>NC_133168.1:83217525-83534333 GCF_040802235.1 Manis javanica
TCATCAGCCTGATACCCTGCTTCCTGCTCCCTCTGCCATGCTCTCTTTTCTGTGTGTGACTGGGGCATCCCCTCCCACCCTCATGTCACCGTGTCCCCTGCGCCTAGGGCCCCAGGGGCTGGATGGATGGCCTGCAGGCTTTGTGACCAGCTCTGCCCTTCTCCCCACATCTGTGCAGCCCCACCCCCGTGCTATCTGCTGGCCCCCTCTCCCTGAGACAGCGAACCCCCAGCCCCGGCACCTTCCCTACCCTTCCTGCAAGGCTCCATCACACCTTCTCTCCATCTGTTCACCCCTTGGGGGCAGTGTGCACCTCATGGGAAGGGGATACCCTGGAAACCTGACGGAGGGTGTTCTCTGTCTTAATCTGGGAGGTGGTCACATAGGACACCCCAGAGGGGGACCTCACTGAGTCGCAGGCTCTGTGCACTATACATACTTTCCTCTGTGGCTGGGGAATAAAGACCTGATTCATATCATGATGTAGAGGAACCCCAAAATGATCATGCTTAGTGAAGGAAGCAGACACAAAAGGTCACATATTCTATGAGTCTACTCTTATGAAATGTCCAGAACAGGCAAATCCATACAGACAGACAGCAGATCAGTGGGAGGAGTGATAAGGGAGTGCTTGCTAACTGGGACAGGGTCTCCTTTTAGGGTGATGGGAATGTTCTGGAACCAGACAGAGGTGATAGTTGCACAACATTGTGAATGCACAAAATGCCACTCCATTGTTTCCTTTTAAATGGTGATATTTCTGTTATGCCAGTTTTACCCCAACCAAAAAATGTTTGCTGTGAACCCACTTGTCATCCCATGGAATTGCAGGACCCCCCAGGGTGGGACCTGCCTCCACATCTGCCCCCCGACACCCAGCCTGGTGCCTTCCTGGAGTCTGGAGCCTGTGTCAGCCCTGGGCCCGGCAAACTCCTTCTGGAAAGGGCCAGACAGTAAATATTTTCAGCTTTGCAGGCCAGACGGTCTCTGTCACAGCTACTCTGCTGTTGCAGCAGAAAAACAGCCATGGATGATGCATGCCTGGCCGTGTACCAATAAAAATTAATTTCTGGAAACTGAAACGTGAATAGAATTTTCATATGTCGAAAATAGTACTCTTCTTTGGGTTGTATGGGTGGGTTTTGTTTTGGTTTGGTTTTTAACTATTTACAAATGTCAAAAGCACTGTAGGCTTGCAGGCAGTACTAAAACAAGCAGCAGGCCAGATTTAGGCCATGGGCCAGAATTTGCTATATGAATGATTATAACTGGAGAATTCCAATGGTTGGCATTTTTAATTTCCAAGACTTAAAACTTGAGCCCCTCCTGCATGGAGAAAAAGGAGTTAAGAATGTTGTGGTGGACCTGGGCTACACACTTTTGTCATTCCCAGTGCTCACACGGGCCGCTAAGTGACCTCCAGTGAGCAGGTGTCTGCGTCGCTCGGAGGGCGCGCCAAGGCCCCGGGCCAAGGCATGTAGAGGTTTCATCCTCATGATCTGAAAAACTGCTTTTGTTTTCCTCACAGGCTTTTGGGAATGCCAAAACAGCCCACAACAACAATTCCAGCCGATTTGGGAAATTCATCCAGGTCAACTACCTAGAGAGCGGCATCGTGAGAGGGTGAGTTGGTAGACACCCCTGTGTGCCACCAGCCATGGTCTGGAGTCCTGGGTGTCCTGCAAAGGGGGAGCCAGCCTGGAAGCTCAGTACTGAAATGAAAACATCTGTTAACTGTGCAGGGAAGCCAGTGTGATTTTATGCCATTGATGGGAAGGTCCGAGCAGTGGATCGACGTGGGACGTGTATGGACAGGGGGAATACCCCCATCCTTAGGGCGTGCAGCCTGGGCCCAGATGCCCACGAAGCACAATAAGCTAGAGGTGCTAGCATGATAGGGTTTGCCATGAACAGGCAAGGACATACCAGCTAGTCATGAGGTTTCTAATTCAGTGGATCTAGGAATGCCAGAGTCAGTGTGGACTCTGGCATTTGCCGAACATGTGCCCCTTTAGCCAGAAGGGGGCATGATGCTGGGTAGTGAGATAGTTGTCCAGGAAGTACTGAAGGGAGGGTCAGTTGGTGGGTGGGTAAGAGGGAGGGAGGAAAGGAAGGTAGATAGACTCAATGGATGGATAGATTAACGGGTGTGTGGATGGATTCATGGAAGGGTGGATGGATTTGTTTGTAGATGAGTAGATTTATGGGTATATGGATGGATTCATTGGTAGATGGGTAGATTCATGGGTGGATGGGTAGTAGACTGATGGATTCCTGGATAGATGGATGGACTAGGTAGGTGGTAACTGGATTGTGAAGTTGGTTGTCCAGTAGAAGTAAAACCAGACCAACATTTTGTGCCAAAAATGTGAGTTCCCCAGGTGGAGATGCAGTTACTTCAACTAAATGTGTAACATTGAAATTGTGTTCATCTGTACTCTGCACAATGGTTATGATTATGAGAGTGTCCAGCAGGTGCAGGTGAATTAATGTGATAAGGAATTACCTATTTGGTCACAGTATTTAAATCATAATGTCATTTCAGAATTCAGTTCTGTAGGATTTTTTTTTTTCCTCTGGAGGGTGTATGTCTAGGTAGTTTCAATTGGTTAAAAAAATAATAATTGTGATTTGATACTACATAGTGTTTGGGGTAATTTTTTAAATATCCAAAAATCTTATGAGCCAATAAAACTCAAAGTTAAAAAAATAAGTATTTGAGGGCAGTCTACTGCCTGGTTTCTCAAAGGAACCCTCCCTACCTCCACATTCTGGTAGGAGAGTCTGTGGTGGCCATGGATTGGAAAGGTTCCAGGTGATACTCAGAGCAGAAGGATGGGCACCCCTGAATGTTAGTCATGGGGAGGCCTGAGCAACAGGCTCTTGGAGGTTGAGAGAAGGTGCTGGCATTTGAGGGCAGGCAAAGTCTAAAGGTATGACCAGGGACTGGGGACTGATTCCAAAGTATATAGGATCTTCTGTCCATCTAAACCTGATTGACAGTCATTTCGACTGACGGTTCACAGTGAGGACATGAACAAGAATGTTATTTTCCCAAATCTTTCAGCGTCTGACTCCTTTCTACTTACCTGCTGCCCATACTCCAACAGGCATTGATGTAGGTAGGAGCCTCTTGGTAAATGCCGGGTCTGCCCTCAGCCCTCGTGAGCACTTAGAAGCTGGTGATTCCGTGCCCTCCGCCCCACTACTGGCCATCCAGTGGTCCCCACTCCTCCCGAGCACTGGCTGGGTAGCGCCACCCACCCACAGGATGTGCCCTGGTGAATCAGAGACACCTGGAGCAAAGCCCCCATCTGCACCACAGGCCTCTCCCTTTTCTCCATAAAAACCCTCATCCCCCTCCTTTTTTTTCTCCCATGGTTCCATATTCTGCCCAGTTGTGTCTGCCATGTCACAGAGCCTCTGACCAGCAAGAGATGCCCAGAGTATCCTGTTAGGCAGAGGACACAGAATTATACTATTTCTGCAGTTCGAGGGGCTCTCTTGGGAGAGCAGACACTAAGAGGCTCCCTCATATTTTCCTGGGTCCCAGGCTGGCTCTGCAGTCCACAGGCCAGACACCAGAACCTTTGCTCCCAGAGGCCACTGCCCCGAGTCGTCACCCAAGCTCTCCCCTCCACATGGCCCCTATTTGTTAACAAAAACCCCACAAACCAGGGAGCTTAAACAACAGAATTTACACTCTCGTAATTCTGGAGGCCAGAAGTCTGCAATCAAGGTATCAGCTTGGCTGTGCCCCCTTCTGGGGCTCTAGAGGAGGGTCCTTCTTAGCCTCTTCCAGCTTCTGGGGGCCCCAGGCATTTCTTGGCTTGTAGTCGCATTACCCCAAGCTCCGCTGCTGCTGTCACATGGCCTTCCCTAAGTCTTCCTGTGTTTTCCTCCTCCATCTTATAGGACATTTATCCTTGGGGTTCCGCTCTACCTAGATCATGAAGGATGATCCCATTGTCTAGATCCTTTGCTTAATTACATCTCCAAAGATCCTTTGCCAAATAAGGTCACAGGCTCCTGGTGGACACATCTTCTAGGGGCCACCGTTCAACCCAGTACACCAAGAAGGCTGGTCCCCAGCTAAGTGGTCCAGCCTGCCCGACCTGCCATAGCCTCCTGTCAAGCTCAGGGCCAGTGGCCCTGAGTGGCCGGGTCTCACCCACCAGCTCTGGAAAGTCATTATCCACAGCCTCGGGTTCAGGAAAAGTCCTGCCTTGGCCCGTGACCATGGTCTGTCCGTGCTTTGAGGAGGGAGGTCCAATTCCCGCCCAGGGAGCTGCCACAGCCAACTCACAAGAAGCAGGCTGGGACCCGGTTCTGCTTTTGGGCAGGTGACATTTCTCAGTGCGGCTTCCTGCCAAGGCCCAGGGTCAAGACAGCTCAAGCCTTCCTTTCCCCAATTTGCAAGGCCTCGGCTTCCTGTGGGTTCAAGGGCTCCTTGCTGGCGCATCCCTGGCCCCCTACGCACATCTATGGGGGTATACACACAAAAATGATTAGGAAAGGGAAGAGGCTGTCAGCGTCAAACGAGGGCTCTGTGCCCGTGAGGGACTGCTGTCCTCCCCCATACACAGCACAGGGAATTGGCCAAAAGTGGAGACAAACAGGAGTCTGATTCTAGAACCAGATGCAGCCTCCCTCTCCAGGAAAACAAACTGGTGATAACTAAAACAGTTACTAGACGGGGGAAGGAATAGAAGAAAATGGGTTTGAAAGAAAGGACACAGCCAAGCCCTTGGAAACCCACCCATGCATATTTTGTGTGCATTTGCCGCATGCAAGGCAGCAGACAGAAAACAGAGAGAGGCAGGCAGGCCCACAGGCCAGTGCTGCCCCTTGGTTCCGCCCCCCCCTACTGCCTCTCCTGTGAAACAGGATGGACGCGGATGAGGGTAGACCCACCCCCTCCCTCACTTGGCCTAAGGGGAACCCATGACAGACCGAGGGAAGAGGGCCAGCGCCAGACTTAGGTCCCTGCTGGGCCACCTGCCTCCTGTGGGGTCCCTGGCAGCATGTGGCCTCTCCAATTTTTAGTACTGCATCCATCAGTGGAAGCCACAGTGCCCGCCCCAGCGGGTGGAAAGATTCAGGGCATTCAGTCGCTGCAAAATGGCACCTAGGAAGTAGCAGATCCTCAAGGAATGTTCACTGTTACTACCACAGGTGACCATTGAACAGCACGGGTTTGAACCACACAGGTTCACTTTTGCATGGATTTTTTTCAATAAGTATATTGGAAGAAATTTTGGAGATGTGCGACAATTTTAAAAAATGTTTTATCTTTATTATAAGAATACAGTATATAATACATACAACATATGTGTTCATCGACTTGATGTTATCAGCAAGACTTCCAGTCAAGCCTGGCTATTAGTAGCTAAGTCTTAAGGGAGTCAAAAGTTATATGTGGATTTTCAGCTGCACAGGGGGTTAGTGCCCCTAACCCCTACATTGTTCAAAGGTCAACTGTGTTAGCATTTGAGAGTTTGGCTGCAGAGGTGCCCAATCCCTGCCCCTGTCCACCAGCCAGCGGATAATCGAAACATGGTGTGGCCACATCCATAGAATATTATACAGCCAGGAAAATGACTGAAGTTCTGACCTTGCTACAACACAGCTGAATCTCAGGAGCTTGGGGCTGAGCAAAACACAGCAGACCCGCTGTACATGCTGAATTATTCTGTTTCTTTAAAATTCTAAAAGATGCAAACTAAAGTGGGCCTTCCGAGTGGTTGCTTAAGGGATGGATGACCAAAGAAATTTTTCAGGCTGGCAGATGTGTTCACTGCCTCTGTTGTGGTGGTGGGCTCACAGGCGTTCTGATGTGTCACAGGTTACCAAGTTGAATGCTTTCTGTTTATTATTCATCCATTATACTCCATAAAGCTGTTTTTAAAAATCTCAGAGATTATGAACAGAACCAATGAAAACAGATTACATGGTACATTTTAAGTATGTGCAATATATATATATATCAATAATCAATAAAGCTGTGAAAAAAAATAGAAAAAGTAATCAGTTAACTTATATTTAGATGTTCAATTGGAGAAACCTTTCATTCCTGGGTAGACAATGGGAGCAGGGGGTGACCTTCTGTGATTCCCACTCATCAGACACCAAATGTAATGGTTTATTTTCCTCCTACATACATGTATAACAACAGTATTATACACAGCAGTAATAGTAGTATAACTTCATTCGGGTTCGCAGACCCAATTGCCATGTGTGTAAGTATGTGGGAGGGGGGGTCTTCCCACACATACTAACACCAAGCAATTCTTGAACATCAGCAGGGTGTTGGAGAACTTAATTCTGAATGCTATCTGCCGGGAGACAGCATCAGGCCAATCCCAGGTGAAGGGCCCCGTCCTACGAGACTGCTCTCCCCCACCCCCACTCCAGGTGCCGGTCGCAGGCCCCAGGCAGTTCCCTGTGCTTCTGACCTACCCACTACAGACCGAAAGTTCCCACGACCTCCCCCTTAGGTCCCGTTAATTTGCTAGAGCACAGCTCACAGAACTCAGTAGGACACTTATGTTTACCAATTTAATAAAGGACACCATAAAAGATACAAGTTAGCAGCCCAATGAAGAGAGACAGAGGACAAGGGCCCGAATAAGGGAGCTTCCGTCCTCGTGGAACGTGGGGCCTGGCGCAGCGGCTCTCCCACTAAGAAGGATCCAACCGATCAGGCAGAGCAGAGCCAGCGAGAGAGCACGCAAAAAGCTGTTCCTAGGGGATTTTGTGAGGGCTTCATTGCATAGTCACAATTGACTAAATTATTGGCCATTGGCTGATTCGGCCTCCAGCCCCTTCCCTTGGGTGGGAGGGGTCCAAGGCTTTCACTAACAAAACTCACTCCACAAAATACGTGTTTCACCTTTAAGACTCTGTAGTGTTTTCAGGAACTGTGAATGAAGACCAATATACCTGGGTGTGGGTGGGTAAGATTGTAACATTTCCAGAGTATCTCGCCCGCTTTAGTGCATTTCCATATCCTCAGGGGTGGAGAGAAGTTCATCTCCATATTAGTGGGTAATTACCTGGGCAACTGAGGGAGTGTCTGAACCTGAGAGGTTAAGGGGAGGAAGCAGGCTTGCTTCCTTCCAGAGCAGGGAAGAGAGAGGGCGCTGGACTGCAGTTTGTAAGCAATAAACAGGTTTTAAGCTTTATTTCTTCCTTTGACTGATTTCAGTTTTTATAGGTGTTTTGCCCCGGGATTTCCTTTCCCCGGACTTACACCTGGCGACAGTCGGCAGGGTGCCTTGAACCCGAAATCTGTCATAATGGGTGCGACCTTTGGGAGGACTGCTCAGATGGATGGCGGGGAGGCCCCGGCGGATGCAGTGACAGAGAGTGCGGCTTCACCTCTTACTATCCCCCCAGCTGTGGGGCTTCCAAGTTGGGGACCCCTAGTGGGGAACTGGTCTAGGTTAAAGTACCTCCTAGAGGGGTGGGCCTTCCCCAGAATTGCGGAAGGGTGGAAACACCGGAAGCTGCAGAATTAGCCCTCGGTGAGTTGGAAGACTGCTTGGAGACCTTAGGGGGCTGTGTAGCGGCTGGCACTGTAGGGTCTCTTTTCATCCAGATACAGGAAAAAGAGAGGATTATGGAGAGGGTTAGGGAGGAGAGAGAGGGACTTAGGGGGAGAGAGATGCACTTCAGCATCACTTGGGGTTGCTGGGTGATAACCCTATGGGATGCCATTAAAGAAGAGAGACAGTTACTGAAAAGAAAGTCATGCTCCGAGAAGACTCCTTAGCGGCAAGTGGGGACAGTAGGAAAAGCCGCATTGCAGGAGGCCGTGGAGAGGGGTAGGAAAGAGTATAGCCTTCAGCCCCTGAAATGGTGGAGGAGCAGTTGGGGGAGGAGCCCGAGGGAGAAGAGGAGGGTAGGGCTGTTGGCGGATCTGCTACCCAGGCCACCGCCTGAGGTAGCATCTCCTGTTTTAAAGGCCCAGGCAACTGTAATTAAGAAAATAAAAATGAAACAACCACAGGCTCCTCAGGGGGAGGAGCAGTCCCCTACCCAGGTTGTGGAGCAATCCATGCTCCGCCCCTACACCCAGGATGAGCTGGTGGACATGAGCACCTGGTATAGGCAGAGGCCATCGGAATCTCTGCCTACATGGCTTTTACCTCTCTGGAATATGGGGGTGGAAAACATGGTTGTGTGGGGTACTGAGATGAGTAGAATGGCTTCCCTGATGACTCACCCTTCCCTCTGGCAGCGGTTGCAAAATGCCTGTCACACCTCAGGGAATCAGACACTCCTGGAATGGCTGACAGCTGCCATCAGGATAGTTTGGCCTAATCAGGGTGATTTACCATATTTTCCCAGTAGATGGAAAACGTATGCAGGGCTCCAGCAGGTGCTGTGAGGATTTGGGTATGAAAAATATCATCTATAACATGGACCCCCAGGGCCCTGATGAGGAGGTGTTCACTATAGGAATGAGAAACCTGGTGCTGCACACAGCTCCCGCATCTCTCTTTGGGTCCCTAGTGAATTGCCCCCAACCTAGGGAAACCCATAACTGAGGCTACTCATACTTTAGCAGATCTGGGGGAGGTTGAAACAATAAGGGCACAGAAGGAAGTACGGGCCACGACTGAAAGGAGACGTGCAAAAGGCCCCATGAATGTCTCGAGGACCCAGATGTGGTTGATGTGATAAAGGCTGGGGTAGTGAAAGAAAAACTCGATAGGCAGCCCAATAGAATATTGTTAGAACTGTGGCACCAATTAAAGCCAGAGCAGCAGCTCCAGCCGCTGAGGGCCAGGACATGGAAACCAGAGTCAAGGCCTTATACCTGGACTGTGTCCCTGCAAAACTTCATGGGAGACAGTATTCAGGATTCACCCAGCCCTCACCCCACAGGAGGATGATTGGGCATCGCAGATCGACTGGGGGTAGGGAGGTCAAAGTCCCCACCTTGGGGGACATGGTGGGGACTAGAGGCCACATGTAGAATTAGCAATTCATTGGTCCCCTGTGAATGTACGTGTCCTGGCACTGGTGGACACAGGAGCTGAGTGTTCTTTGATTCATGGCAACCCTGAATGTTTTCCTGGAACTCCTGCTGGGATAGATGTAATTAGAGTGAAGAAAGCCCAAATCTCACTGGGGCTAGGGTATTTACCCGCAAAGGAGTATACCATGTACATTTCTCCCATCCCTGAATATATTTTGGGGGTAGATATCCTCCTGGGCCTGTGGTTACAGACCACTGCAGGTGAGTTCAGACTGAGGGTACGTATGGTAAAGGCAGTTCTGAGGGGACATGCTAAGCACTCACCTGCAGCTCTGCCTGTAGCTCAGGGGGTGACAAATATTAAGCAGTATAAATTGCCTGGGGGGGGGACGACAAGGGAATTGGAGAAACTCTACACAAGTTGGAGAGGGTGGGCATCATAAAGCCCACTCATAGTCCTTTTGACTCCCCAGTGTGGCCAGTGAGAAAGCCGGACGTCTCCTGACGTATGACTGTGAGCTACAGGGAATTGAATAAAGTCACACCCCCTGTGCATGCTGCTGTCCCCTCTATAGCAGGCATTCTGGACACCCTCAGCCATGAGCTGGGAACGTATCATTATGTAGTAGACCTTGCTAATGCCTTTAACATAGTACAGGAAAGCCAGGAACAGTTTGCCTTCATGTGGGAAGGCTGGCAGTGGACATTCACTGTCCTTCCACAGGGTTATCTCCACAGTCCCACCATTAGTCATGGACTTGTAGCCCAGTACTTGGCCACATGGAGGAAACTGCAAACAGTGTGATTGTATCACTACATTGATGATATTATGCTCACATCTGATTCTCTTCCAGATTTAGAAGGAGCAGTTCCTAGACTGTTGCAACATCTACAGGGGAAAGGATGGGCTGTGAGCAGCACCAAGGTTCAGGGACATGGTTTCTCTCTGAAATTCTTGGGGGTTGTCTGGTCCGGTAAAACTAAAGTTGTTCCTGAAGCAGTTAAAGACAAAGGTCCAGGCTTTCCCCACCTCTACCACTGTGGCAGTATTACAAGAGTTTTTGGGTCTTTTGGGCTACTGGAGAGTATTTATCCCACACTTGGCGCAAATTCTGAAGCCCTTATACCAGTGGGTATGAAAGAGCATCAGGTAGGACTGGGATGAGACGTGCAGCTGCTTTTACTGCTGCCAAGCAGGCAGTCAAGGCCATACAGGCCTTGAATGTAATGGAATCATCAAGGTCCTATGAACTAGATGTTCATGTAACCGAAGATGGTTATGGATTGGGTCTTTGGCAGCAGCTTGAACGGACATGCCAACCTATTGGATTCTGGTCACAACTGTGGAAAGGAGCAGAGGCCCGGTACAACTTGATAGAGAAGCAACTGGCTGCTGTGTACTACGCCTTGCTGGCTATAGAGCCCATTACAGGAACAGCTCCGACCAAGGTAATAACCACCTATTCCCATCGTGGGGTAGGTGCAAGACTGGACCTAAAGGCCAGAGTGGCATGGAACAGACACCTACACTGGCCAAATGGGTCACATATTTACAGCAGCGCAGTGCCCTCCCTACTAGCCCCTTAAGTGGAGAACTCCAACACTTATTGAGGCCAGTGACCTATACAAGTGAAAAGCAGGAAGAACTTGCTTTTCAGCCCTTGGTAGCCAAGGCTCCTTATCAGGATGGAAAAGCCCCTATACCTGAAGATGTTTGGTACACAGACAGCTCCAGTCATGGGCATACTCGAAGTGGAGGGCTGTGGCTTTCCATCCTAAGACTGAGACAATGTGGATGGAGGATGGAGAGGGGAAGAGCAGCCAGTGGGCTGAGTTGTGGGCAGCATGGCTCGTGATCACCCAGGAGCCCTCCCCCATAGTTGTCTGCACTGACAGCTGGGCTGTCTGTCGGGGCTTGACCCTGTGGCTACCGACATGGTACCATGCCAACTGGATGGTGGGTCACCAGCCCCTTTGAGGGGAAGAGTTGTGGCAAGACCTGTGGGCCTCTGGTCAGACTAAGGCACTTACCGTGTATCATGTGACTGGCCGTTTGCCTTTGGCATCCCCAGGGAATAATGAAGCAGACACACTGGCCCAGGTGCTCTGGCTACAAGGAAAGCCTGCTTCTGATGTGGCTCAATGGCTGCACTAGTGTTTGTTGCACATGGGGCAAAAGACAGTGTGGGCTGTAAACTGTCGGTGGGGCTTGCCGTTGGCCTTTGAAGACGTCAGCAGAGCCCGGAAGGAGTACCTTGTGTGCTCTAAGAGGGACTTACACCGAATCCCACAACAACATGGGACAATAGTAAGGGGGCCAATACCCCTGGTCAGGTGACAAATAGACTATATTGGGTCTCTGCCCATATTAGAAGGATAACAGTATGCCATTGACTTGTACGGACATGGCCACTGGACTGTTGGTTGCTTTTCATGAACATCATGCAGATCAACAAACCACCAAGAGGGGCCTGGAGCATCTATTTGCAGCCTATGGCCGGCCGCAGGTGATTGAGAGCGATCAAGGCACCCACTTTACTGGACATGCGTTACAAGAATGGGTGCAGCAATTAGAAATAAAGTGGAAATTACATGTACCATATAATCCTACCAGGGCAGACATGATAGAAAGGTACAACCGTTTGTTGAAATATGGCCTGAAGTCAAACACCAATAGCCTACTGGGTTGGTCAGTTTGCCTATGGACAGTGCTGCGGCGTTTGAATGGGAAGCCACATGAAGGAGCTTTGAGCCTTGTGAATGTGCTCACACACCCTGCTGCTTCTCCTATACAATTGTACGTCCAAACCAAAGAAGAGCTATTGAAGCCAAAATATGGACAGCAGAGCAACAACCTGCTGCCAGTCCCTACTGCCTTAAGCCCTGGAGACACTTGAATGGACCTGGCCCTGGACATTTCAACACATGGACCAGCAATGGCTGGCCCTTCTGGCATCTTGGGAGAAAACCCTGGAAGCTGGCCTTGTGTGTATTCCTGGAGTAACAGCTGAATGGCCCCCAAAGGTCACAGTAGTATACCCAAAACGTCCAGGAGGTAAGAACATCTTGCAGGGAAGTTTTGTTTTATCTTTATGGCCAGTGCCTGTACCTCCTGTAGCCCTATGTATCAACCCATCTGTAACTCCCACAGGGAAGCGGGTGAAAGTCTGGTCACTAGACCAGGATGAGATCCCGTTCCTGCCACTGTTTTATCACAAAACCACTCTCTTGCATGTATCCTACCTGATGGACAAGATTTGCCTATGCTGGTGTCATTAAAACATGTATCTTATCCCCCTTAAGGTTATTTACTCCTACAGTCCTTGTGGTCTGAATGCGACCCCTGGCTCCCGCTGTCTCGTGATGATTGCACCCTCAGCTACTGCCTGGCCTGCCTAAGGAATGGACTGGCTATGGGCTTAATCTGCATAAGACTGAACCTAGCTGATCCTCTGGCTTGAGAATTATCATGATTGTGCTGTTGTTGTCAAGAAAAATTGCTTAAAGAGAGGCTTGACTTTGTAATGTTTGGTAACGTGGTTGTTAGGAATGAGTAAACAAGTATAGAAACATATTTTGTGCTGCATAGGCTGAATCCTCTGGCTTGAGGATTATCATGATTTTATTCCACTACTATTGTTATGTCATTAGTCTGGTTACAGTGCTCCAGTTTTCCCGCCCAGGGACCATTGCAAAAGAAGGGGAATGAGTAGATTGTAAGCCAAGATTTTTGGAGGGGTGGCCTGTGGGTAAAATTGTAACATTTCCAGAGTATCTGGCCTGGCTTTAGTGCTTTTGCATATCCTCAGGGGTGAAGAGAAGTTCATCTCCATGTCAATGGGTCATTACCTGGGCAAGGGAGGGCGTGTCTGAACCTGAGAGTTTAAAGGGAGGGGCTGGCTTGCTGGCTTGCTTCCTTCAGGAGCAGGGGAGAGAGATGGCGCTGGACTGCAGTTTGTAAGCAATAAACGGGTTTTAAATTTTATTTCTTCCTTTGACTGATGTCGGTTTTTAGAGGTATTTTGCTCTGGGATTTCCTTTACCTGGACTTACACTGGGAAATACATATTTGATCAAATGAATGACCAAATATGTATTTTTTATAACTCACCGTATCACACCTTCCTATATTCTCCAGGAACTCTTGAGTACAATGGCTCTGATTCGCACCACCTGCTGGGTTCCCACATGCTGCTTCTCTGCATCTCCGCAGTAGCCTGAATCTGGCCTGGGGAGCAGAAGAGACCAACCCAGTTACCTTATTTTTATGAAAACTAGTCCTAGGGCAAGGTGACATTGATGGTGATATGCAAAGTTGACCCTTGAACAAGTGAGGGTTAGGGGTGCCATCCCCCTGCCCTGTCTAAAATCCACTTATAACTCTTGACTTTCCAGAAACTTAACTACTAATAGTCTACGGTTGACCAGAAGGCTTCCTAATAAATAGTCAATGAAGATATATTTTTATGTCCTATTATTATACACTGTATTCTTATAATAAAGTAAGCTAGAGATAAGAAAATGTTTCTTCAGATTGTCACACATCTCCGAGAAATTTTCCAATACATTTATTGAGAGAAATCTGCATATAAGTGGACCCATACAGTTTAAACCTGTTATTCCAGGGTCAAGGGTATATGACATTTAGCGTGGCTGTATTTCTGACATGGAGGGTGATTGTATTCACAACCCTTAGACTGATGTTATTTGTGACATTTAGGGTGATTATATTTGTAAAGGTGATTATGTTTAAGTATCTGTATTTAACCTTGCATCAAAGGAAATTAATCCATAGCTGGCTTCATCGTGGTAACAAACTACTCCAGTTCTTCAATGAAACAATATCAAAATATAAGTCTTTATTCCTTTTTTCTTCTTCTGACAGAGCTGTTGTGGAAAAATACCTGCTTGAAAAGTCTCGTCTGGTCTCTCAAGAGAAGGATGAGAGGTAGGAGGATGCTTCCCGGGCGAGCCACCTCTGCTGCCTTCCTCCCTATAAAGCAGATGTCCTGAGATCGGGGAGGTCCCCGCGGCTCTCCAGGCAGCGGGGTCCACTCTTTGGCTTCTAGCTCGGTGCTGTTACCACTTAAGCTACCTTTTTTGTGCCTACTGGGACTTTTACCTGGAGGACGGCTCGGATGTGTGCCAAAATGTGGTTAGATAAGAAACATCTCTGATTAGCCCATGAACAAGACACCTAACCCCTACCCCAACCCCCAAGAAATATACTCACTGGAGGAGTTCATGGTTTGAGTGTTGTTTCTGTTTTTGTTTTTAAGACCTAATAGGAATCAACTATGGCCTCAAATCCGTACATAGCTGAGGTACTTTTTCCTCTCTGGCTCTGCCTTCAAAAGTAACTTTCTCCTGATTCTGAATGGCAGGAATTACCACGTGTTTTATTATTTGTTACTTGGCGTCAGTGAGGAAGAGCAGCAAGAGTTCCAGCTTCAGCAGCCTGAAGACTATTTCTACCTCAACCAGGTAAACAGCCCTGACTCCCGGCCACAGACGCCACCTCTGTTCCCCATGGGCTGTTTATACCCCGCCGGGAGGTCGGAGGCCGTCTGCCCTGGCCCCATCTGGCCCCCAGACTGGCTGGAGGAGGTGGCACAAAAGAGCCCATTCATTCTCCAAGCCCTGGGCCCCGCCCCACTGGGCCCAGCCGGAATCCCTCTTGACTGCCACCCTCAGCAGTCCAGAAATGCACCCAGAGCCCCGCCGACTTTGTTTTTCAGCATAACTTGAAGATCGAAGATGGGGAAGATCTGAAGCATGACTTTGAAAGGCTCAAGCAGGCCATGGAGATGGTGGGGTTCCTTCCTGCCACCAAGAAGCAGTAAGTGGGCGCCAGCCGTCCCCCATCCCCCATTAGGCACCACACCTCCCCTGCCCCCAATCTTGTGGTCACACTCTGCGATCTGACTGACACCCCAGTAGGAGCTGAATTCAGTAAGGAAGGTAGCCCAGTGACAATGAACACCCTCAGAGAGACTCTCATTAGTCATGGGGAGATGCCAGTCACAACCACTGGGGATCTTGCCTAACACCGCAGAACTGTGTGGTTACCAACAGGTGAGATTGTAGATTTTATGTAACGTGTATTTTCCCACAGTTAAAACTTTCAAAAAGTTTTTTAAAATCACACACGGAGTGCTCTCCACACCCACCAGGAAGACCACTACACCCAACAGGAATGCCCACGTGCTTCTGGGAGGGACCAACAGCCAACCACTTTGGAAAACTGATTGGCAGTTTCTCCTACAGCTGTGTACAGCTACAGTTGACCCTTGAACAACATGGGGGCTAGAACACCAACCCCCCTGCACATACCTGCATATAACTTTTGACTCTGCTGATATCCTGCTGTTGATAGGAAGCCTTACTGAGAACATAAACAGTTGATGAACACATATTCTGTGTAGTCTATTATACACTGTATTCTTCTAAGAAAGCAAACTAGAGGGGAAAAAAGTTTCTTTGAAATTGTTGCAAATCTCCAAAAAAATTTCCAATATTAAAAAATATCCCCATATAAGTGGACCCATGCAATTCAAACTCTTGTTCAAGGGTCAGCTGTGCATAACAATATGCATACATTTGCTCACCCAAAGACACACGGGAATACACACAGCAGGCTTGTTTTTAACAGCCAAAAACACTGGAACCCTCTGCCCCAAATGCCCACCCATTGGAGATTAAATAAACAAATGGTAATACATACATGCAGGTGTCAACAAATTTTCTCTAGAGGTCCAAATAGTAAAATTTTCAACTTTGAGGGCCAGGTGGTCTCTGTGGCGTGTTCCTCTTCTCTGTGTCTCATTTTGTTTTGTTTTGTAAGCAACACTTTAAAAACTTAAGGACCAGTCTTAGCTTAGGTACTTTGCGAGAGTAGAAACAGTTTGCCAACCCCTAGACAACTCCACACACAGCAATGGGTCTCACCCAGTCTTGCCCTCGGGATACATGGCCATGTCTGGAGAGACTGTTGGTTGTCATGCTGTGTGGAGGAATGGAGGGAGGACACTGTCACCTTCATCTGGCGGGTGGAGGCCAGGGATGCCGTTGAACATCCACAGCCCACAGAGCAACTCCGCCACAGCAAAGCATGACCCAGGCCCAGGTGTCAGCCACCCCAAGGCTGAGAAGTGCAGGTCTGTGGCATTGAGAATGAATAAACAGGGCTTCATGCAGTACCTGCACACCCCCCATCAGTTTGCCAGTGGCAGGCCAGATACAGGTACATACGATTTCATTGATGTCAAGTTCACAGACAGTATTAGACATCGGTTCCTCTGTAGGGGTGGGGGAAGGTTCTGGGGCCTGCTTTGTTCTGTTCCTTGTTCTAAGCACCAGTTACCAGGATCTGCACATTTTGTGACGGTTCATCGAGTTCTGCGCTTGGGAATTGTGTGCTTTGATTTTTAATACCCCTGCCCAACACCAAAGGAAAAAAAAAAAAATGATGTCAAGGTATCTGCCTACATTCGCATTCCACAGAAAGGGTCCCCGACACAGGGATTGAACATTTTTCACACTTGATGTGTTCCAGCTGGCACTGGCTGGTTGTACAAATTCAGCCCAGTTGGCTAGAAGCTCCACGGTTGGGAAACTGCCCTAACCTAGGCGCCTTTGCTCCCCCAGGATTTTTTCTGTCCTGTCAGCCATCCTGTACTTGGGCAATGTCACGTACAAGAAGAGAGCCACGGGCCGAGATGAAGGCCTGGAGGTCGGGCCCCCCGAGGTGCTGGACACACTGGCTCAGCTCCTGAAGGTACATTCCCAGCCCTCCAGCCACAGTGGCCACTGAGAGCACAGAACTGCCTGCCCTGGCTGCACTTCTGTAGGCCAGGGCCTGCCTGTCTGCGTCCTCCCCTCCCCTGTGCCATCTCTGCAGCACCCCTTCCACATTCCTTCTCTTTGTCTTTTAATCAAGGCGTCTTTGGCATAAATTTTATGTTAGTTCAGATGTACAACATAATGATTTGATATTTGCTGATACTGTGAAATGATCACCACACTAAGTCCAGTGATCATCTGTCACCCCAGTTACAGAATTTTTCTAAAAGTGGGGACTTTTAAGATCTACTCTCCTAGCAACATTCAGTTACGTGGTACAGAGCTATTAACTACAGTCACCAAGCTGTATGTTACATCCCTATGGCTTATTTTATGACCAGAAGTTTATACCGTTTGACCCCCTTCACCCATTTCACCGGCCTCTCGCAACCACCAATCTGTTCTCTGTATTTGTGAGCCTGGTTTGTTTTTTGGTGGGGTTTTTTTGGTTTGGTTTTAGATGTGTAAGTGAGGTCATCCAGTATTTGTCTTCCTCTGTCTGACTTATCCCCTCATGGACCATCCCTCCCTCTTTTCAGAGGGACCTGGGCAGGGCTGCCCACCCACCTCAGTCCCTCGAGTGAATGGCTCTCTAAAACCATAAATGGGTCAGCAAGTCTCACTGGACCTGCCACTCCCCGGTCCACTGGTCCTCAGCCCCAGGGGCATTGTACAACTTGTGGAGGCATCCTTGGCTGTCACACTTCAGCATGCTACTGTCCTCCGTGGGGTGGAGGCCAGAGATGACATTCAGCATCGTCTGACATACAAGACAAGCTTTCCCACAGCAAAGAGTGACCCGGCCCCAAATATCAGTGGTGCCAAAAAGGCTGAGAAGCCCTGTCCCCTGCTTCTTGTTCTCTTAAGTGTTCATTTCATCAGTGACTCCTCTTAAATTGTGCCTCATGCAGGAGCCCCAGCTTCTGCTGTGTTCATTGGGCTGAGGGAGCACACCAGCCAGGAGATGCCCTGCTTGTCTTGTGAAGGGGGCCTAGTGGTCAGGGAGCAGTAGGCCCCTCACCTGGCCCCTGCACACAGGCCTGGAACCTGCTCCAACAGTGACAGCTATAAGCACAGTTGCCAGGCAGTACATGGGCCCATGTCCCACAGCGACACCCGGGCCTATGTGACCACATTCCCAGGGCCGTTGCTGAGCCTCTGGGTGGTGTGCTAAAATTCTGAAATACACGGATCATAGCACACATCACAGGACAGCAGCTCTCACTGTGAGCTTCAGGCCCAGTTCCTCCTTCTGCCTTCTGTGAGCATCAGGGTCTTGTCTCAGCGACACAGAACCACCTGACAAACTCTCCGTCCCCCTCCCCTGCTCCCTGCCCCTGTTCCTCCTTCTTGACCTTGAAACAGGTAAAACGAGAAATCTTGGTGGAAGTTCTGACCAAAAGAAAAACAGTGACCGCCAACGACAAGCTCATCCTTCCCTATAGCCTCAGCGAGGTGAGTACTGTCCTGGGCCTTCACAGGGCCCCAGGCCCCAGAACACAAGCTGGTTCTCATTGGAACCCACACACAGCATGAACCAACTTATAGAGCAAACTACAGCCTGAAGGCCAAAGCTTGGGCCGTGGGTGTGTTCATCTCAGCGTTTCCAGATGCTTAGTGAGCATTCTGGTTCCCACCAGCACAGGATGGCCCCCTATGGCCCACAAACCAAATCTGGCCCACTGCCTGCTTTTGTAAATAAAGTTTTATTGGCATGTAGCCACCCCCATCTGTTTATGTGCAGCTCTCCTGCTACAGCAGTAGAGCTGAGTAGCAAAGACTGAGACTGTCTTGCTCTCATAGCTGAAAATAGTGACTCTCTGGCCCTTTCTCAAAAAAGTTTGCTGGCCCCCAGGCTAGCACATGACCTTCACAACCATTATGTGGGTCCCTAAATCTCAGTAAAGCGCTGCCCTCTGGCCTTAGCTCCAGCCTGGATGCTTTCTTGGCGGTGTGTTTTCCTTGCATGTTTTCTCTGGAGCAATGTGACTTGCAGCTTGGACAGCAGCAGGAACACACCTAGCCTCCGGGGGAATTTTTAGCTGGCAGTAGAAGCTGTTGAAGCATCTTTAACGGGCACAGTGGACAGTGCCCCCGCTGACCCCAGTGTTTGGTACAAGTTGCTACAGGACACCTGATACCCCAGGAGGGTGGCTGCCCCCAAGGGCACCAGTCTGAATGAAAGACGTCAGGCTTCTTGTTGTCATTCCTCTCAGCTCCATTTCTGCAACCTCCCTAGAAAGGCAAAACCTAAGAGATGTGTTCTAGATTTTGATTGGAGCCAAATACATCTCTCACAGCCTAGATCTGAGTACATAAAAAGAAGGAATTCCTTATATATCCATTAGACCACAAAAAGCCTTTTTAAAGATATTTAGAGGTTATCACTGCTTTTATATACCCATTGGTGGCCCCACAGTGCTCCCGAACTGCAAGGGGCCTACGTTTGAACCCCACTCAGACTCCTCGCTAGTTCTCCCATGAGGGTGGTCTCAGTTCCCTCCCTAAACCTGCATCCCAACCTCAGTAGTCCCTGGGTTGCTCTGAGGAGCCAGCTGACACCCAAGAAAGTCTTGGCTGAACCGCAGGCCCCTGGGCTTTGCAGTCCATGCTTCCAAGTACAAGGGCATCCAGAGCTGTTGGGATGGTGTGTAGAGTGAGAAGGGACATGTCAGATGAGTTGGGTGTTCAAAGCCTCTCCTTGATCTCCCTGTGCACACAGACCTCAGGGTAGTGCAGTGCAGGGCCTGCCTTGCCAAGGTGTGACACCCACTCTGTGCACACAGGCTATCACCGCCCGTGACTCCATGGCCAAGTCGCTGTACAGCGCCCTGTTTGACTGGATTGTGCTACGGATCAACCATGCTCTCCTCAATAAGAAAGACATGGAAGAGGCCGTTTCCGTGAGTGCTCCCCCTCCCCACCACCCTGTCTGCTCCACCAAGCTGTGCCAGGGAGGCCAGGCCCTCAGTGCCCCACGTCCTCAGTGGACAGCCCGTGACTTCACGAGCCAAGGCAGCTGTAGTCAGTGTCAGGTCCCAGAACCAGGCGCAAGGTGCAGTATGATTCTTGGGGCCCCACTCCAGGTGAGAACAGGGCCCTTGTTCATACGGCGTAGATTCCGAGGCAACAACAGGGTAGCAGGTGTAGGGAGGTCAGCAGCTGACCAGTGACCTCTGCTCCCTCTGCCTCCTCAGTGCTTGTCCATTGGGGTCCTTGACATCTTCGGATTCGAAGACTTCGAGAGGAACAGTTTTGAACAGTTCTGCATCAACTATGCCAACGAGCAGCTCCAGTATTACTTCAATCAGCACATTTTCAAATTGGAGCAGGTAAGGAGATTGTGTCTTGTCCAGCTAACCCAGAGAGGGATGGAATGAGTGAGAGCCAGGATCTCCCTCAGGGCCCAGTTTATTCGTGAACCCACCCCAGGATTTTTTTCTGTAGAAGGGAAAGTAGGAAAATCACACACACCCTGGGAGGCTAATGTCAGGGTTGTTTTCAGCCATGGGTCAATTTTGCACCTCCACTCTTCTCAAATGTAAAAGTTGTTTGGATGAGAGAGAAATGGAATTGGCTTATTTGAGTCTGTCTTTTCGCTGCTAAATACTTAACCATCTGAAATACCTATACCCTGAAAACTACAAGACACTCTTAAGAGAAATTAAAGAGGATACTAGTAAATGGAAATTCATCCCATGCTCTTGGCTAGGAAGAATTAATATTGTCAAAATGGCCATCCTGCCTAAAGCAATCTACAGATTCAGTGCAATCCCTATCAAAAGACCAACAGCATTCTTCAACGAATTGGAACAAATAGTTCTAAAATTCATATGAACCACAAAAGACTCCAAATAGCCAAAGCAATCCTGAGAAGGAAGAATAAAGCATGGGGCATCTCGCTTCCCAACTTCAAGCTCTACTATAAAGCCACAGTAGTCAACACAATTTGGTACTGGCACAAAAACAGACCCACAGACCAGTGGAACAGAATAGAGAGTCCAGATATTAACCCAAACATATATGATAAAGGAGCCATAGATATACAATGGGGAAATGACAGCCTCTTCAACAGCTGGTGTTGGCAAAACTGGACAGCTACATGCAAGATAATGAAACTGGATTATTGTCTATCCCCATACACAAAGGTAAAGTCTAAATGGATCAAAGACCTGAATGTAAGTCATGAAACCATAAAACTCTTAGAAGAAAATATAGACAGAACTCTGTTGAATATAAACATGAACAACTTCTTCATGAACATATTTCCACAGGCAAGGGAAACAAAAGCACAAATGAACAAGTGAGACTATATCAAACTAAAAAGCTTCTGTACAGCAGAGGACACCATCAGTAGAACAAAAAGGCATCCTACAGTATGGGAGAATATATTCATAAATGACAGATCCAATAAGGGGTTGACATCCAAAATATACAAAGAGCTCACGCACCTCAACAAACAAAAAGCAAATAACCCAATTAAAAAATGGGCAGAAGACCTGAACAGACACTTCTCCAAAGAAGAAATTCAGATAGCCAACAGGCACATGAAAAGATGCTCCACGTCACTAACCATCAGAGAAATGCAAATTAAATCACAATGAGATATCACCTCACACCGGTTAGGATGGCCACCGTCCAAAAGCCAAACAATAACAAATGTTGCCAAGGATGTGGAGAAAGGAGAACCCTCCTACACTGCTGGTGGGAATGTAAATTAGTTCAACCATTGTGGAAAGTAGTGTGGAGGTTCCTCAAAAAGCTCAAAATAGAAACACCATTTGACCCAGGAATTCCACTCCTAGGAATTTACTCTAAGAATGCAGGAGCCCAGTTTCAAAAAGACATGCACCCTATGTTTATCACAGCACTATTTACAATAGCCAAGAAATGGAAGCAACGTAAGTGTCCATCAGTAGATGAATGGATAAAGAAGTTGTGGTACATATACACAATGGAATATTATTCAGCCATAAGAAGAAAACAAATCCTACCATTTGCAACCACATAGATGGAGCTAGAGGGTATTATGCTCTGTGAAATAAGGCAAGTGGAGAAAGACAAGTACCAAATGATTTTACTCATCTGTGAAGTATAAGAACAAAGCAAAAACTGAAGGAACAAAACAGCAGCAGACTGACAGAACCCAAGAATGGACTTGGGTTACCAAAGGGAAAGGGACTGGGGAGGATGGGTGGGAAGGGAGGGATAAGGGGGAAAAGGGACATTATGATTAGCAAACATAACATGGGGTGGGGGGTGCACAGGGAAGGCTGTATATACAGAGAAGACAAGTAATGATTCTACAGCATCTTACTATGCTGATGGACAGTGACTATAATGGGGTATGGGGTGGGGACTTGATAATGGAGGGAATCTAGTAACCACAATGTTGCTCATGTAATTGTATATTAATGATACCAAAAAAAAAATACTCAACCATCTTTACCCTAACAGGCTATCCTCATAAAAAAACCAATGGGTTTGTATAAAGATTTAGCTGACTTTACTATTACAACTTCCTTCTGGCTGTTGAGCACTTGAAACATGGCTGGTCAAATTGCATTGTGGGAAGAGTAGAATACACAGCAGATTCCCAAGATGTAGTAAGGGAAAAAAGAATGTAAAATGCCTCGTCAGTAGTTTTTTATGTCCATCACATGTCAACAGGATTGTACTTTAGATATAGTGGATTGAGTGCATTATTAAAGTTAATTTTGCCCATTTTCTTTTTTACATTTTTAATTGTGAAAAATTTGAAGTTAATGTGCTTCACTCACATTATGTGACTACTAGACATTTCTGTTCCAGAGCAGGAGCCAGCAAACGGCAGTCCACAGGTCAAATCTTAACCCACAACCTGTTTTTTTTTTCTCTTTTAATTTTTTTATTTTGGTATCATTAATCTACAATTACATGAAGAACATTATGTTTACTAGGCTACCCCTTCACCAAGTCCCCCCCACATACCCCTTCACAGTCACTGTCCATCAGCGTAGTAAGATGCTTTAAAATCACTACTTGTCTGATCAGCTATGGAGGTACTTTTTTCTGATAATATTCCTTTCTCTTAATTAAAAAAATAAAAAATAAAAAAGCAGTTATTGTGTGCTGACCTCCAATGAGTTCTGCACAGTGGTATAGAGGGCATGTCAAAGTGTGGGCAAAGGGTCTGTTTGTTTCTATGCAGAAGATCAAGGCCTAGCTTGGATACCCAGAAAATGAACTAAGATACGATATGAGGAGGAGCTTCCGGCATCAGCACTCTCTGGGGGACTTGTGCCGGGGGATGATCATCAAAAAGCCTCCACAGGGATCCGGACGATGCTGCGGTTGTGGCTGCATCCAGCCCACCGTCTCCTGGACTTGCCATAGGAATGAGGAGGGAGATGTCTAGGCTGGCATGTGCATACAGTGAGACAACGAATTTGACCGGATCTGTACTGTTGGAACTCAACCAGGAGTTGGGAGGGGTGCAAGTTGTAGCACTCCAAAATCTCATGACTATAGACTATCTATGGTTAAAAGAACATATGGGATGTGAACAGATCCCAGAAATGGGCTGCTTTAATTTGTCTGATGGTTCAAGTACAGTTGGACAATATCCATCATATCATAGATAAATTTTCACAAATGCCTAGGGTGCCTAAATGGTTTTCTTGGCTTCACTGGAGATGGATGGTAATTATAGATTTGCTTTGTTTATGTCACCGTATTCCTATTATGTTAATATGTGTGTGCAAATTAGTTAGTAGTTTAAAACCTATACATACTTAAGGTATTCTACAAGAAGATATGTCAAAGAAATAATCAATCCTCCCATGTTTCCTTCATATGCTACATCTATAGCTTTTCTTCTTCCTTCCTAATTACAACCCTTAAATAGAATTCGTGCCTCATATCGAATTTACCGAGTATCATAATTCCTCCAGGTGGTAAAGATACCTCGAGACAAGTGCTGGGCATAGAAGCCACAGGGCATAAATCTGCAAAGAAGTAAAAAGCTAACCTTTTCAAACAATATGGCTTCTCTCTCACTTACCAACTTTACATTTCCCTGTATGGCCCCGGAAGATGACTGGTTAGCCAGAGACGGGTAAGATTCCTCAAGGGAGGAACAACCTAAGACAGGCACAGTCGCAGGGGGGCCATCAGGTGAGAATTTGGGGATCAACAGAGGTGAGGCTCAGAACCTCACCCCCCCTGCTTTGAGAGAAATCTTCTGCATCCGTGGATGTCTTGCTGCCCTTGTCTAGCCTGGATTAATACTTGGTCCATAGGCACACACCTGATCATCTGATCATCTACATTTGCCCTCTTACAGCACTAAACTATGTTTTCTACCTTTATCTTGCATCTACCTACCACTTCAGCATTTTATTAAAAATAAAAATAATAATAATAATAGGAGAAATGTGGGATCAACATATAAATCAAGTACAAAAATCAAACGAATATTCATATTTGACCTGATTGTTTATAGGTCATAATGCATGATCAAAACCGAAAGTTTCTGTGATGAATGCCCTTGTACTGTTCACCATGTAAGAATTTATTCACTGTGCAAGAATTCGTTCACCATGTAAGAACTTGTTTGTTATGCTTCAGAAGATTGGAGACTGACGAGAATTAGGCTTGAGATGGATTAATGATTGTACATTGAGCATTGACCCCCCTATACTGAATTTTATTGTTGTTAACAACCATTTGATCAATAAATATGAGAGATACCCTCTCAAAAAAAAAATAATAAATAAAATAAAAATAAAAAAAATAAAAATAATAAAAATAAAAATAATAATAATAATAATAATAAAGGGAGAAATGTGGGATCCACATATAAATCAAGTATAAAATTCAAACGAATATTCATATTTGACCTGATTGTTTATAGTTCATAATGCGTGATCAAAACCGAAAGTTTCTGTAATGAATGCCCTTGTACTGTTCACCATGTAAGAATTTATTCACCATGTAAGAACTTGTTTGTTATGCTTCAGAAGATTGGAGACTGATGAGAATTAGGCTTGAGATGGATTAATGATTGTGCATTGAGCATTGACCCCCCTATACAGAATTTTATTGTTGTTAACAACCATTTGATCAATAAATATGAGAGATGCCCTCTCAAAAATAAAAAATAAAAAATAAAAAAAAGATAATAAAAAAAAAAATCACTACTTGTCTGCTCTGTGTTGCACAGCCCTCCCCGTGCCCCCCACCACACTATACATGCTAATTGTAATGCCCCCTTTCTTTTTCCCCACCCTTCTCCCTTCCTTCCCACCCATCCTCCCCAGTCCCTTTCCCTTTGGTAACTGTTAGTCCATTCCTGGGTTCTGTGATTCTGCTGCTGTTTTGTTTCTTCAGTTTTCCTTTGTTCTTATACTCCACATGTGAGTGAAATCATTTGGTACTTGTCTTTCTCCACCTGGCTTATTTCACTGTTGTAGAGAAAGGGGAACCCTCCTACACTGCTGGTGGGAATGTAAATTAGTTCAATCATTGTGGAAAGCGGTATGGAGGTTCCTCAGAATGCTCAAAATAGAAATACCATTTGACCCAGGAATTCCACTTCTAGGAATTTACCCTAAGAATGCAGTAGCCCAGTTTGAAAAACTCATATGCACCCCTATGTTTATCGCTGCACTATTTACAATAGCCAAGATATGGAAGCAACCTAAATGTCCATCAGTAGATGAATGGATAAAGAAGATGTGGTACATATACACAATGGAATATTACTCAGCCATAAGAAAAAAACAGATCCTACCATTTGCAGCAACATGGATGGAGCAAGAACGTATTAAACCCACAACCTGTTTTTATAAATAAAGCTTTATTGGCACATGGCCATACCCACTTGTTTATATATCATCTGTGGCTCCTTTCCCAGTACAACAGCAGAGCCGAGTAATCATGATAGACACCATCTAGCTCATAAAGCCTAACATTTACCATCTGGCTCTTTACAGAGAACATTTGCTTACCTGGGGTGATTTTAAGTTTGCTTTTAAGCACCTCACATGATATATGTTTGAGAATTTGTTTCTGTTTCCTGATGTTCATTTGGCTAATACTTTATGATCATGAATGTACTTCTGTTGACCCATTAATATGTATTTTATTGTTCATATATTTATATGTAAATGTGTACGTGCATACACATATGTTTACAGTATATACAATGTGTGCTATGTAAACATTAACACAGCAGTGAAATAATGAAATTGTCAAATGTCCCCTGAACCCTGCAGGAGGAGTACCAGGGCGAAGGGATCTCATGGCACAACATTGACTACACGGACAACGTCGGCTGCATCCATCTGATCAGCAAGAAGCCCACTGGCCTCTTCTATCTGCTGGACGAAGAGAGCAAGTGAGTGTCCACAGCCCACTGTATGTGCCAACCCAGGCGCTCAGTCTTCTTCCTGGCACCTTACCCTGAATCCAGACCATCCCTGGGAGCTTCTGAGTTTCTCAGACTCATTTGGCCACAACTCCTGACCTCACAGTTTGCAAAATGCACATATCATTCAGACTCACTGCTGGTCCTGGCACCCCTCCTCCACAGAATGCAAGGAAGGCTGGAAGGGCTATTTCTCAGGTGCCTCTCACTTGATCACCCAGCTGCAACCTCTAAAATTCACTTACTGAATTACTGTCCTGCAGCTGCTGTAATAAATGACCACAAAGCAAGCAGCTTTAAACAATAGGGATTTTTTCTCTCAGCAGTTCTGAAGGCCAGAAATGCAAAATCAGTATCAGTGGACTGGAATGCAGGTGTGGGCAGGGCCCTGCTCCCTCCAAAGGCTCTAGGGGAGAATCCTTCCCCGTCTCTTCCAGTTTCTAGGGGCTCATGGCCGCATCACCCAGTCTCTGCCTCTGGTCACATGGCTTTCTCTTCTTTCTGTCTATGTCTCCCCTCTCCTGATGACCACTCACGTGGGGTTAGTGCTCACCCGAACAAGCTCATCTTAACTAAGTTACATCCACAAAGACCCTATTTCTGAATAAGATCATGTTCACAGGTCCTGGGGGTCCAGACTCCGGTGCATCTATCAGCATCTCTGTCGGCCACCAGAGTGAACCAGGCTCACCTTCCAGGCCAAGTCCCTGTCCAGGACTCGGATGGCCATGTTCATTTGCAGCCAGGATCCAGGGAGAGAATGTTCAGATAGGAGAGGGGTCAAGAAGCTAGGAAAGGTTTAAATCGTCTTTCCCAGGATACCCCCCAGACCTGCATCTGGGGGAGAAATGTGAGGCAGCCTCAGGCTGATCTGTCTTTATTTAAAAACTTGTTCATCACAGATTTGGATTTTATCAAACAGTGTGCTAAAATGTACTTTACACCAATGATGGAGTGAGTGGACCCCTTGCTCCCCACACCCTCTCCAGCCCCCAGAAACAGCGTGCTTCGTAGTTATAGGTCAACCCCTCCTGGCCCCCTTCGCTCCCCTGTTAAGCCGTGCAGCCCAGGATTGGGGAGTCAGAGGCATATGGTACTGCCCGTGTCTCTGGCAAGGCCCGGCACGGGTTGGGCATACCGAAGCCCACTGGGCGTTTCCTCCCCGGAAGGCAGACATACTCATGTACACAGGTTCCTCATTCTGTCCCCACCCCTCTGCCTGCTTCATCCCCATCTCCCAGCCCCTCCCTGTAATAGGGGAGCATGGGTAAGACACCCCTACCCCCACGACAGGGTACAGACAGATCCAAGACCAGAAGTCACCCCATCCTGGGATTACTCCCAGCAGCTGCCCACAGCAGGCCCAGGTTCCAGTCTTGTCTGAATGTTCATTGGGCTACTCTGCCCACCTCATTCTGCAGTCCTGAGTATCTCATTTTGCCCTCGGGCCATGTGTTCAGCTTCACCACCCAGAGCAGCCCAGGCAGGCGCCCACCCGCCTCCTCCATGGAGGGCCCGGGACCTGGAATACAAAGCGGGCGATCAAGCCGCTCTTCCTGCAGCTAAAGGTTTTAAATCCTCCTCCCAGCTTTCCCCATGCCACGAGCCAGACCCTGCTGGCCAAGTTCAAGCAGCAGCATGAAGACAACAGGTACTTCCTGGGCACACCCGTCTTGGAGCCAGCTTTCATCATCCAGCACTTCGCAGGGAAAGTGAAATATCAGATCAAGGTGTGCACCCATTGGTTGCCATTAGCAGCCGAATTACCCTCTGCTCGGGAAGTGGGAAAGGGACCATGTGGGCGTCCCAGAGGCCCCTTCCCTCTGCCTCTTGCTCTGTCCTTTCCTCTTATTAGACTGGGTGAGGACTGGGGTTCTGTCAGACCCAGTGCCCCAAATCCCTGGCTATACTGTGGAAGGCAGTGAGTGAACCAGGCTCATCTTCCAGGGCAGGTCCCTGTCCAGGAATCGGATGGCCATGTCCATTTGCAGCCAGGATCCAAAGAGAGAATGTTCAGATAGGAGAGGGGTCAAGAAGCTGGGAAAGCTACCCAGAGGCACAACCCGCCTCTCTGTGGTAGACAAGGGTCCCATCCCACTACCACCCCTTCACGTGCCCGCCCCTAGGGCCATAGCAATCTCTGACATGTGACCACCCACCTCCAACTCCCTGCCAGGACTTCCGGGAGAAGAACATGGACTACATGCGCCCGGACATTGTGGCCCTCCTCCGGGGCAGCGACAGCTCCTACGTGCGGGAGCTCATCGGCATGGACCCCGTGGCTGTGTTCCGCTGGGCTGTGCTCCGAGCCTCCATCCGGGCCATGGCCGTGCTTCGGGAGGCTGGGCGCCTGCGGGCTGAGAGAGCCGAGAAGGCTGCAGGTAGCAAGGGACCCCCAACCATCCCTGTCAATGCGGGGACCCTGAGGGTCCCTCTTAAAGTGTCAAGTTCTGTGGCACTTAGCACCTCCACATTGCCATACAGCCATCCCCTCTGTGTAGCTCCAGAACGTTTTCATCTTCCTAGATAGAAATGCTGTATCAGGGTATATCTTTTAACTTCATCATCTTCCCAAAGCAGGAGACATGCCCCATGTCTCTTTAAGGACACCCTGAGGCCCAGGATGACTGCATGGCTCCCCCAGGGGCACTCGGCTCCAGACGCCAGGAGTGGGGCTATGTTTCATGAAGGGCATTGACTAAAAGGGGACTTGACAGGACCAGGCCTTTACAATAAGCAGGACTAAATGGCATGGTTTAGGGGGAAGACCAAAACATTTTAACATTCCCTGCTATGACCAAATTTGAGTGTCAGGCTGTTTTCTTAAAATGAGTTCAAATCAGGATCTCAGCCTCTGTGGTAGAGACAGAGGCCTTTCGGCTCTGGGTATACCCCACTCCACCTCTACCACCCACCAAATTCCATCTACTCTCTGTACCCAGAAGGTCTGGGCATCTCCGGCACCCAAAGCCACGCAGCAGAGCCGCAGAGAGGAGCCAGCACCCCGTCGGAAAAGCTGTTCCGGTGAGCAAGACCTTGATTTGTCCAAACTGAGGTCACTAGGCAACTGCATTATTAAAACAAGGCCAGAAACCCTACCCCGCAAACCCAGGCTGGGGTTGACCCAAATAAGGAACCCCAAAGCCCTTTGAACCAAAAAGACCCAGAAACAATGGCATCTGGTGGCCGCTTTTCTGCGCACAGAAAGGGAGGCCTCCCTGCGTCGTCTGCATTAGGGCTCAGCGTATAGACGGTCCTTTTCATGGCCGGGGGAATGGGGCCAGGGTGTCACTGGTCTCGCTGAGCAACAACTTCATGTAAATGGAGTTCCTCCCTTCGCCAGGCTGGGTTATGCCCAAGCAGATCTGCTAAGATACTTTGCCTGCAGTGAGAAACCCAAGGTGCCCTGTGGCCCACCAGATAACGCAGGGTGTTCTTTGGCCACCCCACAATGACCAAGGGGTCTCCACATACCCTGGTTTGTGCTGAGTATAAACGTGAGCAGGGATGCACTCCCAAGGGGCAAGTTGAGAAAGGCCACACAGGACAGACCCCAGGCAATGACAAAGTTGGAGGAGGGACACTTCTGGCAACTTGTGAGAGCCAAGCAGGCTGAAGTCCCTGAAAAGGGAAAGGGATTGAGCTGGACAAGGAAGGCAGGGTGCACTGGAGTGGGAAGGGGACACCAGCACATGCAAAGGCCCTAGGGCAGCCAAGTCCCCAACTTCTCTCCCAAGATTCACAAATACCCAAGGAGCACGTGACTCAGTTTTCAAATGTGAAAAGGTCACTTTATTTTTGAGCCCTCTGTTCGAAAAATTTCCTCAAGAGGTTCATAAGAGTTTGTGTGTGGATACCAAACTAAGCCCTAGGTAACTATGCTTTTGGTCTGAAAGCATGGCATGTCATTTTCCTGCTTTTACAAAGGTGCATTTTCAAATCAGCTCTTTCAAAAAGGGGGCACAAGATAAAAAGCACTTACCCTATTTGCTTGTGGGTCATTGCTTTTAATTCCACTCCGACCACTCCACCCCACCCCCGCAAAGACCAGCCTGCCACCACCAAAGCAAGGCCTGTCTCCCCAGGGCCTGGCCCACGGGCCGCGGGTCCCCCATCCCAGGAGCGCATTCAGTTTATACAGATTCTCCCTTTCAGCTGCTCAATGCTAGATTTCTCATTTGACTGCTCTGAGGAGTTCGATATTAACGCTTTTGAGGACATCATTGCTTTGTATGAAAGCAAGAAGTAAGTAGAAGCGAGGGCCTTCGAACCTGAGACCAGGGAGGCACACAGAGAGAAGCCATTGTCCCCAGGCCTTCAGCACAGCATCCAGGGCCCGGAGAGGGAGATTGGCACACCAGAGCCCTCAGGGGGCACTCTGGCCAGATTTGGCCGGGTTGGGGGGTGCAGATCGAAGCCATGGACCTCTGCACTGACTGCTTTTGGGGTATGGATGCAAAACATGACCCCTCTGTTGTCTTTGCTTTGTGCCTCCCTGGAGGGCGAGGGAACAGAGGTAAGTGGGGCCAGCAAGCCCCAGGCATGGTGCATGGAACACAGACAAGGGGCCGTTGGTTGGGGTCTTTCCAGGCCAACTGCCCAGAGCTTAAACATGTATTTGAGATAACCCAGAATGAGGAATTTACTAAAATGAAATGAAAACCTGATTCGTCCTGTTTGGTCATTACCTTGTTCCCAGAAGTTCCATCAAAGACAATTTGTCATTTATTCTTCATGATAGCCTTTTCCATCCCTAAGCCATTCTCGTTTTCATGCATCAGTATCAAAGGCTGGGCCTACATCCTACGCTCAACACCGAACCCACAGCAACTGGGCCAAACGGAAGCAAACGTGGGAAGAAGATGCCCTTCCGTTAGGCTTTCTTGGCCCTCTGCCCAGTCGCTCCCCGCAGTAGGGCTGTCCCATGGAGAATGCGGGGGCTGAGGAGCATCCTGGCCTTGACTCTGCCAGGTACCAACCCTCCACACCCAGCGACGAGAGCCAAAAAAATGTCTCAGGACTTCACCGACCATCCCAGACAGAACTGCTGTGTGCATTCTGGTTCATTCCTCCTGTGGCCTTTCTGGAAGCCAACGAGGAGTTTGACCTGTGGCCACAGAATCACCCAGAGCACTGGGCAAATCACTAAACAGCTGCTTCCCACAGAGACTCTTGTTTTCCCTTTTCCCTTGCTCCTTGATTCCAGAAGTCCTCTTGCAGAGGAGGCCCTTTGCAGTGAACTGAGATGCCATGTTAGGAAATATCCTGGGCCCCTTCTCCAGCTACATGTTTTGGCTCCAGTGGCCTGGGGAGGGTCCCGACGGTCCTGGGGACCCTGAGGTGGTGGGCCCACTGCTCTAACTCAGTCTTCTCTCTTCACTGCACCCTCCCCTCCCCCTCCTCCTCCCCTACTCAGCGAATTGCATGACCAAATCATCAAGACCATCAAAGGACTGCCCTGGCAGGGTGAGGACCCCCGTAGGCTCCTCCAGTCCCTCAGTCGGCTCCAGAAACCCCGCACCTTCATCCTGTGAGTCCCCCCAAGGCTGCGGCACCCGCCTACACCCTGTCCCCACAAGTGCAATGACCACCTTCCCTGCTCCCGAGGACTCTGGCCCTGCAGGCTTCCCAGTGATGCTGAATCAGCCACTGCCAACACGACGCTGTATCTTGGCTCCATCCTCACACCAGCCATTGCTGAGTGGACCCCATAATTCTCCCACCCTTGGGTCTGGGCTTCAGCGCAAATCCTCACTGGCTCCCCCATTGCCTAGCACAGCTTGGCAAAAATGCTGGTCCTACAAAGCATCTCGTTTTCTGCCCCCAACTGTGCAGGGCAAGGCTTTCTTCCCTGCCCACTGTGAGCTCGTAAAGAAGCCGTGGGAAGTAGGGCGTGTGATTTCCCACACCTCCATCGCCAGCCATGGCCCTGCTTTGTGTGGATGGCAGTGTGATGTGGGAGGAAAGGCCAGAAGCCAAGCTACCTCCACTCACTGCGTGGCCTGGGTGCTCTGAGCCTCTGGGCTCTGTCTGCAAGTCAGGGGTGATGACTTTCACACCCATGGCACCAGGTGGATGGCGGTATCAGCCAGTGGAGTACCTGCAGCTATTCAGCTGAGAGCAAAGCTTGTGACCACAGGAGAGGCAGATTTCAAATCACTTTTATTATGCCTTATTCCACACCACAGGGATTCAGATTAAATCTGACACGTAGAACTTCATGGCTGAGCATCTTGTAGATCAGTGGGGCACCATTTCTGCAGCCGATCTTTAAAATGAGCCAAGCTGTGAATTCTTTTAAAATTTTTCTTTTGTCTGCAAGAGTCCATAAAGTATTCAAGAATGTGGGAGCCATCCCCACTCCTTCAGCCAAAAGATTGGCTTTCGTTTTTTGCCTTTCCGCCACTACAAATCCAAAATGCACATCTACCCAGGCCCCATTTCTGTTCTCTGCTGGGCAGACCCCTGCCCTCCCTGCTGGGGGTCTGGAAGGGGCTCTTTGAGGTTTGCCAACATGTAGGAAATAGAGCCTGGACACCTGGTAGGTGTCAGAACCACACAAGATCCCTCAAAGTTCCATTTGGGACAACCTCTGTCATTTTTGAGATCTGCCAGCTCCCCCATAGCCAGTCCTGCACAGATGGATGCTCTGCCTTGTAGATTACCAGCCAGCCCCTCCTAAATCCCTGGACATCCAGGTGGTTCCTAGACCAGATGCTCCCACTGCCTTGAGCAGCTACTGGTCCAGTGAAGTGGGTGCACAGTCACAGGGCAGCCCACGCACGTGCAGAGGGCCTGGTGGGTCCTTGGAGAGGCAGCGGTGGGGGCTTCGTTGCACTTGCGCTTCTGGACTCTCCACTTCGTCTGCTCTCACTCCTCCTAACCTGCCAGGCGTAGCTTGCCAAACTAACCCAGATCCAGACAGCATGTGTTCCTTGTGTTCACAAAACCATTTTTAATATTTTGACAGGAAAAGTAAAGGTATCAAACAAAAGCAGATCATTCCGAAGGTAAACGCTCGCGAAACCCTCTAATGCCACCTGGCTGTTGCCCACTTGAGAGAGCCTGCCTCAAGGGGCTTCTGGAAAATGGGGGTGGGGCGGGGGCGGGATTTTAACTTCCCCGGCTTTCTAGTTCCTCCCTCCTCCCACTGTCATCCCTCCCCACCCCAGCTCCCAATTCCCTCCAAAAATAATTTTTCATGTCAGTGACTTGCAGCTGTCTTTGAGTTTACTTGCAGCAGGGCCTGAGATAGGGGACAGGCGTGTGTTGAGGGGCACTCCCAGGAGAAGCCTGAGGGGTCAGGAAGCAGCTAGGATTGGGGCAGGACTGTCCTGCACAGGGACAATGCGGTGCTTGTGTCCCACCACTGTATCACAGGCCTATAGGTATAAGCCACCCCCCAGGGTGGGACAGAACACAGCGTTCCTGGGAAAGGAGGCCCTTCGGCCAGGGTGGTCTCACCAGGAAGGGGCAGCTGTGCCTTGCTGACAGCCAAGACCCCAGCAGTTGGCCTTGGGTAAAGCACACCCAGTGCCCAGGCTGCTCTCCAAGTACAGAGTGCAGACAGATGAAATTTGCAAAAATAAGAACATCTTCTCAGTCTGGCCCACAGACAGGATAGCGCTAGTCCCCTTCATAGCTGATACTAAGGGTCAGCACGCGTGGGAGGACCCCCCGGAGAAGCGCACACAGAAGCGCGGCGGGACTCAGCGCTTCTGTTGCTGTGTAGGGGAGGAAGGCACTCTGTAGCCTTTGGCTTCTGGGCACTCAGCCACAAAAGAGGCTGTAATCCATCCTCCGGGAGCTGGCCCCGTGTGCAGGATGCCGCCCAGGGTCACCCCTGCTGCCCACCAGGCCCACAACCTCTGCCCTCCCGCAGCACTGTCCCAAGAGCTGCCACCCCAGGGGACATAGCCCTGGCTGTGGGGACGTCTGTGATGTCTCCAGGTGCCCAGTGGGGCCTGAGGAGGGCAGGCCAGACCCTGTGTGTCTGTCCTAGAATCTGCTGGACTCCAAGTCCCTGAAGCTGATCATCAGCATGACCCTGCACGACCGGACCACCAAGTCCCTGCTACACCTGCACAAGAAGAAGAAGCCGCCGAGCATCAGCGCCCAGTTCCAGGTGGGCAGAGCGGCAGGAAGTGGCACTAGGCTTGGTCTAAGTTAGCCAAAGCCGACCCAGCGAGTCCTGGTCCTGGGGCTGCACGGCCTCGGCATGGCCTGACCTTGAGGCTGGACCATTCTCTGAGGTGGGAGCCGCCTTGTGCATTGCAGGGTGCTGAGCGGGATCCCTGATTTTCGCCCTCAGGTGTGGGCACCCTCCAGTTGTGACAAGCAAAGCTGGCTGGAGACACTGCCACAGACCCCCAGGAGAGGGAGGGGGGCAGAATCACGCCTGTTGAGAACCACGTAGTTAAAAAAGTAACGAGTTAGCATATTAGTTAGCTTGACCACTGAGCTGTGTTCTTGGCCAATGTTCCCCGTTTTCCCTAGCCTCCAGGAAGCTCAAAGATAATTTTTTAAGGGAACCTAACAGCTGTTGACACCACTAGTGTTTTTGTCCCTTTCATTTTTCCTCAGTCTGAATCTTCTGTTCCCACTTTCACCTTTTTTACAATTACCCTACCTTGGAGCTCCCACAAATCCTTTTTGGAAACAACAGGCCAGAGGCCAAAATCACCACATCTAGTCCTGTCTAAGGCTGACACACATTTTTTAATTCCCAGAAGTTTCTCTGGTCCCACCCCTACCTTCTCCCTGAGACAAAAGAGCTGGGGGTGACCCTGAAAAAATGGTGGCAATCAGCCACAGAGACCCCAAAGCTCCCTTTGGGGCTCCCAGAGATAGCACAGCCTCTGGTGAGATCATCCGGCTGCACCTCCCGAGTCATTGGTGTAGACGCACCAACCCCTGCACACTGGCAGCGACGGGTGACCTGGGTCCCATGCCACTGACGGGCGCTGCTTTGGGGCCCCAGCTCAGCGCCTTCTCTCTTTTGCCCCAGACGTCCCTTAACAAGCTCCTGGAGACCCTGGGGAAAGCAGAGCCCTTCTTCATCCGCTGCATCCGCTCAAACGCTGAGAAGGTAAGAGGCTTCTCTGCCTCAGGGAGGTAAAGGCCCCTGTCTTGCAGCTCAGCTGGGGGCGCCCCTGTGTGGTGCATCCTCTACGGAGCCAGGAGGCCTCAAGAAACCACAGGCTCACACAGGCTCCGGGAACCGTAACTGGCGAGCTGTGGGTAGGGGCAGCAGCAGGGTCAGCAGGAGGCACCAAGGGTGGCCCAGGGGCTGGCCAAGAGCAGAGACATCACCTAAAAGTGGAGGGGCCCCAAAAGGTTTGCTCAAGGAGGCTCAGGTCCGTGGTAGTCTTCACATGCATCCTGAAGTCAGCCAGGACAGAGAACGTAGCAGAGGTGGGGCAGGAGCTGAGGCTGTGCAGCAGGAACCCAGAGCCCCACTGCTGCTCTGGAAGTTTCTGGAAAGACTTGGAGCTCCATTGGGGGCTCCAGCAGCAGGCTCAGCCCTTGCTGCCGGACTTCCTTCAGACCTGGGGTCCACTGGTCATTCCGCCTCCTCAGGGACTTTGCTGAGGGCCATTCAGGCTCTGCTCTCTCCCCTCTGGGTACGAGTAGGTGCCTAGGCAGGGGCTCCTGGGGGCTCTGTTTGCTCACCACCGCATTTCTCTTTCCTCTTCCCATTTCCCTGCCCGCACCCTCCCCTATTCTCCTGAGACATTGCACTGATCCCCAGAGCCTGGCTTCTCCCAATCAGATACCCCAGCTTCCAGCCTCCTGGGCAAGGACCTGGAGTCCTGGGCTCTCCCACCTACCCTCCTGTATCTGTTCCCCAGTAGAGCCTCAGAGAAGCTCTCTGTCTTCCATTCTTCCTCTGGCAGCAGATGGCCCCTTCTTCTATCAGGGATTTTTACACAGCTTTGGACAATTCAGGAAACACTCCCTCAAGACCTGCTCTGGGCAGGGGTTGTGCCCCCAGATAACTGTTTGCCTCAGGGGGCCATCCTAGGTGTTGGCGGGTATTGGGCAGCATTCCTGGTCTCCGAGAGCTCACCAGATGCCACCCAGTTGTACAACTGCCACACCCTCATGTGGCACCCTCTGTCCACTTTAAATAACCCCCTAGCATGGAGTCCAGGCCCCCTGAGCTCCAAACTCCAAGCACACCACGGGAGCCTCATTTCCAGCACCTCCTCCTCATCCTTGGCCCTCCAACAACAAGCCTCCCTCTGTGCCCCTGTCAGCCCCTTGGCCTCCCCCTCCTCCTCTGGGCCTTCACCTGCCTGTCCCCGCCTCAGCCCTCAGGACTGAGCTCAGAGTCCTCCTCCTGCAGTACCTCCCACAGGGACCCAGGCAGCATCCACCCTATTCGCACATGCACCTGCCTCCCACCCCCAGACCGTGTTCTCTCTGCTGAATCCCTAGTTTTCCTCCCAACCCCAGTGCCTGGCACAGAGTAGGAGCTCAGGGCATGTTTGGGGTGGGGCCCTTAGGAAATAACTTTTCGTGGCACTAATGTGAAAGAAAGGTAATTCTTCCGTGGCACAGTTAGGCAGTAAGAAGCAGCCTCTGCCTCCCAGACACCAGGAAACAGAGCAGATCAGATGCTCTATTTTCAAGAAGAGATGAATGCCTTAAGCATCACTGCCAGGCAGCCCTGTCTCTTTATTCCAAAAAGAATGTCTGGAGCAAGGAAAGATGGATCCGCAGGTAGCTGTGGGTGCCGCGCTGGGAACATCCCCCAGACCAGCCAGGCCCGTGTGTGCACCCAGACCACAGCCTTAGCCAGAATCCTCAGGGGCCTCATTCCGTGGCTCCCTGACCCCAGCAGCCCGTGCTTAGGCATCTGGCAGTGGGCACCTGCCCTGATGGTTCACATCCCATTCCAGAAAGAGCTGTGCTTTGATGACGAGCTGGTACTGCAGCAGCTGCGCTACACAGGCATGCTGGAGACCGTGCGGATCCGGAGGTCAGGCTACAGCGCCAAGTACACATTCCAGGTGGGAAGAACCTACAACAGGAACCTGGACAGTTACTTTACAGCAGAGCTTCTCCCCAGTACCATTGGCATTTGAATCAGAGTTCTTTGACATGGGTCGGCAGGGTGAGTGTCCTCGGAAGAGGTGGCTGGGCCCAAGCCAAGCCTTGGAGGACACAGAGGTGTCAAACTGAACCAAGCAGAGGGAATTGCACAAGCAGGTTCCTACGTGGCTCTGCCCTTTATCTAGCACCTTCTAAGGTAGATGATTTTATACCAACTCTTTTATTCTGCCACCAGCAGCCAGGGGACGTGGTTCCAATTTTCCAGATACAGAAACTGAGGCTCCGGCAGGCGACACCTCCAGAGGTGGCTCTCTGGGCTTTCTAGAGACACAAAGGACTGTTAACTGACCTCAAAATGGTGATGGGCAAATTGCTAGGGCATTTTCTCAAACACAGCAGGGACCATTGACATTTGAAGCCTGGTCATTCTTTGCTACGGGTACCACCCCGTGCATTATCATGTGCACGCGCGCGCACACACACACACACTTGTAAGAACTCAAGCTGTCTCCAGACATTGCCACACATGCATGGTGGTCAGCATGGCCCAGGTTGAGTAGCCCTGACTCATGCCACAAGCTGACACCACTTGTGTGGTGCTTAAGAGAGCACTGGGCCTGGCACCAGGGGTGGTGGCACCCGGTCCCTGTTCAAGCTTTTCCCCATATGGCCCCAGGGAAATGTCTTCATCATGGCATGCCTCCATTTTCTCACCCGCAGAACGGAAATATCTTTCTGACCCTGTAGAAAGAGGGTAGACAGAATTACAGAAAAGAGAGAAAATGCCAATGTGTCTTCCTCTTGGCTCTTAAAAATTTGACATAGTTGTTGACGTAAATGGTGTGTACCTCCAGCTATGATCCAGGCCTCTAACAAGCCACAGACTGGGGGTGCCCCAAGGCCACCCCCAACAATGCCAGCACCCAGCCATCAATAGCCACTTGCCACCTAACCGACCATCCGGTGCTCCACATCTGCAGCAGTCTCTCTGCAGCTTTAGGCTGTTTCAGAGTCCGAGGTTTTAGCTCTGTCAGTGCCCTTCATGTTAAGCTAAGTTTCAGCTTTAGAAACTCAGCTTGACTAAGGTGTTGCTGGTACCATGTCCCTTCTGGTGGCAGAAATGCTCACGTGGATTCTCTTTTCTCGGCCACAATCACCTAGGATTTCATAGAGCAGTTCCAGGTGCTTCTGCCCAAGAATGCCCAGCCCTGCCGGGAGGTCATCTCTACCCTGCTAGAGAAGATGAACGTGGACAAGAGGAACTACCAGATTGGGAAGACCAAGGTCAGCAGACCCACAGCCTTGGGGCAGCTGCAGACCCACCACACTCTGCCTCCCACTGCACCCAGGTCCTCTCGTGGCCCAAGACCCAGAGCCATGCACTGAAAAATAAGGAGCTCTGTTGAGGAAATATGTTTCTGGGGGCGCAGCACATTTTCTTGTGAGAAGGCAGAAGGGTGCACCGAGCAGTCAGGTTCAGGCCTGTTTCCCATTTTCTCACACATAGCTTAGGAGAGGCCCCAGAGTGTAACCTCTGTAATACCTACCAGTATGTTTGCTTCCTTCCTTTCCCCTCCCAAAGCCATCTCCACCTCCAGGTATGTGTTATTTGAATCTTGTTGTCGGGGTGCCACCGACGCTAAAGTCAGCTCTCCTTTAGGGCTTTACCTGACATAAAAAATCTCCTCACAGCCCCCCAACAAGCGAACCACAGAGTTACCATGACCCAGCAGTTCCATTCCTAGGTGCAAATTCAAGATGCCTGCAAACAGGTATCCTAACAAGTCCTCGTACACACAGCTTCATAGCAGCACTAGTCACAGTCGGCAAAAACTAAACATGCCTTGTATCTATCATCAGATGAATGGATAAACAACATGTGGGCCATTCGTGTACTGGAGCATTATTCATACTCAGCCTTGTGTATACTGCGATGTGCCCAGACCTCAACAACATGTTGAGAGAAAGAAGCCAGACATAAAAGGTCACATGTTGTAGGATTCTGCTTACATGAAACATCCATGAAATCCATAGACACAGAAAGCAGATCAGTGGTTGCCTGGGGGAGGGTGAATGACTGCTCGTTGGGGTGGGGTTTCCTTTCGTGGGGATAGGATGTTCTGGAACATTGGGACTACACCAAGTGCCACTGAATTGTTCACCTTATAAAGGTGACTTTCATGTAACAGGACTTATATCTCAGTAAATTTAAAAAAGGGCCTCCCGGGCACAGGATTCCCACCCCTCCACCCCTGTGCCCATGCCCTCCAGGTTTTTCTGAAGGAGACGGAGCGGCAGGCCCTCCAGGAGACACTGCACCAGGAGGTCGTTCGGAAGATCCTGCTCCTGCAGAGCTGGTTCCGGATGGTGCTGGAACGCCGGCACTTTCTTCAGATGAGGAGGGCGGCTGTCACCATCCAGGTACTGCGTAGGCCCCACCTGGCTGGGCTGGGGGCAGACAGGGTCACCATGCCCAGCCCCTGAGTGCCTGCCCCACCCTCAGGCCAGCTGGCGGTCCTACCGCGTCCGATGGTCACTGGAGAGGACACAGGCGGCCGTGTACCTCCAGGCTGCATGGAGGGGCTACCAGCAGCGGATGGCCTACCAGCGCCAGAGATGGGGCATCATCCACCTGCAGAGCCTCTGCCGGGGGCACCTGCAGCGCAAGAGGTGCGCAGAGCAAATCCCTCAACCCAACCCGGAGCATTCAGCTCACCCGGGAGCTGCCCCGGGTACGGTCTAGCCCACGGAGACAGGTGCCAGGAGTCTAGCCAGCTGGCCTATGGGGCTGGTGGGTAGCACCTGCAGATGCAGCACCAGTTTACCCACTGGCCACACGTAGACTCCCTGAGGGACACCCCACACACACACTGCACCCATCTGTCCTGAGCTGGTCAGTGGAGCACCTGGATTCGGAGGCAGAGGGTTCAGGCTACCAGGACCAGCCCACATAGGTTCCCCTCACCGCGTGCTCACATACGAAGCTTGGGCATGCTGGGCCAGGGACCCCAGAGGAATTCAGGGGCTTTGATTCTTCCCCAAACAGACCTAACGAAGGTCCCCCTGAGCCAGCTAGGCAGAACCAGGGTGGAGAGGGCCGTGGTGATAAGGGGCCACTCCTCTATCCCCTTTTCCTGGCTAGGGACGTTTTACCCTTCTAGAAGTCTCTCTAAGGGCTGCGGTCTGCCACTCGGCAGAGTCAGAGCGCAGACCCCATTGCACCGGTGGCACAGGGGTCTCCGACCCCATGGGTGGATTCTGAAGGTGGCCTGCACATTTGTTCCTGGATCTACCCACTTTGCTTTCTCACACCAGCTTCAACAAGATGGTCGCGGAGAAGCAGAAGGCAGAAGAAAAGGAGCGGGAAGGCCAGCAAGCCTTGAGGGAAGAAGCTGCAGAGGGCAGGCCGGGCCAGGCAGCCAGGCAAGAGCAGGTACCCGGGCAGGGCCCGGAACCGTCAGAGGACAGCAAGCATTCGGCACTGGATCCGCCAAAGCCCAAGATGCAGCCGAGCAGTGAGCCCCTGGCAGAGAGCGCCCAACCAGAGGGGGTGGTCCCCAGCCTGGAGAAGGCTCTCCCACCCCAGAAAAGTGCAGCGGAGAGCCACGAGAAGGTGCCCAGCAGCCGGGAGAAGCGGGAATCTCGGCGGCAGAGAGGGCTGGAGCACGTGAAGCTCCAGAACAAACACATCCAGTCCTATCAGGACGAGCACACCCTCAGAGAACTTTCTGGAAGGGCCATCCCAGAGCCAGAAGAGAGCCTCCTGGAAGACAGAAAGGAGGGCAGAGAAGAAGAATCCCCTTCAGATGCAGGGCCAGAGATGGAGGATGCTTCTGAAATGCAGCTCGAGGAAGCGCTGCAAGTCGTGCCAGTCAGCCAGGTCTCCAGAGAAACTCCAAAGGTTCCCCAGGATGGGAGCCTGAGCCCCAGCCACAGGGAGCGGCCACCCAGCCTGACCCTGGACGGTACCCCCGAGACCTTGGCCACCACTCCCGAGACTCCCAAGGACAAGAGTGAGCTGGGCAGTGACCTGAGCACACAGGACAAGCCCGAGAGCCCTGGAGGCTCTACCCAGATCCAGCGGTACCGGGACCCGGACTCAGAGCGGCTGGCCAGCGCCGTGGAGCTGTGGAGGGGCAGGAAGCTGATGGCTGCTGCTTCCAGCACCATGCTAAGCCAGTCCCTAGACCTCAGCGAGCGGCACTGGGCCCCTAGCACCGCCCTCACACCGACAGAGTAAGCCCTTCTTTGTCCCAGCACTGTGGGTGCCAGGCTGGGGTGGGCAGGGTGACACAGAGCCCAAGGACAGGGACAATGCCATGCATCCCCAAAAACAGATGAGCAGTTCTGTGCCCAAAAGCTGACCTCAGGTGTGTGAGAGCCCCGAGGAAAGAAGGTGCAAGTCTGGGGGGTGGGGAGGGTGACAATGAGGCACCTGCAAGGGGCCTAGCTGGGACCCTGAGTCCCCCACCAGAACAGGCCGTGCATACCCAGCATCCCCACTCCCCTGCCCACTTGGGCCTCAGCTTTCTCACCAATGAGCAGGAGTGATTACACTCATCCAGGAGTTGAAGGAGACAGGGGCCAACTCTCAATATGCTGTTAGCTAAATACCGGTGACCCTGAGTCCCCAGCCCTTCTCCAAGAGAGCTGCTTGGCCAAAGGAAAGAAGAGTCAGAGAAACAAGTAGCTGACACCTGGGCCTGGCTTGCTCTCTGCAGTGGGGCCACCCCAGGCCCTGTGGGTGCAGAGCAGCACCCTCGGTCTCCACCCTTGAGATGCCTGGAGCACCTCACTCCTCCCCAAGTCAGGACAACCGAAACAGTCTGCTAACCTGCTGCCATTGATAAAAGCCTCATTTCTGTGATCTCACAGGGAAAGGCGTATCTCCTTCTCCACGAGTGACATCTCTAAGCTCCTGCCATCCCCAACCCAGACCAAGACACAGGTAAAGTTCCAGGCTGCTGCTCCCATCCGTCAGGGCCCCAGCTCACTTCCACTCTGGCCACCCAGGCTCTACGCAAGGACAGCTTGAAAGAGCAGGGAAGCTGGCGGATAGAGTGCAGGGTGACTGGGAAATCCCCGCTTTGCTATCCCTCCAGTGAGGCCTGCCTGCTTTTGCTCACGCAGCCCTGGTCTCTTGCAGCCTTGTATGGAAACTGTGGACGGGCGGCAGGGCACAAAGAAGCAGGCCGTTCAGAAGAAGAAGTCAGGAGATGCATCTGCTGGCACAGACTCAGGGCTGTCCCCAGGCCCCCAGGCCGACTCTAAGTAAGTGTGGAGTTTGGGGCTGAGCTTCGGCCACCCGAGGATGCCGAGGGTCCCTGCCAAGGCTCCAGCCTCACAGCAGTCTGGTCTCCTACACCCATGGTGTTTGCAAAACACTGCTGGGCAGGTGTTTGTTCAGTAGCAGTTCCAAGATGGGAGCTCCCACCCAGAACCCAGGTGGTGACCTCCTCAAGGGTCATGACCTCCTGGAGCACCAGCACGGCCTCATCCCACTGAAGCCCAGAGCCAACCTGGGTCGCATCCTCTAGGCCCCCCACACACCCCATTACAGTCACTGTCCATCAGCGTAGTGAGATGCTATAGAATCACTACTTGTCTTCTCTGTGGTGTTAAGCTTTTTACAGAATCAAAACCAACTCCCGGCTCCCCCATCCACTGCTAGAACCCTTCCTGGGTCCTTGGGTAGAAAAAACTCTGTCCCCAGAAAGCCCCTGCAGACATCCTAGAGCTGCTTGCATCTCAGAGCAGACAGGAGCCATGAGACAGGGCGGCCTGGGTCCTGGTACAGAGACAGGGGGCCCAACCAGACTGAGCACCGTAACCAGGTGGCTGGGACAGCAGCGGTCCGCTCTCTCCCCCCTCTGGCGGCCGTGAGTCCAGGTGTGGGCGGGGCCGCGCTCCCTCGGAAAGCCCTGGGGAAGTCTTCCCACCTCTTGTAGCTTCTGGGGGCTCCAGAAGGCTCCGGTTCCCGGTTCGTGTTCGCGTCACCCAGTCTCTGCCTCCACGCCCACAGGACGTTCTGTTCTCCTCTGTGCCTTCTTTTTCTGTCTCTTATAAGGAACCTTGTCCTGGATTTAGGACCTATGTGATCCATGAGGCTCTCACCTCGAAGTCCTTCGCTTGGTGGCTTAGTACATTCGGGCCGCTATGACAAAAATACCAAAGACCAAGTGGCTTAAACAACAAACATTTATTTCTCACAGTTCTGGAGGCACCAGTGTCTGGTGGGGGCCACTTCCTGCTTCATAGATGCCACCTTCTGGCTGCATCCTCATGGGGTGGGAGGGGTGAGGGGCCAGCCTGAGTTCTCTTTCATAAGGGCACTGATCCCATTGTGGGGGCTCCACCCTCAGGACCTCATCACCTCCCACAAGCCCCTCATCCTGACACAGTCACACTGGGGTTACTCTCCCACCTGTGAAGTTGGAGGGGACACATGCGTTCTGACCATGGGACTTAGTCACATCCCCAAGACCCTTTTCCTAAATAAGAGGCTGATGGGTAGTCGTGGACACATCTCTTCAGGGCCCACTGTCTACCCCACTGTGCACCCAGTAGCCACAGCACACAAGTTGGCATTTATTCTGATTTCTCCAACCTTGTGCCCACAAAAACACATGAAGGGAGCAAAGGGTCGTTTCTTTTTTATATGACAGGCCATGCTATGGTATCTGCTCAGCATCTTTTTCTAACCCCCTGCCAAACTCACACACAGAGACCTCATTTTCAGTAGCACTCCATTCCATCAGTAACCAAGCATTATTTCTCTCTTCACAGTGAGATGGCCCTTTTGGCAGCCTCTCAGTCATTTTCACTTCCCGAGGTTTAAATGGAACCCCTTACTTTCTCCTACAGATCTACATTTAAGAGGCTTTTCCTGCATAAAAACAAGGATAAAAAGTACAATCTAGAGGGCGTGGAGGAGATGGAGAATGCCATACCTGGGAACATTATTCTGGAAGCTGCTACCATGAAGAAGAATCCAGAAGGTTGGTTGCCCACAGTCTCAGGATGGACGGCAGAGCCACCAGGGCCCCTGGGGATGGGCACGGTCCCCAGGTCAGGCCTTGGGCACAAGGCTTCAGGGCCGGTCCCAGTGCCCTGGGAGCACTCTCTGGCTGAGGATCCTGGCATGTGGCCATGGGGGTCCCGGGTCTCTGCATTTGTGACTCCGCCCCTCAGAGCCCACCAGCATCCCTCCCCAGAACCCACTGTGACCAGCCGCTCCTCCTCCCCCTCAGTCCCCTCCAGCCACCAGCACCGCCATGCCATGGGTGAGAAGCACACCAAGGAGCCAGGAGGCAAAGGGAAAAAGAACCGGAATCTCAAGATTGGCAAAATCACAGTGTCAGAGAAATGGCGGGAGTCAGTATTCCGCAAGATCACCAACGCAAACGAGCTCAAGTACCTGGACGAGTTCCTGCTCAACAAGGTGGGTTGGCCAGGGGACAGGTATGGCAGTGGGTGGGTGTGGGGACGCACAGAAGGGCTGTCGCAGCCTGGCAGTTTTCTGAGCCACCACGCCACAGCCCTCAGTTGGCTGGGAACAGAAAGTTGCAGAAACCAGAGGCTTCTTCCTAAGTTTGCATCAGCTCATTTTCTGTAAAAACACGGCCTGGGCTCACGTGGGACCATTTTGTCGCCTCGTTCATCCTACTCAACACAGACATTTACATTTTGTTGCAATGTCAGTGGGTCTTAATCACAGAGGCTACAGAATCGTGGAACCAAGCTCCATCCAAAGCATTTGATTCTGGAACGTGCCTGTCCCAATGGCCTTGGGCAAGGGTTTATGGCCTGTACTGGATTCAGCGCACGCACATGTGTGTGCACATCTGTGTGGGCAGGCTGGGCACCAGGCAGGTCCATTTTATCCTGCAGCTTCTATCTAGGAAGACTGAAATCTACTATCTGAAGACATTTACCTGTGTGTCGCGTCACAGCACCCCTAGGAGGTGACTGCCCCACTTTCCTGTGCACCGGAGGAAACAGAAGCACCAGGAATCCAAATAACCTTCCTAGAAACACCCGCTGCCTGGAGGCCCTGCGGCCACGCTGTGGCTCGGCTGTGGTGTGGCTGTGGATTTCTTATTTTATTTAGAATACGCTTTTACCGAAGTCAGTGGGTCTTGTGCTAGGCACTGATTGAGCACTTAGTGTGTACCGTGGAGATAAATGCGCTGTGGTGTGCACTGCGGGCGTGGCCTAGCATTGAGCCTCTGTGTAAGGCAGCAGGAAGGGATCCAGCCACACCAGCAGCTGTCCTTAACCAGGATACTTCTGCCCCCAGGGGACACTTGGCTATGTATGCAGACATTTTTGGTTGTCACACCTGGAGTGCTCCTGGCATCTGGTGGGCAACAGTATCTCACATTGGATGATCGAGCCCCCAGCATCAGGAGTTCTAATCCGAGCTGCAGGGATTGGAGAGACCAGGCTTGGCCAGAGGGCCTGGATATTTTCCTGCCAGCCCAGAGAAAGGCAGGAAACTTGGGACAAGGCAGAGAGGTGACTGACCAGTCAGATGTTCCTCTGGAGGCCATTCAGGGTCAGACATCTGTCCCTCCCTCTCCAGATAAATGACCTGCGTTCCCAGAAGACTCCCATCGAGGGCTTATTCATTGAAGCCACCGAGAAGTTCAGGAGCAACCTCAAAACCATGTACTCCGTCCCGGTACGTGCAGCCCCCAGCCCTCAGGAAGCTCCACAGCCATCGCCATGCCCCCTCCAGGCGCCTCCACCCCCGTCTGACTCCCTGCGGGTCATGCCTTTCATCCCCCACAGAACGGGAAGATCCATGTAGGCTACAAGGACCTGATGGAGAACTACCAGATCGTTGTGAGCAACCTGGCTGCCGAGCGTGGCGAGAAAGACCCCAATCTTGTCCTGAACCTCTTCCAGTCGCTTCTGGATGAGTTTACCCGCGGGCATAAAAATGATTTCGAGCAGCCCAAGGTGGGTGGGGCCACTCAGCAGGGGGCAGGCCAGCACGGGCAGGGCCATGCCGGGCCCACCCAGACCTTACCTTTGTGTTGTGCTCCCTTGCAGCAGAGCAAGGCTCAGAAGAAGAAGCGGAAGCAGGAGCGTGCTGTGAGTATGTTTGCAGGTGCCTGTGTGCATGACGCTGCATGTGTGAGCACGCAAGCACACCTGTGCATGTGTGTGAGCATGCCGTGTGTGTGTGTGTGTGTGTGTCCCCACCCAGCCCCCAGGAACCCCCAGGTGGGAGGGAGGGGCGTCCAGGCCCTGAGTTGCTGCAGACTGCATCTGTGCCAGGCACCCCTCCGTCCCTGCCCCACTCTCCACACCCACAGCATGGCAAGCCCGTGGGGAACTGCTCCCCAACCCCAGCTCCCACCTTCCTCGTGGCCCTACAGGTCCAGCAGCACAATGGGCATGTGTTCATCAGCTACCAGGTGAGCATCCCCCAGTCATGCGAGCAGTGTCTCTCCTACATCTGGCTCATGGACAAGGCCCTGCTCTGCAATGGTGAGTGCCCCTGTGCCCCGGCCCCCACTGTACCTCCTGACCTCCTAGCAGACCCCCCACCAGCCTCCCCACCATGCCCCCTGACCCCTCACCATACCCCTTGGCCCCCCCAAACCATGTCCCTGACCCCCTGCTGTGCAGCAGGGCCTTTACCCCCAGCCACAAGGCAGATCTTTCTGGAACACTGCCCCAGCCCCATCTCACTCAAACTAACCACCCCACCAACTGTCACTCTGGGGCAGAGCCCTGTTCTCAGTGGACCTGAGGCCCCCACCCATCTCTGCACCCTCCCCTCCCCTGGAAAAGTCACCCTATGTCCTACCTCCAGGCTTTGTACACACTGCCTACCTGCACTGTCTGGGCTGCCAGCCCCTCCCCGGGCCCCCGTAGTCCCTCCCCCACATGCCAGGCCAAGCCTGTCAACCCCCACCAGGACCCAGGGAGAGGGGCTCAGCCCAGAACGACCCCGCCAGCGCGACGAGGCCCAGGCCAGGCCGTGCAGCCTCGAGCCTTGTGATTCCCACCACAGCCTGCTGAGCCTGGCTCTTTTTTTGGCCCAGAGTTTCCTACTTTTTGGCCCCTGTGCAAGGAGCAGCCCACCACCCCATGTCTATCATCAGTCCCCAGCAGTGTCAGTGTGTTGAGGCGAAGACACCCAGATACCCCCTCCTTTTTGTTGTAGCTGATTTTCCCTCTCCATGTGTGACCTCAGCTAGACAGACTGGGGGCCATGTGGTTGGAAAGGACGAAAGCATCACTCCTGCTGCTGTCATGGGCCAAGGCCCCAGGGCCACCTCCCCGCAGGACCCAGACCCAGGCTCCCCAGACTCCTGCCCCCTGTCCTGCCAGCCAGGCTGCTCCTGAAGCCACTAAGAGGACCCAGCTATGACCTGCCTATATGGCTCCCTCACCTGGGAATCAGCGGAGATTCGCAGGACTCAGGTTTAGAAACTGATTGGTGGGCCCCCAGCCATCAGAGCAAGCAGCCACAGGAACCTGGGTCCCAGACACCTCTGTGACGCCCTGCCCCCTCCCCCATTGGTCTCCTAGTGTGTAAGATGACCTGTCACAAGAAGTGCATGCACAAGATCCAGACCTGCTGCTCCTACACGTGTGGAAAGAAGGTGAGCCCGCTGAAGCCAGGAACCTTCCACAATGACACCTGGGGGGAGGCCATCCTGAGAAATGAGTCTCCACAGTACAATGCCAAGGTCGGGGGTCAGGCAGGAACAGGGAGCCAGCAGGAGGGGCTGACCCACAGTAGAGTGCACCCCAGTTCTGTTGGAGGCCCTGGAGGTGCCCCAGGGCAGGGGTTGGGCTTGTGTGTGCATCTCAGACCCCCAGCCCCACTCCTCTGTCCTCCGGGTGGAGGGCCCGTCTACTCTGCACAAGGGAGACGGGGTCCCAAGTGCTGGGGTTTCAGCAGGAGCCAGACCAGCAGCTCTAAGAGGCAGAGAGGGAAGGGATGGCTAAGGGGACAATGGGCCCAGGCCTAACTCTACCCCCCTGGTGTTGCAGAGTGAGCCAGGCGCTGAGCCAGGCCACTTTGGCGTGTGTGTGGACAGCCTGACTAGTGACAAGGCCTCGGTGCCCGTCGTGCTAGAGAAGCTTCTAGAACACGTGGAAATGCACGGCCTCTACACCGAGGGCCTCTACCGCAAGTCAGGCGCTGCCAACCGCACGCGGGAGCTCCGGCAGGCACTGCAGACAGGTGGGTGCTGTGGGAGGAAGGACCTGCAGGAAAGCAGGTGTCCAGGGCAGACAGGCTGTCTGCAGGCCCAGCCCTCCTGCCTGTACTTCCCTCACTGGCTCTGCCCACCATTCACACAGACCCCACAGCAGTCAAGCTGGAGAACTTCCCCATCCACGCCATCACCGGGGTGCTCAAGCAGTGGCTGCGCGAGCTGCCCGAGCCCCTTATGACCTTCGCCCAGTATGGTGACTTTCTCCGAGCTGTTGGTGAGTCCCATGGTCACAGCGAGGGTAGGCAGATGTTCAAGGTCAGGGACTGGAGCCACAAGTGTTTGCTGTGACCATCCAGGGAGGTGGGATGACTTTGTCACAGCTGAAAACTAAGCCTCAAGCCAGCAGAGTATGGGTCCCCAGCCTACATGGGAGGCCGGGAGCCCTCTGTGGTCCTGCATTTTTGCCACATGCCCGTTCCAGCCCCCACAGCAGGAGGCTCCCCTATGCCCTGGGGCATGTCAGGGCCGAGGCAATAGGGAACTGATGCCCTGGGCTCTCCTAGAGCTGCCAGAGAAGCAGGAGCAGCTGGCCGCCATCTACACTGTCCTGGAGCACCTGCCTGAGGCCAACCACAACTCCCTGGAGCGGCTCATCTTCCACCTGGTCAAGCAAGTGTCCACCACCCACTCACTGTGGGGTGGGGCCCCGAGGAGTACTCTCTTGTTCTGCACCAGGCCGCAGACCCATGCTGGGGGGTCTGGGAGGGGACCAGCTCCTCCATGGTGCCTCTCTGCCCTGTGGAAGTGAGCATTGCTCACCTCCAGGCAGCAGTGGGGACACTTTGCCCAAAGCAACCCCAGGGCTCTGGACTCCGGTCTTGGAGCTCCCCGGCCACCCGCTAAATGCTGTTCGCCGTGCAGGGTGGCCCTACTCGAGGACGTGAACCGCATGTCGCCCAGTGCTCTGGCCATCATCTTCGCGCCCTGCCTCCTGCGTTGCCCCGACAACTCAGACCCGCTGACCAGCATGAAGGACGTCCTCAAGATCACCACGTGAGTGCCAGGCCCCACAGGGCCCCCACAGCATCCCTCCTCAAGCAGCAAGGGCGTCGCTTCTGAGTTCTCCTGAGGCTGAAGAACCAAAAAAGAGATGAAGAAGCTTTCCTGTCCAGTTGAAGGGTTAGGGGTGGACAGTGAGCCCTCATATTCCCAGCCTCTGGTCAACAGTGGCAAACAAACAATTATCTGGAGGTTTCTTCTTCCCTCTGAGCAACTGTCAAAAGTTCTCAGAATGTTCTTCAAAAGAACGTGGAAGGAAGTAATCGGACATTAGTCACCACAAGGACATTGTTTAGGTCGTACCGCCAGATTTGCTTCCAGCCGCTTTTGGCATGTTCTTTGGCCCCTTTTTCCTTATGTGGTCATGATGGGAAACCTGAGTTGTGGCTGCCTCTCCATCCAGGCCAGATCCCCCCACACAGTGACCCTGCAGGCTGAGTGTCGCCTGGTGCTGACCACTAAGCAGATGTGCTGCAGGTCACAGCATGCCTTCCAGAGCCCTTGGGGCTGGCTGCCCACAGTCCCTAGCACAAGCCGCCCAGCCCTGCTGTGCCCCGTACTTCTGTGTGAGGCACGCACCTTCCTACTCTACAGGGTGACTGAGGGTCAGGTCGCTTTGATCCCTGCCACTGTACTTCCTCCTCCAAACAAGGAAGCTCATTCAGAGACTGGGGCTCAGAGAGGTAGAATGAGTCGCCCGAGGTCACACAGTGAGGGAGGTGGAGCCCCAGCCGCAGCCGTTGCTCTGCATGGTCTCTGGGTCTGTCTTCTGGCCACTCTGCCCTAGTCCCCCACCACCACCTCCCTAGATGGGGGGTCCCCACACCAGCCATTGCTGGGGCGGTGACTGAGTTGCCTTCTCCGCAGGTGCGTGGAGATGCTGATCAAGGAACAGATGCGGAAGTACAAGGTAAAGATGGAGGAAATCAACCAGCTGGAGGCCGCCGAGAGCATCGCCTTCCGCAGGCTGTCGCTCTTGCGACAGAACACTGTGAGCTTCTTGCGTGGGGGTAGGGCCTCGGGGTGGGGTCTTGGTGGGAGTTGCCAAGCGGTGTGGTGTCAGTGGGCAGGGTCTGGGTTAGTGGGATAGAGCCTCTGGGGTGGGACTTTATTTGGATGGGCCTTGTGAGTGGAGCCAGTGGGGCTCCAGGGGGCGTTGTCAGGGTCTGTGTAGTGGGGGCATGGTCAGGTGGGTGGGAAGCTACCTGAGGGGCAGGAGTGAAGGGGGGCCGTGTGTGGGCGGGTCTGGTGGGAGCTGCCAGGAGGCAGGGCTCTGGGGGCGTGGTCTGGGTGGGCACCGCCTAGTGGCTTGGGTGTCAGGGCTTGGCCTCATGGGTGGCAGGGGTGGGGTCTCACTTCTCAACCAGCATTCCCACGCCCCCTTGGCCACAGGTGAACTGGTCAGGGTTTTGACTCTTCACCGTGGCCAAATGGTCATAGCCCTCACTCAGCCACAGCCACCTGCCCCTTGGAAGGCAGTAGGCAACCTGTCACTCACTTGGTGGTGTTTCGGGTCATCCACCAGCCTCCTCCCTTGCTGACCTGGGTCCCACCCACAGGGAAGTGTTCCCACAGTCGGGGGTAGGGAGGTGGGAGGATCCTGGGTTCTAGGAGGACCCTGGCATTGTCCCCTCAAAGTCGGTGCCCGTGACTTGCACCTGTATCATGTTCACGGCCTCGTGTGGTCACCCTCTGTTCATCTCTCCCCCAGCCATGGCCTCTCAAACTGGGGTTTTCATCTCCCTATGAGGGGGTCCTGGTATGTATGTTTCACAGGCATGCCCTGCATGTCTCCTGGTGTAGGTGCATTCTAGGGTTCCCCTGGCCCCCCCTGGGTCCCCGTAGTATAGATGGAGCATGTCCCAATCCTGCAGAGGTGCATGCCTGGGGAGGCCCACTGCCTGCTGCCCTCCAGTCCCAAGGATGACTAATCAGCTGAGCACCAGCCCCTCAGTCCCCTGTGACCCCTGCAGAGGCCTCACTGAGCGCAGCCGTCTGCAGCACAACTAACCTCCCTGAGAGCCACTCACACCCTCTCATCACCCCCCAGCGCTGGCTTCACCTGCCCCAGGGCTGGCCAGACCCTCGGCCTCTCTGTTACAGAACAAGAGCCCCAAAGCAAGCAGTGGCAGGGGGAGCCTGGAAGGGTTGCCGGAGGAGGCGGCGGTGGCTGGCGGCGACGAGGACCGCGAGAAGGAGATCCTCATGGAGAGGATCCAGTCCATCAAGGAGGAGAAGCAAGTGTCCCTCCGTCTCCTTTCTGCCCTCAGCCACGCTGTCCGGCCTGCATCCTCGGGCCTCTCTGCTGCAGGGGGCCTGGCCATTAGGACTGGCTGGGCTCCGTCCCGTCATGCAGCACCTGCCCCACGGGACCCTGCTTTCCGAGAGCACAGCCTGGGGCTCTGTTTAAACCCTGTGCTCGACTGCAGAGATGGGAGCAGCAACCAGCGAGTGGGGCCCAGACTTTGTCTTGAAGTTGGTCTTAGCTTGGGTGACTGACTGATCTATTCTGTAGTCAAAACACGAGCGTGAAGGAGGGTGCTATGAAAAAATCCTGCCAGAACAGACGTGACCCGGGCCAGTCGGCCACCATAGTTGTAGGAATAGGCGAGGGTGCCCCAGGCGGAGCAAACAATGTGTACAAAGGCCCTGGGACTCCTAGGAGCCTGTCACTAGGTCATTATTAGGGCAGCTGCTCGGCTTCCCTCAGCAAAATGGCACATACCTCCCATGAGCTTCACTGGGTCGGGGCCATTTTGGGTCAGAAGTGCTTTTGGGGTAGGGAGTGCTGGGGGCGGGGAGTCCCATCCAGGACTAGGATGGCCTGCTCTGTCCCCTAAGTGCCTGGCATTTTCCGTGGGGTGGTCTGTCCTCGTGGGTACAGTCTTCGACACCTGTCATCCCCTCACCTCCAGGGAGGACATCACCTACCGGCTGCCCGAGCTGGACCCTCGGGGCTCCGACGAGGAGAACCTGGACTCAGAGACGTCAGCCAGCACCGAGAGCCTGTTGGAAGAGCGGGCCGGGCGGGGGGCCTTGGAAGGTCAGTATTAAGGTAGCGTCTGCTTCTTTCCTTCCCATGTCCACCCCTGGCAGGCCCAAGGGTACAGGTCCGTGTACCAACCCTGAAGCTGCAGTAACCCTGACGTCTGTCTCTCAAAAGGGCCCCCCGCGCCTGCTCTCCCCCACCCCACTGTGCCCGCCCCAAGCCCCCTCCCTGTGGTGGCCGCCCCTCCACGACGACGGCCGTCGTCCTTCATGACGGTCAGAGTGAAGACCCCCCGCCGGACCCCCATCATGCCCACAGCCAACATCAAGCTCCCGCCTGGCCTGCCCTCCCACCTTCCTGGGCGGGCATCAGCTGGCCAGGAAGTTTCTGCCCCAGTGCGGCGTCGAGAGCCACCTGCCCGCCGCCCAGACCAGGTGCACTCCGTGTACATCACGCCTGGCGCTTCCCTGCCTGCACAGGGCACTCAAGAGCCCCTGGATGAGGACAGCCAGCCTCCTGGGGTCAAGCGGAGGTACTCAGACCCCCCGACCTACTACCTGCCCCCGACCTCAGGCCAGGCCAACGGCTGAGGGCCCATGGCTGCCAGAGGCCACGTGTCCCAGGACGGCTGGAGCTGGTGCTGAGCTCCAGGGCCAGCATTCAGCTCTCCAAGAAGGATCCGGAATGAAAAGCTCCAAGAGCCATGCGAGGTGGGCACCAGCTCCCAAGTGCAGAGCCCCAGGCAGGGGGAGGCCAGCCGAGGCCCGGCTGCCCTTGCTGTGCCCCCACGTCTCAGACGCACTCGCCCAGAGCATCAAATCATGGCAGGCAGCCTGGCATTTCCCACCTCCCCTTTTGTACGTTTGTTAACTGTTTCTTTGTGTGTGGTTTACATAACTTTAAACTGTAACAGCCTTAACAGAAGACCAAATTGTTTTTTATATGTATATGTACAAACTTTTATGTTAATGCCTTGCATCTCCCCATAACCTGGACATGAGTCTTCAGAGCAGAGCCCACATGGCTGCCACACTTCCAAGGCTCAAACCTATGCTAAAGATGCTTCCGGGGGCAGTCCAAGGGCCAGGACCCTACCTGAGGCATTTGGGCCCTTGGAGCATCTGACTGCTCCGAGTCTGTGTGGAACTTGTTCTCTGGTGTGGCCAGCAGCCACCTGACCACCGTGCATTCAAGGGAGCACTGGGGCTTCTGTGGAGATCAAGGCTGTTGGCCGGAGCCAAGGCACAACTGGTAGGAGGCCCCCACCCAGGGACCCACTGCAGGCCCCAGGTCCAGGAGAGGCTGGAACGTGACTATCACTCTGGACACGGGAGGCTGAAGGAGGCTGCCCTTTGGCACTGCCTGCCCACGTGGCAGAATAGGAGCCCAAAACTCAGGACCAGTCATGGGCCAGGAGGTCAAGGTCTGGGGTTTCCTGTCCCCACAGGTCAATGGTGACAGCCTGGGATCTGACATCCGAAGTGGGGCTCCTCCTCTCTCAGGCTCAGCTCACTCTCCGGACACATGACCACAGGTCTGGGAGGCACCCCACAAGCTGTGTGAAATAAAAAGTGCCTGAAACATTTTTATGCCATACCTGCTCAGACCAGCTCCAGGTTGGAAGAGCAGGGACCATAGGTGGGTGGGAATCAGCCCTGGGTCCTCGGGCTAAGAAGGATACAGGGCTGGGGGTTGTACCCCTTGTCTGGGAAGACCTGCCTTGTTCTTCAGCAAACAGTACTATTGGAAATCACTTGCATTGCTCAGTGAGGCAGGGGGGCTTCCTGGAGATGCTTCTTGGTGATGCAGAAAGCCAAGGGAGCAGGGAGCCCCTGGCAGAGCTGCATTCAGGCAGAAGAGCTCCCAGGGAACTCTCAGGTGGGGCCTGTGGGTGACCCTGAAGAACCCGAATCCAGACTACATTGAAGAGACTTAGAGAGCTTGTCCAAGGCCACACGCTGTGATTGGGTGGGTGGCGTTGGGGTTCAGATCCTGCCCTGTCTGCCTCGAGACCCCCTTTATCCACCATGGGTTTGGTCTCCTCCGTGGTAGTTTGCAAGGACATTAAGCCCATGCGTATGACCAGGACATAGGTGACCTGAGGGGTGGGGAGATGAGGGCTGCATGCCCAGCTCCAATCCCTGTGAAGCCCCCATCCTCACTCTGTCCACTGCAGGAGGGGGCGGGCGCTCTGCAGGCCTGGGGTGTGGGGAGAGTCCGAAGAACTGACCAGCTTCCTGGGGACCGAGGTGGGGTTCCCTCCATGGAAACCTGGTCGTTAGGAATGGCCCCGTCCCTGGGGCAGGCACTGTCACACTGCCCATTTCCCAAGGGAGGAAACAGACCCAGAAGAAATTCGCTCAAGGCCACCGCAGGAGGCGGAGTCAGAGGCGGACCCGGGAGCTCATAATTGCAGAAATCGGGGCCCAAAGCCTAAGCCTAGGATTCCTAAGTCCCAGGGCAGGGCGCTCTCCTCCAGCAGAACCCGGGGAAGGCCTCCTGGACGCGGAAGCGCTCACTGGGGGAAAACCGAGGCAGGGGTGGCCTACGGAAGAAATTTTGAGGTTGGGGAAAGGAAGAAGGAAAGGACTCGTTCCACGCTGCTCCGACCCCAAAGGACCCGGTGCGTTTAAACATTCCGTGAGGTTGAAAACTCGCGAGGGAAAGACGCGACCCAGTCCTGAATAAATATGAACCAGACGGTGCCTCTCCCTGAAACACGGCATTACTTCCGCCACAAGCAAAGATGGAACAGCGGAGCCCGTCCGTCCGGAAGGAGGCCCCATAGAGGCACTTCCGCCCCCCCTCAAGATGGCACCAGCGGAAGGGGCAGGGAACCGCTGGGTGGCGATGGCAGCGTCGAGGCTGGAGCTGAATCTGGTGCGGCTGCTGTGCCGCTGCGAGACGATGGCAGCAGAGAAGCGGGACCCGGACGAATGGCGGCTGGAGAAGGTGAGGGGAAACCGTGCGGCCGCGTAGAGCCCAACCCCCGGGGGGAGGTCCCCAGACATGGCGGCCACCGGACTCAACTCCCCGCCCCAGCAGCCATTGACCACGCCCTTCCCGGCCGGCTCTGCCACGTCCACCTGCAGCCCCGGCCCGGCCCCGCCCCCTGGACTTTTCTGGGGCCGCCCCTTTGGTGTGTGGCCCCCTACCCTTTCTGACCCAGCCCCTCACCGGCTCTGACCCCTCAGAGCGGTACCTGGAGACCTAGGGGTCTGGAGGGGGTCAGAGTGACGCTTCACTTTCCCTCCCCAGTACGTGGGGGCCCTTGAGGACATGCTGCAGGCCCTGAAGGCTCAGGCGAGGTGAGTGCAGGTGGCTACAGGGAGTTTGAATCCTGGGTGGGAACCAGCAGGTCAGCTCCTGTTTGGGGGGATTGCTGGGCTTCGGCCCCTGCTGAGACCCTTCCCTGAACTGGGGGACAGTGGGCAGGTTTTCCTCTTCTTGACTTCCAGCAAACCAGCCTCAGAGGTAATCAATGAATATTCCCGCAAGGTGGATTTTCTGAAGGGAATGCTGCAAGCCGAGAAGCTGGTGAGTAGGGGTGCCTCCACTATCAGGCTCACCTGGGTCCCCAGGAGCCACCCTTCTGGTGACCCCTCTCCTCTCTTCTGCAGACCTCTTCCTCAGAGAAGGCACTAGCCAACCAGTTTCTGGCCCCCGGCCGTGTGCCAACCACAGCCAGGGAGCGGGTGCCTGCCACCAAAACAGTGCATCTGCAGTCACGAGCACAGTACACCACCGAGATGAGGAGTGAGCTTCTAGCCATGGTAGGGCTCCCTCTCTGGTCCTTGGGAACCATTGGTCAGTGACAGGAATTCAGTGCCTGGGAATGGCCAGATCAACAAATATTGTCAGGGGCAGGGATCCTGGGGGCCCAACAACCTCTGCCCTGGGCTATCCGACAAGGCTTCCCAGCAGAGAGGTACTGTGGCTAGGGCTTTGCTGGATGAATATAGGAGTTTGGTACAAGGCAAAAATGGCACCTGTCTGGTTAAACCCCAGAGTTGTCCCAGAGCAGATGAGTTTGTCTCCTCTTGCCACAGACCAGTTTTTTCATCTGTAAAACAGAAAGACAAGTGCCTTTCTAAGGACCGTATGTGGATCAGCTACACCCTTGAAAATATGAGTTGTTGTTACCAGTTTACAGATGAGAAAGCTGAGGCTCAGCAGTCACAGGACTTTCCCAGGGCCCTGACTGAGGCTGGGGAGTTTCTGAGAGCAGAAAGGACGAATTTGGGGGCATGATGAGATGAGTAACTTCATGTCCATCCTTTTTTCTCACAGGACTCTGCTGGAGGTGAGTTATCCTAAGTAGAACAGGACTCAAAGCTCAGCCTGGTAGAAGACATGTAATGTATCCTTGCTGCCCCACATCCTTCAGGCCTTCCCTGGCTACTACAGTGTCTTCTGCAGGCCAGGGAGAGTTACATTAGGGGTCAGAGGACAGGGCAGAGGAAGTCATCACCAAAAGAAACAGCTGGAGACGCCCACCACATGAGGCCAAGATTATGCTGGCAGGAGGGACCTGAAGCTGGGGGGGTGCCCAGAAGAGCATGAGAAAAATTTCCCAGAAGAGAGGGCATTTGATCTAGCACTTTGAAGCATAATTAGGAGCCCAGTGGTTGGGAAATAAGACAGGAAAGGACATTATCAGTAGCAGGCACATCACAGGTAACGGTCAGAAAGCTGGAAAACAGAAACTGACCTTCCCTTTCTTCCTCCTTGGCCTGTTTTGCTTCCAGAGCCTGAGCTGGATGTGAGGAAGAGAATGTGAGTGTCTTCAGCGCTTGGGCAGCACTGGTGGGAAGGGGGGCTGGACAAACCAAGGCACCATTGACGCACTAGCACAGTCTCTGAGTCACCAATCAGAACTTACTTCTAGGGCTGCTCTTCCCAGAAGCCCAAGCAAAGAAAGGGAAACTGAGCCCCAAGCAGGGCAGTGGCTGGAGTCATAATCTCTGGGTTCTTTGGGAACATGTCAATCTCTTCCTCTCCCCTACCGCATCTCATTCCCAACTGTGCACCCACATGTGGGGTCAGTGGGGTGTCAGGGCCCAGGCCAGTGGATGAGAAGCAGTCGGCAGCCGAACTAGACCTCGTCCTGCAGCGACATCAGAACCTCCAGGAGAAACTGGCAGAGGAGATGCTAGGCCTGGCCCGGAGCCTCAAGACCAACACACTGGCTGCCCAGAGCGTCATCAAGAAGGACAACCAGGTGCGAGAACTGTGAGAACGTCCCAGCCTCTGCCCTGAGGCATCAGAGAAGGTTTCCCAGTATAGGGGCATTTTGGGCAGGGCTTTGTTGGATGAATAAGAGTTTGATGGAAGGCAAAAGTGGCATTCTCAGCAGAGGCCACCACACCCCCTTGGGCCAAGAGGTTTAGACTTGCCCCAGGGCAATACAGAAACTATGTGTCCATAGCCCTGTTGATACTTTCCCCACTTCCCCCTACAGACCCTGTCACACTCACTCAAGATGGCTGACCAGAACCTAGAGAAGCTGAAGACAGAATCAGAGCGGCTAGAGCAGCACACACAGAAGTCAGTCAATTGGCTGCTCTGGGCCATGCTTATTATTGTCTGCTTCATCTTCATCAATATGATCCTCTTCATCCGTATCATGCCGAAACTCAAATGAAGACCTGACCTAACTCATCTTCTACCCTCCATCTGTCCATGGGTGCCCTTTGGGGTTGGCAACAAGATATGAGGGTTTTTGAAGGTTCCTGAGAGCCACAGAGTGTGCATGAGCAGGAGAGCAAGGTCAGTCTGCAGGAGTGGTAAATCAGCAAACTCTCCTTCCATTCCCCACTGGTACCTTCCCCACACTGAAAAAGACTGAGCCCCAAGAACCCCCAGTCTAGTGCAGTGAGAGCCAAATATAATGCCCTTCAGCCCTGTGGGGTCAGGGTGATGCCTGGAATGTGGGAGAGGAGTGGGGGTGCGGGTGCCTGGAGGTCAGCCTGAAGGAGGGGCCATCAGTGCTGGGGCTTCCTTGGGATTGAAGGTGGTAATTCAGGGACTGGGCTCAGCCCAGCCATAGCCTAACTGTTTAGGAAGCTGTGTAGGCTTCAGGCAATCATTCAGCAAACACGTAAGGGTCAGTGGAGGCTCTGCCCTGCCCTATCAGGTCACAGTCTGATCATTGCAGAGGAAAACGGGTGGCCACTGGAGTTGGGACCCTGGAAGAGGTCATAGAGTGGGAATCCCAGGGGAACCATTGGTCTTGGGCTCTGCTCACTCCCACTCCATATTCCTGAGGCAAAGCCTATACCGGGGTTGACCAAGGGAGTTTTGTGAGGGAGAGTGGAGAGATGACATGGGGGAAAATGGAAGTTCCTGTAGCCAGGATCCTCACCTGACCATAAACTACTTGATGATGTAATTGGCTTATTGCTAAGCTAATGCCTTACACCCATTAGCAATGAGCTATTATTGACTGAGTTGCTATATAAAGCACTCCACCTAGTGCTCTGGGCAGAGTGCTCCATCAGAGATGGAGATGGATTACGGACCTGCAGACTACTGGATGCAGACATGATTCTAGTGCTCAACATACCGCCATGAGAATAAAGCTGGGTATAAATCCTTTTACCCCAAGACTGTTCTGTTGTCATATCTTGGTCTCACTGAATTCATAGTGAACTTGCCCAGGGCTGAAACCCTCAGGCAAGACAGTGCCTGTCCCAGACCCATGGAAGCATAGGTTAGACCCTATGGGCCATGCATGGATGAGCCCACATGGACACCTCCCCTCTCCACCAACAGGAGGGCAAAGCCACCAGGTAGACCTTTTTATCTGCTCTAGTGGCAACTTTTTAATAGATCATAAGAAGGCTCACACACCTGAGATGGAGCTAATTCATTAGGAAGCCTGTCATTAAGGCAACAGGAAACAAAACTGTAAACAGGGTGAATTAGTACTTTGTACTAATAAGCATCCATTACTCAACAGTTCTTAATGAGGAATAGATGGATATTTTCCTTACCTAACTGAAAAATCTCAAGCCAAACCAGCACTGTGGGAAAACCAGCATTTCCCTGGTGCAGGTCAGGTGAAACCTCACTGAAGAAAACTTGACCATATTTTTCCAAATAAAATACACAGGTCTCCTTGCCCAGGCAAATACACTTATAGGAATTTGTGTGACATAATCCTACAAGTGGCCGAGAAATTTGCACCTGAGTATTTCTTGCAGCACTGTCTGTAGTGAGGGAAATATTTACCTTTGTGTGTCATTTAATTAGGAAACAGAAGAAGGCACATTACCTGCTGCCCCTGGGGACGGATGGATGAAAAGCTCACTTTTGCCCTAATGTATCTTTTCTATTGCTTTAATTTTTCTAAACATGCCAGTAGTGATTATTTAAAGAAGTACTTTTTAAATACAACTGTTGGGTAAATAAGTGCAAGTTCGCCAAAACCAGCAGGTTTTCTGACCAAAAAACTGAGGGTCAGAGAGGGTGGGTCACCAGCCTCCAACACAGTGCAAAACGGACTTTACGTTAGACACGAACTTGCGCTTACAGGGTGTGAGTCCACTTCCCGTCGCCAGGCCCTGCCCCCTCGCCGCGAACTCCACCCCATCCTGTCGGAGCCCGACCCGGCCCTGCGGAGCAGCCTCGCCAGTTGGGTCCAGCCTTGAAGTTAATGCACAGCTCCGACTCAGGCGCCTCTCTGGAAACGGACCCAGGCTCGAAGCCCCGGACGCTGGGACAGGTGACCCCCCCGGCCGTGCGACCCGCAGCCGGGGCGGAGGTCCTGGGGGGCTCCTCGGGGGAGGTGTCCGCGGACTTCACGCTCTCTAGTGGGTGGGGCTACAGCAGCACGGGAGTTAATTTGAGCCAGGCCCGGAATGCGAGGTGGTGTCACGGCTCGTTTGCATAGCGCCCTTCCGGAGTACGCAGCCAGGGGCGGGGCCCGGGCTGTTCTGAGGGCCAATCGCGTGGAACTTATGCAAATAGTGGGGCTGTCGAACGCGCACGCCGGTCGTGAGTTTGTAGCTCTGGAGTCCGCCTCCCCCGTGGTCTTCCCCCTTGCCAGCCTCCAGGTGCAACCTCCTCCGGTGTCCACAGGCCGCCCGCTGCCTGCCCCCGCCACGCGCGGGCCACGACGCCCCCCGCAGGACTCACCCGCCGCCCCGGGGACGCCCGAGCGGCGCCTCCCCGAGGCCGATGCCCACCCGGGAGTCCCAGCATAACCGCGGCTCCCGGGGGGACCTGCAGACCCACCCACCTGGCCCTGGGCCCCCGGTGAGTCTGAAAGGGAGGAGGGTTCCAAGGCCGAGCCTAGGCAAAGGATTCAATTCCCCCCAGGTTGAGGGAATCCGGCCTCCCGATACCCTCTTTAACACCAAACCATGATGCCTGCGGCGTCTGCAGCCACTGGTGGTGCCTCGTGTCCTGGAAACCAGCCCCTGCCGCCCTATGGGGCAGCCCCAGCCAGAAGCCCACAAGGCAAAGCCCAGGAAGATTGTATTTGAGGATGAGTTGCCCTTCAGGGCCCTCCTGAGCACCAAGAAGCCTATAGGAGCCGTCCCTGGGAGGCATATGCGTAGGCCCTGCCCAGTGCCCGACTATGAGCTGTGAGTCCCCATGCTGTTCCTGATGCCTGAGAACAGGAAGGGGGACTGAGGCTGGGCTGGGGCTCTGACAAATAGAGTTTACCAGATAGTAAAAAAGGAAAAAGGAGTTTGGGGCAGAGAGCTCTACATGGGCAAAGAAAAACCAATTACACTCTGGGGGAAAGGAAGGGATTCTTTACACTCACACTCTGACCCCCTTTGAACCTGGCAGTAAGTACCCACCCGTGAGCAGTGAGCGGGAACGTAGCCGCTACGCAGCAGTATTCCAGGACCAGTACACAGAGTTCTTGGAGCTCCAGCAGGAGGTGGGCTCTGCACAGGCTAAGCTCCAGCAGCTGGAAGCGCTACTGAACTCACTGCCCCGTGCCAGAAGCCAGGTCAGCACCCAGGCAGAAACCCCTGTCCCACAGCCCTTCCAGTTGGCCTGAATACGGCCTCCAAGACATCCCAGTCTTTGGGCCCTTCCTCCTCCAGGCTGGGTGGGCACTACAGCACATGGGCCAACGTCAGCCCTTGAGGTCCTCCATAGACAGTTTGTCTCTCTGAGTCTCAGTTTCCCTGTCCCTCTTTGGTGCCGGCACTCCCTGAGCACTCCGTCTTTCTCCCATTGCAGAAGGAGGCCCAAGTTGCTGCCCGTGTCTGGAGGGAATTTGAGAAGAAGCAGACAGTGAGTCGTGCCTCCTGAGTCCCATAGGCTGGCCTTTGTACCCCTGACATTCCTACGAAACTGGGACACATGTGCCCAGTTTCAAAGACAGAAAACTAAGGCTCAAAGAGGAAAAGGGTTGAGCAGCTTGAGGACTGTAGGTCACACTGCCACGAGGACTTCCCCGGCTCTCACCCTGCCCAGGACCCCAGCTTCCTGGACAAGCAGGCTCGCTGCTGCTACCTGAAGGGCAAATTAAGGCACCTCAAGATGCAAATCCAGAAATTCGATGAGCGAGGAGACAGTGAGGGATCTGTGTACTTCTGAGCATCCGGGCAGACAGAGGGACACACTGGGGTGCCCCACCCTACCTTCTCTCCCTACCTCCCAGCCTTAGCTCTTGCTGTTCACTGTGACTGGGCAATTTTCCCTGATTGCAAATGCCTCAGCCTTTGAGGCCTGGCTCTGATGGTCCCTCCTCCAGGAAGTCTTCCTAGGATCCCCTCTGGGGCACCCAGCCCTGACCCCAGATCTCAGCCCATCCCCTAGAAGCAGCTCCTGCTTTCCATCCCAGTGGAATAAACATTTATTAAGTTCCTACTGTGTACAGCTGCTTAACACTCCTGACCTCACTTAGTTGTCACTGAAAAATTATTCTTAAAAAAACCGAGGTTCCAGGAAACGGACTTGTCCAGGGTCTTTAGGCAGGGTGTGAATCCTTGTCTGTCCAGAAGCCTACCTCTACTACAAGAGCTTCAAGTAGCCTTCCAGTGGGAAGCTGAAGGGCTGACATCCAGCATCACCTCCTCAGCCAAGCTTGGGGTTGGAGAGCCCCAGGGCCCAAGAGTTTCTATTAATCCAGTAATGGAAGGAAGCAGGTCTAGAAGAGGTTCAGTAATCTTGCTGGGACAGCATCCCAAAGACTTCACGTGGTGTAATTCTGGAAACTGCCTGAAAGAGGCAGACAGCCTGGGAGCCCTGTAGGATGCCTTGATGCCAGCCCACATAAGTGGAACCCTAAAGTTCTCTTCTCCCAGGACACTGCAAACTGAACAGTGATTGAAGCCAGGTGCTGTGTTGAGTTCATGCACCTGATCCTGGGGAGGGTCACCTAGTGCCCACCTCTTGCTGGGCCCTGGGTAGGGTGGGTGGGCACTGATAGGGCCAGGTGGTCCCCAAGGGGCTTTGTGATAGTGGGCCAGCGGCTGCCCTCTTTTGAGTCTTGGCCTCACAAGAGAGCCTCAGGGATACAATCAGGGAGGCAGATTGCAGGCAGGAAGGGCAGTGCCAGCCAATGAGTCACAGGACTCAGTCCAGGATCAATCCTCACGGAACCCCTGTCCACAGGGAAGACAGCCCTGTGCCCAGTGTGATAGAGTAGTAATGGAGAACTGGACAGCAGAGTCTTAACCACCAGGGAGGCTCAAGATGTCTTCTTGAAGGAGGGTCAATATGGGTAGGGCTTTGCAAGAGAAGTAGGAGTTCAGCATCAGGCCTAGACAGACATCCAAGTCTCTGGCCTGGGGACTGGACATCAGGTCAGACAATGCAGTGGGTTCACTCAGTCCTCAGATATCCTGCAAGCCTCAGAGGTTGTTGCTCTCCAGCCTGACTGTAGTGGGCATATGTTCCCTTACCCACAGGACATCTTGAAAGATTCTGATGCAGGACGGAAACCAGTCCAACCTCCATGGGAACCCAGTATCCTCTTAAACCCACTCCTACCTCAGTCCCGTTCTGGGGGCAGGGCATACCTAGGAGACCCACATTCATTCACAGGAAACGGCCATTCCCTGCACCTTACCAGGCCTCCGAGGATGGATAGTAAGGCTGGTGTCGGCCCCTCCCCGCCTCTGACCCGCGGATAAGGGAGGAGAGGCAATGAGATATAGAAGACCTGAAAGGACCAGCCAGGGGGCTCAAGACATAACAGCGCAAGAGTGGTGCCGAGAGGGCACCCTTCGTATTTATTAAGCAAATGAACCCAGACATCCAAAGAATTCTGAGTAGGGGGTTCAACACATACATGATCAACACACAATCATTATCTGACCTTGAGTCCAGCCCTAGGATGTGACACTCCTCAAGGACACCGAAACCATGTGAGGGTGGTCACGAGTTGTAGGAACTGTTTTGTCTTTACTCGTTTTGTTACTGATCATGCATCAGGAGTTGTAGGAGAAACAATCAGGGCATATGCATTTGTACATCTGATTTCTATATTACTTGACTTATGTATTAATCCCATTAATCCCACAGCTGAGTTCTTAGAGGCTGCATTTTGGAATAGTGGGACTGCCTGTTGAGGTCTGAGCGTTAGCCCAGCCTGTGGGTGAGACCTGAGTTCTCTGTTTTCAAAGGGGCATCTTTGATGGAGGGCTTGTCTGCCTGGCAAGACCTCATTCAGGGCCAAGAGGTGCCACCCCCACCTACCACCATCCAGGCCCTTCCTACCCACCTCCTAGACCCAGCGTCCTGCCTTCCCCACCTGGGCCACAAATTATAAATGAGGCCAGGATGGCAAGGTCCTGGTGCTTTGCATCACCCCACATCAGCTCAACCAAGTCCACCTTTGAAAGTCTGTCCTTAAAGGTTCCCAATTTCCAAATGCCATTCACCAAAACAGGAGTCTTCTAGTTACTCGTGAGAAGAAACCAAATTCAAACTGCCTCAGGCACAAAAGGGGAAAGAGGCTCATGGAACTGAAACACCTGGAACCATTTCAGTTACAGCTTGATCAGGGGTTCCAAAGGTATTCTGGGAAATTGGTCTTCCTCTTTTGACTCTGCTATGTGCTTTGAATTATATCCTAATTCCAAATCCTACCATCAACTCTCATTGGCCAGCTTTGGACCATGTGCCTTCCCTGGACCAATTGCTATGGCCAGGGGAATAGAAGGCTGGCTGGGCTGAGGGCATGAGACAAAACTAGCTCCAAACGTTTCTCCTGAGGACACTGGGGCCCAGATACCATCTGCTGGGTTCAACTCCTACAGACTCACTGGCTGACCTCGGGCCCCCCTCTCTGCCCTCAGTCTCAATCTCCCCACAAAACTGTCTTAACAAAAATAGCAAGTAGGGCTCTTGGGTTGTGGATGTTCTGGATGGCTGGGAGTGGGTACCCATGGTAGGGTGCCCTCCACCCCACGCCCCCACCCCAAAGATGACAGAGGCTATGTGGGTAGGAAATGTCTTTATTATTGGCCTTAATTCATTCATCATGTAGTGTCCAACATGGATTACACGTCCAGAGGATCCACCTGCCACACGCTACCCCTGCCTGGCCAGTGGCTGCCCTTCTAGTCCAGACATCAGGCCTTTGTCCATGACACAGGGAAGCCAACCCCACTGTCCCACAAGTTCATGCACGGGGCACTGAGGGACCGGGCTGTCCCAGGATTGGACCCTCAGTCCCTCCCACCCCCCATCTTGGCCAGGGGTTCCGGGGAGGATGAAGCTGGAGTCTGGACAATCAGTCTCTTTTTGGTTTCATGATCATTTTAAAAAAAGAAAAGACAAGCATTTCAGTCTTTAAAAAATAGTCTGAGAGAAGCCAGGGTCCTCCACCTGGGGCCGCACTCCAGACCCAATCATCCACATCCCTTGAGGTCTGTAGACCCAGCCACAGTGCACCAGGCCCTGTCCAGTCACTGGCCTGAGCCATAGGGCCAGTTGAAGGTACTTCCCGACAGCAGCATATCTCGGATCAGCGTTTCAATGGGCGTCTTACCTACCAGGCGCATGAAGAACAGCTGGGAGATGAGGGAGGCCGGGACGGCGCGCAGGGCTGGGAGCCGCAGCAGCAGGCGCCCAAAGCGCTGGGGCTGGGACGGGTATTGGGCCCGCACGTACTCGGTGAGGGCCACCTGCGCCTTCTCCTGCAGGCTCTCCACGTGTGCTGGGTCCGAGAGGCCACATGCATCTGGGGGCACGAGGGCAATGTCAGAAATGGGAGGTGGTGGGAGTATGTAGAGCCCCAGGGGACCGGGGTACACCACTCAGGGCTGTGGATACCGAGGGCAGAGGCACTCGGAAGTGGGAAAGGGGGGCCTGGGGCGCAAATGGGGGTAATCGAAGGAGTGTCAGACCTCATGATTTGAGGTGGTGTTATCTGAGGACAATGACACAGGGATGCAGGCAGTTAGGTTTCAAGGGTAGAGAAGCCTCAAAATGATGCCTTTGGCAGGGAAACAAGTTCTACTCAAACTCAAGGGGAAGCAAAGGTCTGGGGAACGGCTTGGGAAGTCAGGCAAAGCCCAGAGGGGCCTGGAATGTGAGTGAATGTGACAGTGTCCCATGAAGCAGAGAAGGAACTGAAAAAATACTCTTACGAGGAAAGAGAGGCAAAAGCCATATTTATCAAATGAAAGCCACTTCCCAGAGTGGCCTGGTCTGGTTCCTGCATCCCTGGTCCCAAGGAGACACCTAGTGGGATCTGGAACCTTCTGGAGCCTTCCAGAGCCAGCTCTGCAGTAAGGTAGGGCTTCGGCGGCTGGGTAGTTAACTAATGGCAAGGAAGGTATTCACACAGCCTTGCCTGTCAGTGGGAGAGGCCTTGAAGCCATGGTCCTACCCAATCCAGCTCAGCCTGCCTCGGGCTGGAAGCCCTGGGCCAGAGGTCTGGGGCCAGGAATCGGGGAGTGGAGAGCCCAGAACCAGCTGTAAGGGCACCCCTGCCTGGCAGCCCTCTGTAAGTACTTACAAAGCAGGAAGAGCACCCTGATTGGGCGGAGTGGGTTTAGAGAGCAGAGATCAGGAACTGAGAACCAGGCTGGGTGTCAGGGACCTCCCCGCCCACATGCCTCCACCTCTAATTCTGCTGTCAGTGCTCACTGAGCACGAAGAACACCTTGATGTCGGCGGGGGGGGGCAGTCTCAGGGAGCCCGGGAGTCAGGGAGAAAGGTCGTGGGGACCTGAGTCCCACCTTTGGGCCTGAGGGAACAGGTTCTTGTTAGACCTGGGATCAAAAGGGCGCATCAGAGTGTCATACTGTGTACATCATCCCCTCCACAGTCCCCCATCAGCGTTCAGGTTGCGTGCTGGACCGCAGCTCTGGGAGTGGAGGGCTATGGGGCCCGGGGTCAGGATCGGAATCTCCCCACTCCTACCCGTAAAGCCTTGGCCGCAAAGCCCCGCCCTACCCCGTCGAGGGCATCTCACCGGGAGTGAAGAGTGCGATGGCCTTGAGGCAGCCATACTCGGCCGAGTCGACCTGCAGGCGGCCCAGCTTGTCCACCTGTTCCTGGAAGGCGCGCACCTGGTCCATGAAGGCCACAGCACGCTCGGCGGCCATGGGTGCAGCGTGCAGGCCTGCGGCGGCCAGCAACGGCGCGGTGTGCAGAGGCAGCGCCGCCTGCGCCGCGTTCAGCACGAAGAGCTCGCTCCAGCTGAGGCGCAGCAGCGCCACCTGGTCGGCCACGGGCAGTTCGGGGAAGAAAGGCGCGTGGCGCGCCCACTCCACGGTGCTGAAGAGCAGCCGCGCCGCCAGCTCGCACACGTTGTCGATGCCCAGCACGGCGCCCGCCGCGCCGCCCCCCGCGCCGAACGCTCCCGCCGCGCCCGCGCCAAAGCGCCCGGCCGCCGCGGGGTAAGGCTCCGCGCGCAGTAGCTGCGCGATCAGCTCCGACACCGGCTGCCCCGGGAACAGGTCTCCGCCCGCCGCCGCCGCCAGCGCTGAGCCCGGGGGGCTGCCCGAGGAGGCAGCCACTGCGCCGGGCAGCGAGTGCGGAATACGGCCGCGCTGCACCGCTGCGGGGATGGAGGGAGAGGACAGGGAGGCGGGGAGGGAGATTAGGGCCGGGAAGGGACGGGGAGAGGGGATGGGGACCAGGATCAGGGCAAGGGGAAGGGGAGAGGAGTGGGTTTGGGGAGTCATGGGGAGGCCAGAGGGCAGAGGAGTGGGATGAGGGGGAAGGGCAGGGAAGGAACAAGGGGAAAAGTGGGTATCCAGAAAGTCATGTGGGGCAGATAGGAATAACGGGGGAGAGAGAAAGCCATCAGGGGGTCACTCAGCAGCTCCCCAAAAAGCCCCATGCCCTTCCCTGGACCCCCAACTCTACCCCAGGGGTGTACAGCCTGGCTAGAGGCCTGCAGCCTCAGCCACTGTCCAGCCCCTCCCCCAACCCCTGCCTCTTCCCGAATGGAACTAATGACAGTGAGGGCCAATTCATCTCATGCCCTGCCCCCACCCACTGGACTGTGTAAGCCCCAGGCTCAGCAGCCAGAGGCTCAACCTATCATTCATGTCCCCATCTGTCAATTATGGAGAATCCAAGAGCTGAGAATGGGGTCAGGGAGGGGGCACCTTCCTACTACTTGGGGCCCCTGACAAGCCTACCCCAAAAGTAAGTGACTCTCCTATGGAGGTGGGATCCTTTCTACAGCTCCCAGCCCCATCTCCCAGGTCACAGTCCCCAAGAGCAGGTTGGTTGGTCTGTCTAGGCCCCTGCAGGGACCCCAGTACTAGGTCCTGGTCTTTAGCAGGTGTTCAATGAACATTAGCTTCCGTTGGTAGCCTTGCCTGTAACAGGGGGAAGATCCATCTTTGGCCTCAGCCAGTGTCCCCAGTGATCAGGTGGGTGGCAAGAGGGAAACTGACAGAAAGAGGAGGATGGTGGCCTCATGTCTGCCTGGCCTTTGTCACAGGATCTGAAGCCCTGATTTGAAATACAGCAGGATTTTAGGTCACATGGACAAGTGGGGGAAAAACCCAGGCTGGGGCAGGGAGCAGGAGCATTGCCCCAAACTTAAAAGGACCAAAGGGAGTATCAGACTGTTTTAAGAGAACAACTCTGAGCAGGAGAGACTCAGGTCAGATTCAAGGAAGAACTGCCAGCCTGACCTATGGCAGTCCAGGCAGAGACACGGCCCCACATGGGGTTCTCATCTAACAAGCCGGATTCTGCTCCCAAACCCCCAGGCTCCATGTGGAAGCCTCTGGGTTCCACTTGAATTCTACGAGTATTAATTGACTTCTAGGCTCAGCTGCGGGATGTGTGTCCTCTCAAGTCCCCAGGGCAGAGACAACAGGCTGGGCCTCCCTCTGGCTCCCAGTGCCCAGGGTCAGGTGGAAGGATAAGCTGCCCTTGGCTTTAATCGGGCAAGTTCCTGCCTTGGGCAAACACAAAGCAAGGGGTGGAGGGTGGAGGGAAAGCAAATCAAATAAAAATATATATCCTCATTCATAAAATGGTGGCCAGGCTAGAGGGCAGAGGGGCACTGCGGTGTCAGGGACAGGAATCCGACCTCTGAGGCCAGGGGGACCTAGGGAGAAGGGGCTGGGGACTGGAGAGCAGTCCTAACGTGGGTCTGAGTTCAAGAGTCCATTGCGTCCCCAGCTGCACTACAGCAACCAGGCGGCCCCGGATAATTGGATTCCTTCCACCCAGGGCCAGACTAAGGCCCTCGGGATCTCAGTATCAGTGGTAATGAGGTTAGCAAGCACCCTCTGCAGCTCCCAGACCCTGCCCTCCCCAGCCTCCGTAGAGAGAGGGGGCTTAGGGGAAGGCTATTTGTTCCCCTGCACTGTACACCAGCCCAGCAGGTGCTCACCCTCCTTCCTCATGCCGACCCGGAAGCACTTCTTGAGGCGGCAGTATTGGCACTGGTTTCGGTGATGCTGGTCAATCTGACAATCACGGTTGGACCTGTAGGCACACAGAGGCCACCGTGATAGTCACCATGACACCCACATCCACTGCACCTGATCCACCCTGTATACACTACCTTTGAAGGCTGCACCTGAGAAACACCATGCCAGGCTGGGCAGGTGGCCCCAAAGGGGCACAGAGACTAAGCCTGCCAGGTCTGCAAAGAGGAAATGGCAACCAGAGTAGGTAATGACAGATGAACAGGAGTATGTGGCAAAGTAGACTGGCACACTAGGGAGGATATATTGAAAGTGGGTTTTGAAGGATGAATAGAAGTTTCCCAGGTGACTAAAGAAACAATGCCAGGCAGGTGCTGCAACAGTAGCAAAAGGTTGGAAGTGCAAAGATGTGAAAGCCTGAACAGTTTCATTTTTCTTGTCAATGTCAGACTAAAGGACAGGTTCTTTATCCCAAGGGCAAGGTGAGAGCAGCAATGGTACATGATCAGAGAGACGGGCTATGTGAGTTGACTAAGAGATGGGGGCCAGGCCAAGCCAGCACCAATCTTCTGTGGGCTCACAGCACCCACCACAAGGCTACCACAAATGAAGGAACCGAAGGAAGGAAGGAGGGAATTGTTTCCCTTTTAAGATCTCACACCCATGTCCCGTCTTCTAGGAAGACCTTCAACTCCTGAGCCGAGAAGCTTCCTCTGGGTGGCCTTCAGAGATTGTCATTGCCTATTCCAGGAAAGGGAGAGGGAGCCACCCCATGCAAGGCAGTGAGCTCCCGTCTAGGGTCAGTCCCAAGCAGAAAGGTTCAGGCCTTTTTTCTTCAAATGTCCCTAGCACCTCTTCCCTTTGGCCTCTGACCACGGCAGGGCTCAGGGCTGTCCAAGGCTCAGACTGGGGCAGACACCCCTAGGTTCCCGCTGGGCACCACATGGATACCCAGAGACAAAATCACAGAGTAAAACACTCCTTAAAGTTAATCAAACACATCTAAGCTGCAGACACCCAGCCCTGACCCTTGGACAGCAACTTCTCCACTGAGCCTCGGTTTTCTCATCTGGAAGTGGGAGGTCACATGGCAGCTCCATATGTGATGCACTAGATCTGGGGCAACCTGGGGAGCTGTGGGGGGTGGCATTGAGACCCAGGCCCCAGTTGGAAGTCCCAATGGCAGGTTTCAGAGAGCCCAGGCCTCTGACCCCTGCCCAGCCCAAGCCCCCAGGAAGAGGCCCTGCTAGGGTGGAGGGAGCTCAGGCAGAACCAGAACAAAGCCCAGCAGGCATGCAATGGGAGGGTCTTGGGCAGCGGGGTGGAAACAGCCAGGCCTGGGGTGGGCAGGCAGGCAGGGGCTCAGCTCAGGGTCCCCTGACCTCAGTGGAGGCCCTGAGACTTCTGCCTCAACTTCCCCAGCTATGCAGTTGGGACAGATCTCTTATGCCTCCAGATGGGAAACCAGTAAGTCCTACCTGTTATCCCATCTAAATAGCACATGTTTGCCCAACCTCGTGGCCCAACTCAACCTACTCCCTGGCCTCCTGGCCTCCAGCCTAATTTGATCACAACCCTCCCTTGCCCTCACACACATTCTTCGACTTCCTGTCACCCTCAGTCCAGCATTTCAGGTCCACTCAGCCTTAAGTTCTCCTGTGCCTGGGAGACTCTTACCACACTGCATCTTCAACCTGCCACTCAGTGTCTGCCTGAGCCACGCTCTCTGCATGCGTGCCTTTCACCCCCTTCTACCTGCCAAACCCCTCATCCTTTAAGGTCCATCTTCTGTGTCTCTCCCTCCAGGCAGTCCTCTTTGACTCTCAGGCAGAGACCCTTCCTCCCTCCTGGGATTCCAGACCCATCCCTCCTCCTGGCCCAGTCCAGACTACACAGGCTGGGGGCATCAGCATCTCACAGACTGGGAGAGTGGTGAGCTTGGAGCTAGGGTCTCTATTGGGGACTGGCATCAAACCACCCAGACCAGGCCCTGAGGAGACTTTGCTGAATCAATCTGAGGCTCAGAGAGGGGCAGTGACCTCAGCAGGTAACCCAGTGCAGAGCATCTGAAGAACGTCCCAGCCCCAACGAATGCCCCTCTCCCCTGCCTTGATGCTCCTTGCCCCTGCCCTGAGGACGCCCCTGGATCCCAAGCTGCCTAAACCCTGCCCTTGCCTTCCCCAGAGACCTGGCCAGAGAGCAGGCAGCTATTCCAGCAACAAGAATGAGGACAAAGTCTGGTGGCCCAGTTAGCACTGGAGGAGGGGGCAAGCCACCCCAGGCAGGTCCTGACCTAGACCTGGGGCCAAACTCCAGCCTCAGGTCCCCAGGCCCCACCCAGTGGCCTTGCCAACAAGCTCTCCATCAGCAGCTCTCCATGGAGACACTCTGAGCAGAACTCAGATGCCCCCACTCTTCCCAACCCACAATTCCCCTTGCTAAGCCCCAACTGGGGCAGGTCTCTCCCTGGGTGACCCAGGACATGTGCCACTACCTCTCTGGACCTCAGTTTTGCACATCTGGGAAACGACTCCCCAGCCTGGCTCTGTAGAGCCTGGGCGTGTTCATGGGGGGCACAGAATAAACGGATGTCAATGGACAAAAGGACATTCACCCCAAGAGTGGTGGAAAAGGGGACCCTGGGCAGGATACCCAACCCCCAGCACTTTATCCTGGGGACCTAATACCTGTAGCAGTAACCAGAGAAGTTGGCCACACCTGTCTGCAGGGACTCTAACCTAGGACAGGATTCCTCCTTGGAAATATTCACCCCCACCGTCTCAGAGCCATAGAAGTTTCAGCGATTGTTCCAGGAGCCCCCGATCCCCACGCATTCCTGTCTGTGGGATGGAGCAGCCGAGGCACAGTCACATCCAGCTGCCCTCTGGACCTCCACTGGCGGTTTCCAGTGACCCAAGGCACAGGGTGAAGGGGGGAATCCCCCCCATAGGGATGCCCAGCTCCCTCCCACACACACACACAGCAGGGGCCCCCATGCGAAGGAAGCCGTCTTTGCCACCCCAGACTCTCTCCGATCGCCGCCTCGGTGGCCAGAGCGACTTTGGAAGTGATATTTGACCCCAAGGGCGCGCCGTATCGATCCGCGCGGCCGCAGACAATGGCTCCTGGACGCTGCGAGCTCCACAGTCCAAGTTCCACGTTCGACTCCCGTAGAATCCCCGAAGAGCCGAGGACCCCGAGAGAAGGGATGCCCGGGGTTTGGGTCCACCCCTGACTGCACCCCCAACTTCCCCCCAAAGCGAAGAAGATTCCTTTCCGTAGATAAGGAAGGAGGAGCGAAAACTGCGGCGGAAGCAGCAAAGAACCATCTGATCGAGGGGGACCTGCATCGATTCAGCGCCGACTGTATACATCCCAGGAATGGAATGGAAAAGGGTGAGAGGGTTGTGGCCCTATCTCTGAAGGGAGAGTAGAAGCCCAGGGAAGGTCAGCGCCAGGCCCAAGGTGACCGAGCGGGTCAGAGGCCCGGCCCAGGCCGGGGCAGGGTGCACAGCGGCGGTGCGCTGATAGGGGGCTCACCGGCAGGTGTAGCTGAGGTTGCGGCGGATGCTCCGCTTGAAGAAGCTCTTGCAGCCCTCACAGGTGAAGACGCCGTAGTGCTTGCCGCTAGACTTGTCCCCGCACACCACGCAGTCCACCTGCAGCCCCGGCCGCTCCTCGTCGCCCGGCTCAGCGTCGCTGGCGGCACCAGTGGGTGAGGCTGAGTCTTCCTCAGCCGCGCGCGGATAGCCGCTCGTCTTGTCCACGCCGTTCGTGTCGCCGCCGCCGCCGGGGCCGCCCCAGCCGCCGGTCACCATGGCCATAGCCTCAGGGCAGCGGGGCCGGGGCGCCCCCTCCGCGCTTCTCCCTCCGGGCACTCCTCTCAGCCCCGGGAACACTATCCGGGGCGCATCCGGCAGCGGCGCGCGGGGGGCACCAGCTGCACCCCCCAAAAAAGTTTTGCAGCAACTTCCTGCGACCGGTCCGCGCGCCCGGGCGTAACTGGTCGGGCCGGTTCCAGGCCAACTTTCCCACGCGTGCGCGGGGCCGGGCCTGGGGCCGAGGGGGCGCACTAGAGGCGCGGGCCGGGGGCCCCGGGGACTCGCGCCCCGCCGCCCTGGGGCCCCGGCGGGGGACCGCGGGCCATGGCTCCACCCAGGCTGCGCAGGGGGCGCCCTCTGGCCTGGCCGCCGCTCGGCCGGGGGCTGCGGCCAACTTAGCGGGCTGCCATCCGAGCGCGGGAGGCGGGGGGTAAAGTTTGGCCGTAAGTTGCGCTGACGCCCGCGGCTGGGGGGAGGGGCGCCGGACGAGCGCCCGAGCCGGTCGCCGCGCCCCCTCGGTCCCCCGGGCCCCCAGGCGGCCGCTCGGGGCCTGTAGGGCCGCGGGCCGGCGTTTCCCAAGCTGCTGCCCCTGCTGCGGCCTCGCCCGCCCGGCCTGGGCCTGCGCCTGGGCCCCAGCCACGCTCTAGCCGCCTCCGCCGACCCCGCGCGCCGGCCTCGCGCTGCGGCCGGCTTGACACACAACGTTCCATTCGCGGGGCGGGCGGGGGGCGGGGGCGGGGGCAGGGGCGCGCGCCGAGGGCTGGGGGCGGGCGCTCGTTGCCCCGGCGACGACCGTCCTTATAAGGGAATGGGTGGCCGCGCGCGGCGCCGGGGGCCGGCGGGTGGGGCGAGGGCGGAGCGCTGGGCCGCACTGCCTGACCCACCCCCACTCCTCCTCCCCTCACCCCTATCCCCGCCTTCTCCCGGCTCCAACCTTAACCCCTGCCAGGCAGCGGCGGAAACGTGGGCTATCGCTGCCCTCTGCCCTTCCGCAACCTAGCCAAGATGTCTCTCCAAGGCCCTCCCCTCCACCTCAGGCCTTGGACATTGAGTCGCTCCACCGCCCTCTAGGCGCCCCACGGAACCCATCCTTGCATTCTCGGCTAAAGCAATAATGGGGGTCAGTTGCACCCGGGGAGCACACCCCTGTGCAATACATACACGCGCGCGCGCACGCACACCCTGGGGCATTTCTTTGCACAGTTGCTTGATGGATTGTGTTTGCTTCCTCTTCCAGAAAGTCGCCCCGCCGACCCCCACTCTACCCTTTTTCTGCTAAGGCTAACACCTGGTGCTGGGAATCTCCGGGGGGTAGAGATGAAGGTCTGCGGTTGGAAGTTGTGGTCTGCGGCCGCCGGGGCGCGAGGTCAGGGGGCCCCGTGCCAGAATTTCAGGCCTCTGGGGGCAGGGCGCCCACCCGCTCTGCAAGGCTGTAGGCGGCAGGAATACCCACCATGCCTGCTGGGGCCGGCCCCTTTTCCTCTTTAATTTCCTTTTTTTTCTCTGCTTCACAGAAACGGCTTGGCCAAGCCGCCGGCTGGACTGCAGATGTCTCCTCCAGGCTCCCTGGAGCCTCCCAGCTGCTGCTGCCCCGCCTCCTACCCTCCAATCTAGACCCTGGCTGGGGCCAACCAACATTTATTAAGCACCCTTTATATCTTGCCCCCAAGCCCTGGCTGCCCCCAGCCAGGGGAAGCCTAAACCTCCTCCAGCTCTGGGCCTATTAACGTTTAACCGGCTGGGAAAGCCCTTCCTGCAGTGACCTTTCACCTTGGAGTCCCGCAAGTCCAAAGCGGACCTACTCTCTCTCCGCCCGGGCTCCAGAGCACACCAGGACACGTGGCTGGGCCTGTGAGGGCTGTGCTGAAGGACAAGTAGTGCCCTCTGGCCCAGATGGCCCCTATGCCCTCCTCTCTTAGGAAGGGACTTTGGGAAAACATCTGGGGGGTAGGCCTATCTCCAGCACCTGGACAGTTTAATGGGGGAGCAGGCAGATGTTTGAAGATCATGCAACACAACAGGATAACAGGGTTCTGGAATAGTCAGGCACTGCTCAACCAGCCCTTGGCCTCTGGGCCTCCCAGGGAGGGTCTGACTGAAGGCCAGGTGGGGAGGTTTTAGCAAGTACAGAAAGCAAGAAGGACTGTAGTTAGACATACTTTCCACCGGCTTGACAGGAGTGGAGCTCTCTGCCTTGTAAGCCCTGCTGGGAGCCTTTTTGGTTCTGAGGCTGCCTGGGAATGTGGGAGCACTGGCTGGTTGGTTGGGGTGAAGACAAGGGTCCTAGGTCCCAAGTCTGGACTTTCCAGTATCCTTGGGGAGGGTGGGTTAGTCTCAGAGAAGGAATCAGAGCAGTAGACTTGGAGAGAAGGCTCAGGGCAGGAGGTCAGAGTGGGGCTGGAGACAGGAGGGGAGAGGGAGCAGGGTTTGAGGGACAAAAATCCGGAGGCGGGGAGTGGTTTGGAGACCTAGGGAAGATCCATTGCAGGTCCCAGAACCTCACATTAATTCAACCCCTGGGCCACTGCCTCTCCCTGTAGCCCTGCCATCCCCCCAACCAGCCCCTCCGGGGCCCTCCTGTGGGTGAGTTGAGGTCCAGCGCCGCCCACCTGACCCCTGCCCGCGGCCCCGCGGTGACATTTGACCTTGCAGCAGAGCGGACCAGGGACAAAGGGGCCTGGGCCCATCTGCTGCGGGGGCACCCGTGGGAATGGCCAGACCCTGCTCCCAGAGGGCTGGGAACATTCCCCTGCCCCCTCCTCCAGTAAGAAGTCCTTCTCCAACAGGTGACCTTGTCTCCTTTCGCTGCCACCCCCACACAGGCAAGCTGGTATGTAGGGGGGTGATAGGGTCATTCTCAGACCCTTGGTGAGGGAGAGGGACAAGAGGCTGTAAGGTCGGCTCAAGTGGCCGGCCACAGAACCTTGCCCTTCCGAATTTCCCATTCCTCAAAGCCAGCCTGTATCCAAAGAGATGCATGGGGTCCAAAGGTCCTCACCCCTAGCACTCCCAGGACGTCTGTGGTCAGGAAGACGGTTGAGTCCATGCAGCTGACAAGCATTAACCTGAGGCATACCTTTCCCTCTCCTGGGAGAGGCAGCCACTAGAACACACCTGCACCGTGCAGCCTGGAGATCCCCCCACCACGCCACCATCAGGCTGGGTATGCAGAGCTTCCTAATTCCCATCTTGGGTTTTGGCTACAACCCAGGAGGGGACAGCTAGCCACTAAATCCCTCCTGGCCAGCTCAAGCCCAGCCCCCCTTGTTTGGGCAAGGAGATGTGGCCTATGCAAATGACATACAAACAATTGCCTACTATTAACCTGACACTAACACCCCGCCACCGCTCCCATCTGAGCTTCTCAGCCTGCCTAGGCACTGCCCTGTCCCTCAAGAGTCAGGCCAGAATGTGCCTCCTTGCCCACCATTAGCAGGCACCTTGAGTGACCGCACTCACAGTATCCACCTTTGCTGTGATCCCCCACCCAGATGTCCTTTACCCTAGCTCCACACTCTTTGAATGCAAGTTCCAAAAACATGTCTGATTCCTCTTCCCCCCACCTTCACCCTGGGAGCCATTGCTCTTCCAGCTAACATTCCACACCCTAACAAGGAAAACAAATAACAGGGATCTCATCTGAAGGCCGACCAGAAGGGCTTCCTGGAGGAGGTGATATCTGAGCTCAGATCTGCAAGAGTGGGAGGATTTAATTAGGCAAAGAGGGAAGTAACTGGTGTTCCTGGCACCTCCTCAGGCTCCTTTTTGGGTTATGGGCATCTTCCCCTTGGGAGCATCTACCAGGCCAAACTCAGCACCATCCTGGAAGGATGCCCTACACCTATGGACTCTGCCCAGGGCCTCTGGAAACAGATCAGAGCTAGAATTTCAGCTCTCACTGACCCCTGAATTCCATTAGCCAGATCCTATCTCCACAGCCCAGGCTGCCTCTGACCTGAACTTGGCTAACATGTCACATTCACATGCCACATGGTGCCAGGCCAAAGGCATCAAGTCTTTCTCAAATGCCCAACCACCGCCCCCATGAGACCTCAAACACTGAGGCATCAGCTCCCATCACACAGGTCACGCCTCAACGTACAAAGTCATGCCACATGATATAACATCACTCCAGGACAGTTTATGATGTGGTCAGCCACAATTGTCTGGTATATCCAGACGTGACCAGGCATACGGCCTACAGAAGTGTCTCCCCACACCGGGGAGGTGGCCTGGGCTTCTGCAGAGCCCGCATGGTGGCTTCCAGCACAGCCAGTTCCTCTGCCTGTTGGGCCTTCATGAATGCCATCTGTTGCTCCATCTTCCGCTGTCGTTCCTCCTGCTTCCGGTGGGCACCTCGGAAGGCCAGGACCAGGGCGCTGGGGGTGAGGTTGGGGGCTGAGTACTCCCAGCCCCAGAGACACCTTTGAAATTGGGTCTTCCTGGTGTCCTAGCATCACTCAACAGAGGCCAACATGTATTGGGCATCAGGAGAGTTTGTGGGATGGATTTAACTTGCTTGATCACCTTACAGGTGGGGAAGCTGAGGCTCAGAGAGAGCCACGGACCCTTCTGAGATCACTGTGGGAGTTACAGGGCAGGGAGACCCACCTATGAGCCTTGCATAGGTCACTGTTCAGCTCAGCACTCTGAGCACGTCTGGCTCGCCCCTTCTGAGCCACATGTTCCAGCTCTTCCCGCAAAGACTGCAGCTGCTCCTGCAGTCCCAGGGCCCTGGTGCAGAGGGTGGAGGGAGGGGGTCACAGCCATAGCCATTCCTGTCTACCTTCCATCCTCCCACCCACCTGCCCATGGTGTTTCCACATGAACACACCCGTACATGGGTGTACACCTAGCCCTCAGCAGCGCACAACACCCCTATGGGTTCACACATCCATCCATCAAGCCCGCCCAGACACACACCGGGTAAGTGATGCCTCCAGTTCCTGAGATAGCATCTCTGGGTCCTGCACTTTGCCCACCTGACCTCCATCAGTGCCCCTGCCTCCACCAGGGACAGCAGGAGGGCCCTGTGGAGGCAGAAGGGAAGGTAGTAACATTAATTTAGGCCAAGTATATGATCAGCCCAAGTATCATAGCCACAGCTCCCACCCTCTTAAAGAGCCCAGTTTGGTGAGATACCCCAATAAGGGTAAAATTACTCCCTAACAACGGAAATAAGGGATCTCATCTAAAGATAATCCAAGAGGGCTTCCTGGAGGAGGTGATGTCTGAGCTCAGACCTGAAGGAAACTGAGGATGTAATTAGACAATGAGGGGAGGGACTGTTGTTCCTGGCAGGGGCACAGCATGTGCAAAGGCTTGGAGGTAGGAGAGATGATTCAAAGTAGGGTTCTGGCAGCCACCGAAGGCTTTAAGCAGAGGACATTCGTGGGGCAAAAAGGACAGAAAGGGGCAAAAGGGGCCTCAGAGAATAAGCTGGAAACAAAATTTAAGAATAGATGATTCATGGCTGGCTATTGGAGAGGAGAGGGAGAACTGTGAACAGGCCTGAGGGTGGAAAGTAGGAGGTACAGATTTGAGTGGAAAACACTAACCAACCCCTTTGAGGGTTATTGGGCTCAATATCCACAAAGAAAGAAACCCCAAAGTACAGGTGTGAACTTCGAAATGCAGCTCAACATTCAACTCATTTTGTTGTGCAGCAACAGAAATCAAGGCTCAGGGAAATGGAAACTAGGGCTGATGGACCAGGGCCACTTGTCCCTGCCGGGTCCGGGCAGAACCACTCACCTGGGACCACTCCTCATCCCCGCTGCTGTCCCCACCACTGCTGCTGGCACCACCGCCCTGGAGCTGTGCCCGCTCCCACTGCAGCTGCTCCAGCAGGAGCGTGTGGGCTGGGCCCTGGGCTCGGAGGGCGGCCTCCCGCAGCTCCAGGCCCCGTTTCTCCCGCTGCACCAGCTGCAGCCGCAGCAGCAGGTCGGCCAGCGTCTCCTGAGGAACCAGGGAGAGGGCCGATGAGTTGCGTTCTAGGGACAACTGCTGAGGAAACTGAGGCCCCATGAAGGACCCACTGAGGGTCAGTCAGGCAAGAACTCAAATCCTCACCATGACCTTGTGTGGTGGGAAATATCCTCCCATAAAAACTACCCCTGTAGACATGGCAGTTCAGAGAGGGCAAATATCTTAGACAAGGTCAGGAAGCAGCGCAGTGGAAGTATCTGGAGTGTCTCCGACTACAGAACCTGGGTCTTTCATGCCAGGCCGCAAACCTCAGAGTACATGCCCTGCTCCCATCTCTTTTTCATAGAAAGGGTATTTTAGAGAGCCGATGCTGACTCTTACGAGAAACTGAACACCAAAGGACAAACTCCATTTACCCCCTCAAAACCCCAATTCCAATTCTCCTTTCTCCAGGAAGCCTGCCTGTAACCCAGCAGAACTCCCCCTTGCTACCTGCTTCCCCCAATCATACCCCTCTTGGCCTCGGCAAATGGTTTTGTCCTGCAAGACTGGTAAAAGAAAGTGACCACTGCCCAAGAGTACCCGTGTGGCTGCCAAGTCCTGCTGGATCTGCATCTTCTCCAGCCGGGGTAGGGCTGGGCCAGGCTGGGTCCCCAGAAGAGCTTGCACCATGGCTTCTGCATGGGGCACAGTAGGCATGGGTGCCAATGTGGGGCCAGGCTCTGGGGGAATCTTCACCAGAGCACGGCGATCCTGGAGACGCTGGACATAACCCTGGAGCCGGGTAGCCACCTCCTGTGGTGTGGGCTTATGCACACTGCTGACCTCAGGGCTACAGAAAACAGAAGAGAGGCCTATGTCAATCTTGGTGGGCATGACTGTGCTAACTTCATGACAGCTCTGGTGGGCTCCATTGTCTTCCATCCTACTGACCATGATGGATCCTATGTAACCTGCAGTGAGTGCCGTCATACCAACATGGTGGACACCAATAATGTACACCCTACTAGGCACCATCATCTATCAGGATAACATAGTGAACATCATAATGCCAGTGGGTACAGCTGCTGAGGCTATCGTGATGGACACCATATGCCAAATCAGTGGGTACCATTGCTTATACAACATGGTGGATACCATCATGCTAACCTGGTGGATACCACTGCTTAGCCTACAAACCCTGTTTGGCAGGACATGCCAATCACAATGGGTACCAACATCAGGTCAATGCCACTGAGCACCATCATGCTAGTTCTAATCAATGGGTACTATCATCCATCTTCATGCCAGCTCTGGTGGGTCCTATACCAACCCCAATGTCTGTCAAACACCATACCAACTTTGTTGAGTAGCAGCTAGCCAACTCCAGTCGAGCCTCATGCCAACCAATGACAGAGAGACCTACACAAACCTTGTTGGGCATGGCCATGCCAAACCACAACATAGACCACCTTTGCGATGCCCATTCTCCAGTAAGGACCCCACCTACTGGCCCACCCAGTCCCCAGGGTTCTCAGGTGCACCTTGGCCGTGGATCCCGCAGTGCTCCTCCATCCACGGCAGCCTCCTCCCGTGCCAGCAGCCTCTGGGCTCCCTTCTCAGCTGCCTCTAGGTCGCCCGTGGGGACCTCTCCTGGTCCCGGGTCCGCCTTCCGGAGAGTGAGCAGGGCCTCATATGCTTCCTCACAGTGCTCACTGTGGGCCACTGATTCTGAGTGCTCGGGAGCACCCAGCGCCACCTTGCGGGGCAGCTGACATCCCCACCTGCCCCTGCATACCTTGTTTCTTCTCCCACCCCCACTCCTGGGAATGTGTAAACTCCTTCAGCGCCCTTGGACTACACAAAATGCCGTAAATTAAGTTCTGTGGTGGGAGGAAGTGCTTTCCTGAAAGGGCCCTGCCTTTCTCTGTGTATAAGAGCCACCTTCTGAGCATGCCCATTCCTTTCCAGTTAGTGATGACATGGGTGGGGTGCACTGACCTGTACTGCAAGGCCAGGTGCAGAGCTGTGGCCTCAGACTCCCGCTGGCCCAGCTGCATGCTGAGGCCTTCACACTGACCCTTGTACCCCTGGAGCACAGCTGCCAGCAGGCGGTTGAAGCATTTGAGCTTCTCAATACTCCTGCCTCCAGAGGTGGGGAAGAGGGCAAGTGAGAGAGCTGGCAGGCAAGGCAGGACCCTATTGATATCTATCCTCCGCCCTCCCTCCCCACCTCACTCCAGCTCCAGGCTCTGAGGTTTGCATCCCAGCCAGGGAGGCATCAGTGTCCTTCAGAGCTCAGCATTTCAGGGTCTTACCCCCGAAGTTGCTCCATCTGGGCTTCCATGATGTGCATCTCAGGGGCATGAGGCTGGATGGGGAGAGACCCAAGCGTCTGGATGCTGGAATCACTGCAGAGGTGCTGGATCATGGGGTGAGCCAGAGAGAAGGGGTCCTGTCAGAAAGAGGTGACTTGATTCTCCCCCAGTCTCATTAAGAGCCCAGGATCATGGGTTTAGGTCTTTTCCGATCCGAGAAGCGTGTGGATTGCATCGCTAGGACTTAAGTCTCACTGTTTCAAGTCCTAAGGATACCAAGACCGTGGTTTTGAATTTTCCACACTTACCTGAGTTCCCCAGAGCTCCTCATCTACCCCAGAGTTGCTGGACCCACTGTCCGAAGCACCACCTGCTTGGCCACGGGAGGGAGGTGGGAAAGGCTCCAGAGAATCCTGCAGCTCCTGGACCTGAGGGCAGGAAAGGGTAGGCCAAGCCTGGGAGGCCAGGGGGGCCCAACCATCTGCCACCCTCCCCATATCTCTCCCTGGGATAGTGGCAAGAGCCCCAGCGAGAAGGCAGGAGCCCAGCTACTCACCCCACCAAACCTCCCACCATACAACCTTGGACAAGTCACTCAGCCACTTAAGTTTTCTCTTTCCTTAGACATACAGATGGCCAACAGGTAAATGAACACGTGTTCAACATCACTAATCACTAATCATCAGGGAAATGAAAATCAGAGCCATAATGAGATATCATATCACACCTGTAGAATGGCTATTATCAAAAAAACAAGAAATAACAAGTGTTGGTGAGAATGTGGAGAAAAGGGAACCCTGTGCACTGTTGGTGGAAATATGAATGGGGGGAGCCACCAGGGAAAACAATATGGAGGTTCTTAAAAAATAACACTACTGTATGATCTAGCTATTCCACTTCTGGGCATACATCCAAAGGGAATGAAAGCACGAACTCAGAAAGATATCTGTACCCCCGTGCTCACGGCAGCATTATTTACAATAGCCAAGCACTGAAGCAACCTAAGTGTAAAAAAAAAAAGAAGGGAATCTTGCCATTTGTGACAACTTAGATGGACTTTGAGGGCATTATCCTAAGTGAAATAAGTTGAGCAGAAAAAGGCAAATACAGTCTGATGTCACTTATATGTGGAATCTAAAACAAAACAAAAATATTGAATCCACAGAAACAAAAAACTGATGGGGGGTGCCACGGGGAAGGCAGTACAGCACGGAGAAGACAAGTAATGATTCTATGGCATCTCACTACACAGATGGACAGTGACTGTAATGAGGTTTGTGGGGGGGACTCGATAATGGGGAGAATTCAGTAACCACAATATTGCTCATGTGATTGTATATTAATGATACAAAAAAAATTTAACAACTAAAAAAAAAAAACTGATTGGTGGTTGTGAGGGGAGGAGTTCGAAATTAAAAAAAAAAAAAAAAAGACTTCTCTTTCCCAGCCAGGAAATGGGCTCCACCCCTTGTGCTGGGCTCCAGCAGCTCCCAGTCTCACCCGCCTGGTCCTGCCTGCATGGGGGCTTGCTCCCGCCACCTCCTTCAACTGTGATTTTAGACTCCATCCGCATGCTGAGGATGCCCAGGCGTGTCCCTCCCAACCTGATATCTCCCCAGGGTCTGGACACAGACATAGACCTGTCCCTTTGGTGGCCCTTCAGGGGTGGCTGCCAGGCATGTTGAGCTCATCAGGGTACAGACAGCCTTGTTTTCCTCCCACCAAACCTGCCCTACCCACAGCCTCCCCATCTCTGGCTTCCAGTCCCACGGGCCCCCAAATTCAGGCCCTCTCTAGTTTCATTTGTACATCTGCCAACTCCCCCATCAATATCACCACAATCTGCCCCTTCCCTCCACCTGTACACCTCACACCAGGAGGTGTCTGGACCTCCAGCACTCCGCCCACACCCCACATGGGCTGTTCCACCCAGGGCTGCCAGAGGGCGCCTGTGAACACTTCAGCTGGTCCCGCCCCTTTCTGCTCAGAACCCTGCAATGCTCCCACTTTGCTCAGAGCAAAAGCTCAAGTCCTCCTGCAGCCCACAAGACCCTGTGGGATTCTGCCCCTGTCATCTCCCTGCCCTCCTCTCCTCTCACTCACCCCAACATCAGCCTCCTCACTGTTCCTTGAACATGCCATTACACTTCCACCTCAGGGCTTTTGCATATGCTCTTCCCTGTCTGGCTGTTGTGCTGTTCCCTCGGATTCTTGCAAGGCTCCTTCCTCACCTCCTTGTGGTTTTTATTCAAGTATTACCTCCTCAGTGGGCCTCCCTAACCACTTTAACTAAGATCTCCCAAGCAACTAAGACTGATTGCTCAGCAGTCAATCAACACTCCATCAATTTTCTCAAATGAACAAATGACTGAAGGTTGTCTACGTTGGGCCTGCCTCCTCCCTCAGACAAGGAGCCCTCAGAGGCAGGACTGCATTGCTCACTCACCTCTCTCTGCAGCATCTCCTTCTCCGCCTGAACGGCCTGCAGGGAGGCCTGCATGTGGGTCAGCTCCTCCTGGCGGCAGCCCAGGGCTAAACGCAGCCATGCATTCCTCTCTGTGAGGCGGGCCACCTCCCCCTGGCAGCTCCCTGCTTCCTGCTGCAAGCAGGCACTTGGTCCCACTTCACTTCTGTCCTCTGCCTCCATCAACCCAGGACAGCTTGGGCGCTGGCAGCGCCAGGCAGCAGCCGCTGCCTCCAGAGAGCTCAGAGCATGCTCAACAGTCTGAAACACATCAGGAGCCCCAGGTCCAGAGGGGACAGTCTCCCTGTCCTGCGGGGCTGCCTCCGGAGCCTGGTGGGCTTCATCTGCAGGCTCATGGGATCCCTTGTGGACAGAGGCCAGTCCCCTGATAGAATCCCCATCAGCCTTTTTGTCGGTCCTGTGAAGAGTTGAGAGATGGAAGGCTCTGGAAATGGAGTCGTCTGGGGTGGCTTGCACACAGGGTCTGTGTGTCAAGGCTGGGGCTGCATTATGCAGAGCCTTGAAGGTAGGGCTGAGGAGGGCAGTGGGCAGCCATGGTATGTGTGTGAGAAGAGGAGGGACATAGACAGATGTATGGGCAGGAATGATGCCCCAGGGTTGAAGAGGGGAGCACAGACCAGTGGGCCTTACCTGCTCCCCAGGCCCTGCACACTGGCCTCCACCTTGGGCCCCAGCAGCTCAGGCTTACAGCTCTCCTGAGATGGCTGAGAGCCCAGCTCAGAATTTACGCTGGCTGCCTCAGCTTCTTCTGCCACAGGGTCCAGCTCACCCTGCAAATGACCCCAAGAGCCAAACTCTGAGCCAGACAGGGCTCCGCATGGCCCCAAGACCTGCGTGTGGCAAGGAGAGGGGACACTTACGGGCGGAGCATGTTTCCCTCGCCGGCTTCGGGGACGTGTGGCCCGCACACTCATTGCTGTCCAGAAATTCTCAGTGTCCTCTGAATCCACCTCCTTCCTTATTCTCTAAAACCACAGCCTCATGTGAACTCTTGCCCTTGATGCTCTGGGCAAATGACAGCCTCAATTTCCTCTTCCATGAAATAGGCAATGATTGCCCCCTCCAGAAGGGATCCTGAAGTATCAGTGTTGATTGGGCACATAGGAATGCCTCCCTGGATAGGGAGCTCACTGCCCAAGTTACCCTGACCTCCCCATTCTCCTATGCCTCCTTCTTTCTTTATCTTTCACTACCTCTGTCCTTGCCTCCCTCCCCAGTCTGGATCTGGAATGAAGATTTCAAGGGTTCCTCTTCTCCTTAGGGCCCTCCTGAAGCAGAGGCCCCAATCTTGAGTCCCCTCAGCCTGCTTCTACTTCTCTGTCCCTGTGGGAGCATCTTGGTCAGAGGCCTGAGTCCCTGGACACTCTTGGGGTCACTTTGGCCACTGCCAGCTCAGGCCTGGGCTGGACAAGGCTGGCCTGGGAGGCGCCAGGAAACAGGAAGCCCTCTCCCCTGGCCATGTGACTTGTTATTGTGTAGTTTCCTCCTCAAGGACATAAGCTTCCTCCAGCCCCAGCAGGGGACTCATGTCCAGGTCCCTCCTCAGATGTCAGTCACCTCCTCACCTTAGCCTCTGAGCTTCAGTTTCCTTATCTGTAAAATGGGGGTAGTTATAAAACTTTTCTACAGTATTATGGGGTTTTTACCAAGCACTTTGCACATTGCCGGGCACCATTGGGAAATGGAGGCATGACTCACCCTCCCTGTTCCCTACCACCCCTCTGGTTTTACCATTCTCTGTTTCCTCTGCCAGCTGCTCTTTCTCCTGCATAAATGCTGGATTCCTCAGAGCCCAGATGGTCCCTACATCACGCCCATTTTTCCTGCATCTGTCTGTAAAGGGCCTTTTCTCCATCTATAGTCACAGCCCAAGCCTCTCCCTTCCTACCTAGATGCCAGCTCAGCTTCCTCCTGGGCTCCCCAGCCACCTCTCCACTTCCTTCCTGACACCCAGGCCCTGAGACAGAGATCTCATTGTCCACCTCCCCTGAACAGGATCACACACCCTCCATGGCTTCCCATTGCCCTTGGGCAACATTTCAAGCTCTTCTACCTGGCATTCAAGGCCCTTAAAACTTGTGCCTGCTGCATGCACTCCATGCTCCGGCCATGGTGACCCTCTCAGTGAACAGTTGAAGGTTCTCAGTGCTTACACCCTGGAGCCTTTGGCCATGCTGTAACCTCTTCCTGAAACACCTTTTCCTTCCTTCTGCACTTGGTTTAAACTGTGCAGAGCCTGGAGTAGCCTGAGTCTTCCTGGTCCCACTGACAGACCCTAGGAGGTTGAATCTTCCTGCTTCTGTGTTTCCAAAGGTGGTAGGGAGAAAAATTGCAATTTTCTGACTTGGTGGTATCCAGGTGCATTAAAATCCTCTCTTCAACCTCTGCTCCAGTATTATAAGCTGTTAAATGCTCCAGCACTGCAAGGCTCTTCAAAGCCTCCAGATCTTTGCCCAGGAGGTTCCTTCTTCCTGTTTTTTTTTTTTAATCTCTTGTTTTTCTGGCAAATTCTCCATCCTTCAAGGTTCAATTTACACAGCCCCTCCTAGCTGTCAACGAATTAACCAGTCAGGTTGAGGTGGACAGGCTTAACTGATCCTTTTACAAATGAAACCGAGGCTCAAAGTGGATTTTAAATGGTCATGGGGGTAAGAAAAGTGTGAATGAGGAAGGAAGGGTGACTTGAAATAGCTCTGGCTTAATATTTCTGGTTTTTGCCAATATATGTAAAATAAGGAGAATCAAATATTGGGAGGGGTTTGGAGCTTGGGACACGCCCACCTACGTCCGTAAAAACCCGCCCCTCGGTGAGGGCCAGCTCCTCCAATCACCAATCAGGCTCGCCTCCTGTTCTAAATCCCGCCCAGCTAATTCCCACTCAGTTTAGGCCTTCTGAAACCAGGCCTTCTTGGTCCCTCTGACCCTACGCCATTGAAGACGCCACTCCCCACGCCTCGTCCCCGGTAGAAGCGCAGACCTGCACCGTCAGATTAGGCCACAAACATAAAAGCTCCGCCTAATCTTGCTTTAGCCAATCATGTTCAAGATCCCGCCCCACTCACTCCCGGTGATCTCATTGCAAATCCCACTCCCTAAGCACATTCCCAACCTATCAGCTTTCATGGCTCTTCAGCATCCTCCCCTTCTACTCTCCGCGGGACTACACTTCTCAGGAAGTGTCGGGACCGGGTGCTGCACCACTTCCGGCTGCCAAAGATGGCGGCTTTCTAGCGAGTCCGGGGCTGAGTTGGAGCCGGCTTAGGCTATGGTGAGCAGAAGCTGGGTGATGAAAACGTGCGAGGGTCCATCTCTGGAGGCCCAGCTCCCCTACATCCAGAGGTCCAGTTCCTTGTCTTCCCTGAGGCTTCCGCCTTCAGCTCTAAGTCCTGGTCTAGACAACATCCCTCTTGCTGAAGCTAGCTTTTCTTAGAGGTTGTGGGGACTGCAGTGCGCTCAGAGGACGTGCCAGGCAGCCTGCACCCATTGCCCAGATAGGCCGACTCTTCCACTGTCATCTTGTCTTTTCTCAAAGGGACCTGTAACAGCCGATCCACACCCTTTCCTTGTGCAGACACCCTCCAGGCAGCCCAGCGCCCACGGGAAGGGGTGAGGGAGTCCCAGCGGCTATTATTCTGTTAACCATAAAAATAAAGCTCAGTTATTTTACCTCCACAGAGGTAGAGAATAGCAGAGAACTTCAACTCCGGGAATACAGGCTTTGGCAAACCATTGGCAAGTCCAGAGAAGGAAAGGGAGGCTTTCTCTTTTATAGAGAAAAGTGGGGGGAATTGAAAGGGGCTGCTATAAGCAAAAAGCCCATTGGAGGAAACCGGGAATAGCTGAGTTGTGACAGCCTTTTATTGGCTGGGCTGTTGCCGGGCCAGGAGAAAATCTTCCTCCTGCTATGGTAGGAAAGTAAAGGCTTTGTGGGTCTGCAATTGATCAGGAGTGGTTGCGCATGAGAGCTCCCCCTGCTGGACTCCCAATTCTATGTAAAATGAAGTTTTCTTTATTTTGATTCACAGGTATAGCTGGATCCGGGTGTCCCGAAGTCCATCTGCTGTTTTCAGGTGAGCATCACTTCAGGCAGGCTCTATTTCCCCCCTTGGCAGCGCTCGACTTCTATCCTCCCGGCACTGCATCTCTAACGAGTCCTTCTTCCCTAATAGCACTGTGGGAAGCCCCAGAGCTGCTTCTGGCTAACCTGTATTGGCTCATGTCCTCATCTCTGAGCCATTCACAGTGGCCAGATGTGCTCACTGGCCAAGGGGGAAGGCGGGGTTAGCTCTACCGGAAAAAAAAAAAATGTAGACTATTACCTTAAGTCAGAGTGAATGCCAGGCTGATGCTAAAGGCCCCCATTCTATAGATGGGTAAACTGAGGCCCTGAAAGGGGTGACTCTTATAGTCAGTAAGGGCTCATGCCCTGTCCTCTTGTCCTGTAACCAAATGTTTTTAAAACCTCCAAGAAGAGGATCCTGGCTTCCCCTATCCCTGCTCCATCCAGCCACTCAGGAGCCATGGAGGTGGTGGAACCCAGCAGCCCCACCGAGGAGGAGGAAGAGGAGCAGTCAGCTGAGCCCAGGCCCCGCACACGCTCTAACCCTGAGGGGGCCGAGGACCGGGCGCTGGGGGCCCAGGCCAGTGTGGGCAGCCGCAGCGAGGGTGAGGGTGAAGCTTCCAGTGCTGATGACACTATGCCCAACCCTCCAGGAGCTGGCCCCAAACCCTGGCAGGTACCCCCGCCAGCTCCTGAGGTCCTAGTGCGGACGCCAAGGGTCAACTGTCCAGAAAAGGTGGTAAGTGAGGGGCTTGGCCTGTGGCTTTGAGGTATAAGGGAACCTTCAGTTAAACATCCTTGCCTTTTGGGATTCACTCTGCAAACAGTCCCTTTGGATGAGTTTCCTAGGACTGCCACACAATCAGCACAAACCAGGTGGCTTGGAATAACAAAAACTTATTCCCTCCCCATTGTGGACGCTACAGTCTGAACTCAGGGAGTCAGCAGACGTACCCTTCCTCTGGAGGCCTCGGGAGGAGACGCCTTCGCCTCTTCTATGACTGGCCTCCTGGCTTGCGCCAAACCACTCCGGTCTCTGCCTCAGTTCCCACATGGCCTTCTCCTCTGTGTCTGAGTTTTCTCTTCTTTCTCCTGTAAGGATGCGTCATGGAGTCAGAATGATCTTATCTCAAGATCTTTGTCTTAATTGTATCAGCAAAGACTAATTCCAGTTAAAGTAATATCCTGAGGTTCTAGGGGACATATATTTTGGGAGACCTTATTCAACCCACGATGCATTTGTTTTCTTGCTTCTGTGTGAAATGTTCCCCAGTTCGTTTACTCACTCATAAACCTGGGCTGCTAGTCCAGTGCTCTGTTCCTGGAGTTGCTGCCTTCCAAAGTGGATGGCTTGGCTGGGAATTGGAGGTCGTCATCCTGCCTCTTTAGGCAGAGTTGCTCGAATTGGGCCAACTCAGAGTGGTGTGTAGGGGGTGGTGTTACCATCCAGTTACCAGGTGCTGCCTGTCACTCAGCCCTTACCACCCTCCCATGTCCTTGCAGATCATCTGCCTAGACCTGTCGGAGGAAATGTCACTGCCAAAGCTGGAGTCATTCAATGGGTGAGAGGGGACATTTCAGGGCTTGAATTTGCAGCCACAGCTGGGGGGGCGGGGGCAACTGAAAAATGCAGGACTCTGTCTGAGACTCACACAGCTTGGCTTGGCCTGGGACCTGGCAGTATCACAGAGCAGAAACAACAATTGATAGTGATACAGCTGTGGTCCTTGGGACCCTGTCCCAAGCATGTGACAGCTGTCACATGCCACCTATGTCACAGCAATGCCTCAGAAGCTCCCAGGAGCAAAGTGCCTTGACCAACGCCTCTCTGAAAATGGGCAGAGCCAGGATTCAGACCTAGGCTTAAGTGGTCCCAAATCTCTTCCCCTGCATGGCTGAGTCTCTGTGGGGCCAGGCAGCAGGGCCTAGACTTGGCCCGAGTTGCTTTGGGAGATGCTGAGGGCAAGCCCCTCTTCCCCTTGCTGGTACCCCCTCTGACCACTGTGACTGAGTGGGCCCAGGAGAGCCTTGGGAGAATCAGCTGTAAGACTCACATTGGCCAGAGGGACCAATGTGGAGAGGGCAAGAGCTGGAGAGGGTCAGCTGGGCGCCGGTTATGGCTGGGCTCTGCTGCCCCAGTGCTGGATGGCCTGGGCCTCAGTGCCTGGCTGTGGAGCTTGTGGACGGTTCCCCAGGATGGGAAGGTGAGGAGACAACCCCTGGGCTGGAAGGCCTTGCCTTGACCACTGTGCTCACTCTGTATCCCTCTGTAGCTCCAAAACCAACGCTCTGAATGTCTCCCAGAAGATGATCGAGATGTTTGTGCGGACAAAACACAAGATTGACAAAAGCCATGAGTTTGCACTAGTTGTGGTGAATGATGACATCGCCTGGGTGAGGCTGGGGTAGGGCTGGGGTGCCCTGGGGTCCCCTAGGGGCCGGGGAGTACCTCACTGGGGCCTGTGCTTCCCTGCAGCTGTCTGGCCTGACCTCTGACCCCCGTGAGCTCTGCAGCTGCCTCTACGACCTGGAGACAGCCTCCTGCTCTACCTTTAGTATCCTTCCAGGCAGGGGTGGCCTGCAGAGAGGGCTGGCCCATCCTGCTGTCCCCAGAACCAGAGAATCTTGAATTGTGGAGGGGGGTGGCTCAGACTGGCTCAGGTCCACATCCCAGCTTTGCCCCAACAAGCTTGGGCCAGTCTCTCTCTGAGCTTCAGTTTCTTCATCTGTAAAATGAGAGGCACAAAAATCTCCTACTCAGTAGGGCCTCTGTGAAGAAAATGTAATACAGAAGCAAAAACAGCTGATTTGTACTCTGCACGTCAAAACTGCATCCACTTTGGGAGGACTCCATGCGGGGCTAAACATATACTTGGTGCTCAATAAATGGCAGCATGTGACTGAAAAGTCACAATCACTGCTACAACTCCTTCAACCTGGGTGCGGCACATTTTATGTTAGTTTGACCATGAAAGGCTCATGTGAGGCCCAAAACTTAAATAGAATATGATCCTTGTGAGTTAGAATACAATGCTAAGTGTTGGGAGATGGGGACAGGGACACCCATGGCTCTTTCATTGTGGGGAGAGTGGCCCCAGCCCTGAGGGAGATTTGAATTAGCAAGGGTCTTCAGGGCATCTATTGCCAGCCCCCTATTTTGTGGTCAGTGCTAAGGGAAAACAGCCTCAGAGAGGACAAGCGACTGGGCCGGGTTCACACAGCGTGTCTCCAGCGCTGGATGGTACCTGCTCTCTCCTGGCATCAGATTGGGGGAAGCCACATGCCCCTGCCCTTCCACGTGCGCTACCACTGGCTTTCTCCTCAGCATCCTTGCCAGATCTGGAAGGTCTCTTCAGCCTCATGTAAGTCCCCCTTCCCCGTGACTCACCTTCCATGTTAGTCCTGTCATGACCCTGTGGCCCTCTACTATATTTTTTAACCCAGAGGATGGCAAACTTGCTGTAAAGAGCCAGGTAGTAAATGTTTCTGGCTTTGCAGGCCACATGGTCTCTATTGCAATGACTGGACTATGCCATGGTAATCCAAAAGCAGCCACAGGCCATACATACACAAGTAAGTGAGCTTTGTGCTCATAAAATTTAACTGATCACACTGAAATTTGAATTTCATATCATTTCCATGTGTAATGAAATATTCTTTTGATTTTTTCCGCACCAACCATTTAAAAAGGTAAAAACCATCCTTAGCTCATGGGCCCTAGTCTTCCAAACCCCGTTTTCACCAGCCCCTCTAATAATGGCCATGGAGCTTATTTTTGCCTTTTCTGTCATGATTAACCTAGTACAATCATCTCAGGAAAGTCTGCAAGTAAATCCATGGGGTAAATTCCTAATGGAGGACCGTGGAGGACCAGGACCTAATGCTGGATCCAGTGGGTGTTTGTTTTTGTTCTTTTTTAATTTTATTAGACTTTCCAAAGCACATTCTCAGAAAATTAACCTTGTTATCTCCCCGAGCACTGAAGTTGAATACCTGCTGAAAGTTCTGCTTGTCTGATAGTGGGAAGCGACTACATGTTGCTTTGCTGTGCTTTTCATTGAGCCTTTTTTCATTCCTTTTTAAGCCATTCAGTATTCCTTCAGTGATTTATTTGTCCCCTTTACCGTTTCCTGGGGGATACTGACTTTTCTTTTCGATCAGATTTGCTTTTTACATATTAAGGACATTAGCCCTCTGTCTGCCTAGTGCCCTTTGCCCAACATGAGATCCAGCTGCAGCTGTGGCTAAGCAGGGACGTGAATGTTGACTTAGCATGTAAGATCAGGTCCCTGTCTAAGAGTCTCCTGGCCTTGTGGGGCAAGTCCAACTCAGGGCAGTGATGGATGCTCAGGGTGCTGAGAGGGGCCAGAGAAAGCTCCAGTTTTCAGCAAAGCTTCCCTGATGGTGCAGGAGAGGTCAGGCAGGAGGGTAAGGCTGCGGTGGTACTCCAGGCAGAGGGAATAGCATGTGGGAGGGTTTAGAGGCAGCAGTGAACTTGGGAGGGTTTACGGGGGGCCTTGCATGCCCAGTGAAGAGGAGCTGGGCTCTCCAAGGTTATCAGAGGGATCCCCAGACCAAGCTCTGACCTGTCTCCCTATGCCTGCTATGCAGCCAGCAGAAGACAGAGCTGCCAGTCATGGAGAATGTACAGACAATTCCGCCCCCATACGTGGTCCGCACCATCCTCATCTATAGCCGTCCACCCTGCCAGCCCCAGTTTTCCCTGACGGAGCCCATGAAGGTGAGTGAGGCCTGGGAGAGGGCAGGATGTCTGCTATCAGCAGGATGGGTGGTTAGACACCTGGAGGGACTTCCTGACCACTGGAGCTGTGGCACCTTCGGGCAGGTTCCCAGAGTCCAAGGCAGAAGGTGGGGAATGGGGGGCATGGGAGCATGGAGTGCCCTTGCCCTTGCCCAAAGGCTGGTGTTCCTCCCCTGCAGAAAATGTTCCAGTGCCCGTATTTCTTCTTCGATATTGTTTACCTCCACAATGGCACTGATGAGAAGGAGGAGGAGATGAGCTGGAAGGTGAGACACTGCTGTGTGGGTGGGTGGCGGGTGGGCATAGATGGGGTTTCTCAGAGCCCACCTGCCATATGCCTGGAGGAGCTGTCTCCACTGCAGCCCTGGATCGCTGGTCCTACTGGATCGTTGTTATTTAGTCATTCAGCAACCGCTTCCACACCTGCTGTGAGCTAGTGGGGGCTGTTGGCATGCTGGCTCCAGGAGCATGTAGAGTCCTGCCCATATCGTCTCCTCTCTCTTCCTGCCTTTGTTCTTGCTGTGTCCTCTGCCTGGAGCCCCCTTCCCTCCCTGCCTTCACATCCCAGCCCTGAACTAGCTGTAGGATCCTGAGTAGGCCATTTATCTCTCTGAGCCTTAGTTTATCCAACTCTAAATAGGGAGAGTTGAGACCAATTCCTACCTATACCTCAATACCCAAACGCAAAAGTCCCTACTATGGGAAGCTTTCCCTGCGTGCCAGGGAAGATCAGCTTGGGGACTATCACTAGTGTGTATCTGACTGTGTCTCTCCAGACTAGGGGCTCCAGGACTAAGACCTCTTGAGGTTGTAACACTGGGAGGTAGGCTTGGGGTAGGGAATATTTGCCCAGTGTAGATATATTTTTTATCAGGCAAACTCCTCTTCATCCTTTAGAACTCACCTAATGCCCCCTCCTTTGGAAAGCCTTTCAGGGGCAGGGAGGGCCTGTCCTGCGAGCCCCTGCCTGAACAGCCCCTCCCTGGCCCCACAGGAAATGTTTGCCTTCATGGGCAGCCTGGATACCAAGGGTACCAGTTACAAGTACGAGGTGGCGCTGGCTGGGCCAGCCCTCGAGCTGCACAACTGTATGGCCAAACTACTGGCTCACCCATTGCAGCGGCCCTGCCAGAGTCATGCATCCTATAGCCTGCTGGAGGAGGAGGATGAAGCCACTGAGGTTGAGGCCACTGTTTGAACCACGCTTGTTTTCCTTATTACATCCTTGTAACTTTGTACAATGAAACCCTTGGCCTAGAATGCTGGTTCTTAAACTGGACTCTGTGGGACCCTGTGGGATTCCAGGAGGTACTCAGAGGACCTAGGGGACCCTGGAAGGAAATTCAGGCTTCCAGGAAACATGGCAGGGACTCTTTGGCACCCGTTTCCCAGTTTCCCAGGCTACATCCCACTCCCAGTTTGTCGATTGTAATTTTTGTTCTCTGTGTGATTTTTGTCATCAAAATAAAAATCTTGAGGATCCCTAACCAAGGTCTACAACAATCACCTTGTGTTAATTGGGCTCTTCTTGCAAGTGACAGAAAACCCGTCCACCAAACATAAAGGGAAAGTCTTGCTTCTTGTGGATGAGAAACCAAGGTGCAGCTTCAGGCTTGGGTGTATCCAGCCATTCCGACATTACTGTTGGAGTGGGCTAAAATACCCTGGGTGATGTTAAGTGTGCCCTGCTTGTCTCCCAATCCGTGGAAAGGGATGAGATGGCTGGGACCACTCTGCAAACCCCAACCCAGGTGAAGTGAGGGTTCCCAGCACTCGCATACAGCCTTGCCTGGGCCAGGTGACCTTGCATTGGGCCAGTCATGGGCCACAGTTGTGGGATGCCCTGACTGGCTGTCAAGCCTTTCTGGGATGGGAGGATTTACAGCTCCTTCAGGAAACTGGGTGCACTCTAGAGGAAGGGAGAGGCCCACCGTTCAGCTATCTGTATAATGAGCAGTTGTGAGAAAAAAAAATTTACCTACTAGGTTCTCTCAGTGCCATATAAAATGAAAATAGCTTTTTTGAACAACAGCTGTTCCTCCTTATGAGCATTAATTAGGCACCCAAGTGCCAGACCCCAGTGATGAAAGCTTTGTTCAACTTAACAGCATCCTGGAATAGATTATTGTCCCATTTTGCAGATGGTGAAACTAAGGCCCTGAGGCCCCCGCGCTACAGTTACAGACTCCGGGCTCTGGGGACATGAAAATGGGCCACTCAGAGCTTCTGGAGGCGGTAGCTGTTAATCAAAGGCTTACATAGTACAGGTGCTGTGCGAGCTTAGGTGCCTTAACAAAGCTGTCCAGGAGACTGTATGCACTGGGGATATCCGTGGGTCCCTAACTCCACCCACTCGGCAAGGTGCCTTCGCGCTCCGTTTAGAAACGAGATAAGCCACCCGTCCCTGCCTTTATCGGCAGCCCCAGGTCCCGCTGGAGCGCAACTTGGTGTCGTGGCTAGGGAGGGCCCAAAATCTCCCCAACCGGGCTGTGGACGCGCGTGCGGCGCGGGCCAGCTTGCTTGAAATTGTTGCGCGGTGGTAGGGAGCGGGGACCGGAGCCGAAGGGCGGGGCGGCGCTTGCGCACGAGGGCGCCTCAGGAAATTGAAAATCGGCGGGCCGGGCTGCAGGGCTCGGGGTCGTGCCGTGGCATGGGCGCTGGAGCTGGCCTGGCGCTGCGGCTACGGACAGCGCTGCGGGAGGAGGAGCCGCGGTGAGGGCGGGGGCCTGGGGGCCGGCTGGGTGCGGGGCGAGGGTCTTGGTCCACTCTGACCACCTGCCCGTAGGGCGGTGGAGGAGCTGCTGCGCCGCGGCGCTGACCCCAACCTGGTGCTTACGGATGGCGCGGCGGCCATACATCTGGCGGCCGGGGCCCGATACCCGCGAGGTCTGCGCTGCCTGGAAGCTCTTCTGCGCGGAGGAGGGGACCCCAACGCTCGGTGAGGCGGGGCCTGGGCCAGAGGTTGGGTCTTTGAAACAGGGGAGTGGTCTCCAGAGTGAGGGCGGGAACTCGATGCTCAACGTTGGGGCTTGGCGATTTTGAACTCTGAGAGTCAAAGGGCAGGCAGAGTAGAGTCCCAGACTGAGGGTGGGGTATGAGGCTTCTCTGGGGCCGAAGTGGGATCGAAGCTACGGATCTAGAGGCAGAGGCTCTAGGGTCAGAGAGCAGAGGTTTGGGTCCCAGCCCAAGGGCTAGGATCTAGGTTCCGAGGGTGGTCTCAGGGCAGCAGGTGGAGATGGGAAGCCGAGGGCCAAGTCTCGGAGACCCGGGGGCGAAGATCGAGTTCCCTTCTCCGCTGACCCTTCCCCGGTTCCTGCCCCAGATCGGCCGAGGCATTGACGCCATTGCATGTGGCCGCCGCCTGGGGCTGTCGCCGCGGCCTGGAGCTGCTGCTGAGCCAGGGAGCTGACCCCGAGCTGCGCGATCAGGTGCGGCGCGCAGCGCCGATAGCCGCGGGGCGGACGGACCCAGAGAGATTGGGAGCGAGAAGGGAGGGAAGAGGGTGTCGGGCGCCCCCTGCTGACAGCACCGCTGCAGGACGGACTCCGGCCGCTGGACTTGGCTGAGCAGCAGCTGCACCAGGACTGCGCGTGCGTCCTGCGGGATTTCGACAGGAGGATCAGGACTCGGACAAAGACGCAGGAGCCTGTGCCTGAGCCTGAGCCCGAGGCTGGCAGTGAGTGGGGCCTGCGCTGCCTGTGGGGCTTAGCCTCTGTTCTAGCTTTGTGTGTCTCTGATGACCACTCTCTCCAGATAATTCTGTCTCGCATCTAGCGCCTCTGCCCAAATCTGGCTGCTTCGGATTCTCTCCATCTTGCCCGCGCCTCCAGCGGTTTCTTTCTGTCTGATCCGACTCCCATCTCTACTTCTGGCTCCCCCCTCCCCTACTCTCTGACCACCACTCTCATCTCCTGCTTCAGGCCCAGGCCCCTGGGGACCTCCTGATGTGATGCCGGACTCTACAGGCCTGGGCGGAGGTGACAGCAAGGATACGGGCTTGGAGGCTGGTCCTGGAACTCCCAGTCTCTGTGCCCACCCTGAGGTCACCATGAAGGATGAGAGTTCAGATTCCCCTCTGGGGCCCTGGGACTGCAGCTCAGATGACTCCTTTGTCACTGCTGTAGAGGCCTCTGGAGCCGAGGACCACATCTCTCCCTGGGGTGTGTCATTGCCTCAGACCAGGCAGGGCCTCCTGTCCATTGTCCAGCCCTCCCAGAGAGTGCCAAGGTCTCCAGGTACCCCACAGCGGGTGCACCAAGCCATCATGGCAGGCAGGGAGGCAGAACTGAATGCCTGTCTAGAGGCCCTGACTCTGACCTCCTCAGCTGCCTCCCTCTCCCCCACATCCCTCCCAGATGGGAGCCCCATTCGCAGTCCCCCTCAGGAACCACTGCCTGGATCCCCTGACCTCCACCTCCTAACAGATGACCAGTTGTCCCTTGACAGTGGTGATGTGGCCATCCTCTGGCTTTCAGAGGATGAAAGCTCCACAGGTGGCAGGGACCTTGCACCCTCTTGCCAGTGCCTGCCGGTACCTGCCTTGTCTGACCTGGAGTTACTACAAGAACTCCGAGCTCTTGGCGAAAGCCCTGGCCCCATCACACCCTTCACCCGGCCATGCTATCTCCGACAGCTGGAAGAAGCCCAGGCTGTTCCTGGTTAGTTCCTTCTGGGCACCCAGAGAGGACCTCCAGGAATCCCTGGAGACCCCCGACTCTTAGTCCTAGTCTGGGAACCACCTCTTCCTGTGTCTACTTTGACTCAATTTCCCTTCCCAGGTCCAAACTTTTCAGGCTACAGCCCAGAGCTGGCTGAGGCCTTGCGGACAGGCTGTATCCCCAATGCCCAGGCAGATGAGGATGCACTTGCCCAGCAGTTTGAGCGGCTGGATCCCAACAGAAGGTGGCGGGAGGGAGTTGTGAAGTCCAGTTTCACGTATCTGCTGCTGGACCCCAGGTACACAGAGCAGGAATGACCCAGAAGTGGGAGCTGGAAAGTTCTGAGATGGATTCTTATTTGCTGTGTGTCCTTTGGAAGGGGACTGGCCCTCTCTGGTCATCAACTTCTCTATCTGTAAAAGGTTGGCTGGATTCAGTTCAAGCTGCTGAGTGTCCTTGGGGAGCAGCCACCACTCTCTGCCCTATAGAAGGGGTCACTGGACATGGGTTCAAGATACTCTGTGACCTTACAGACTGTCTTGGGGGCGACTCTTGTCTCTTCCTCTTCCTCTCTGAGCCACATCCTTCATCCAGAGAGACTCAGGACCTGCCAGCTCGAGCCTTCTCACTGACCCCAGTTGAATGCCTTCAGACTTTTGTTCATGCTATCTTCTATGTGGGCAAGGGGACACGAGCCCGACCAGATGTCCACCTCTGGGAAGCCCTCAGCCACCACAGGCAGCTGGGAAAACAGGTGTGAGGATAAGGATCAGGGTCATGGCAGGGACAGCTGGGCCATGGGGAGGTAGAGGAAGGAGGGAATTGGGGTACTGATTCTTGATCCCACTCTCGCTCCAAGGCCTGCCCCAAGGTACACCAGATTTTGGACATTTGGGCCAGTGGTCGTGGTGTTGTCTCCCTGCATTGCTTCCAGCATGTGGTTGCTGTGGAGGCTTACACTCGAGAGGCGTGTCTTGTGGATGCTCTAGGTAGGTGCGTGCATTGTCGGGTGTTGGTGGGGGCCACATGAGGGGCACTTAATCTACCAATTCCCTCAGTCTTTCTCTTTCAGGGTTCTTCATTCATGCAATTAGCAATTATTGAGTACCACTCTGTACTGCATGAACACATATTTTACTCCATTGGTTTATCCCTGCTCAAGGGCAATACACAGTGGGTTCACTGTCACATACTTCCGCCAGGGGTTCCCTGAGGCTGCTCTAGTTACCTCACCCTCAATCTCTCCAGGGATCCAGACACTGACCAACCAGAAACAAGGGCACTGCTATGGAGTGGTGGCAAGCTGGCCACCAGCCCGGCGCCGCCGCTTGGGGGTGCATCTGCTGCACCGTGCTCTCCTTGTCTTTTTGGCTGAGGGCGAGCGAGAGCTGCGGCCCCAGGACATCCAAGCCCGCAGCTGAGTCCTGGGGAGTTGGCCATCCAGCCTAAGGTGTTTGAGTGTTGCGGCTGCCCCATGATGAAAGCAGCCACCGACCTCCAGCTCTACTCAAGTTGCACAGCAGGGCTGATGTCCCCCTCAGGCTGAGGGGAGGTTTACAGATGGAACTGCTGGAGAGGTAGTGAGCTCCCATCATGGGAGAACAGGTAGGGAGCAGAGGTTCTTTGAAACATTTGGTGGCTCTGAATATGCTGGTGCTTTGGCAGTTTGGTCCTGTCTGTGTGGACAGAGTCCACTTTGATCTCCCTGGTGTGGGGGACCCACAGTGTGGGCTGGGCTGGGAGAATCTGCCCAGCTCAAGAGCTGGATTTTGCTACTTGCCCACTGTGGGACCTCAGACCAATAATTTGTCTCTCTGAGCCTGTTTCCTCCACTGTACAGTGAGAGGAGACATTGAAAGGTCCTACCTCAAGGGATCATTGTGGAGATCGGATTCAATGAAGTCATGTGGCTGAAGTATGTGGCTCAGACCTGTACCAAGCCACAGCTGCCCTTCAGCCCAGGTGGAAAGTCTCCAGGGTTAGGGTAAATGCTGTGAAGCTCTCAAGGGCCTGCTGTGTATGAGCAGGGCCGGGGAGGTCTTCAGGGTGTGGGTGAATTACTAACCCTCCTCAGGATTGCTGTGCAACTTGAGCCTCCTGGTGTTGCTTCTCTGACCCTGTTTCTTCTACTATAAAATAGGATCAATAACCCCAACCTTCTGGTGAAGCAACTTGATTTCAGACCATTCACATATGTAAGAGCGTGGGTAAAATTGTAACATTTCCAGAGTATCTCACCTGGCTTTAGTGCATCTGCATATCCTCAGGGGTGGAGAAGTTCATCTCATATCAATGGGTAATTACCTGGGCAAGGAGGGCTTGTCTGTACCTGAGAGGTGAGGGAGAGGGCTGGTTTTGCTGTTGCTGGAGCAGGAGAAACGGCCCAGGACTGCAGTTTTGTAAGCAATAAAGGGGTTTTAAACTTTATTTCTCTCTTTGACTGATTTCGGTTTTTAGAGGTATTTTGCCCCGGGATTTCCTCTCCCTGGACTTACAAAACTGCAGTCCCGGGCTGTCTTTCTCCTCTGCTCTGGAAGAAACCAGCAAGCAAACCAGCCCCCTCCCCTTAACCTCTCAGGTTCAGACACGCCCTCGGTTGCCCAGGTAATTACTCATAGGCTTGGAGATGAACTTCTCTCCACCCCTGAGGATGTCCCAAAGCCAGGCGAGGTATTCTGGAAATGCTACAATTTTACCCACACCAAGCCACCACCCCGGTGAGCTGTTGGCAGGATCGTTTTAGGCTTTCCAGAAGTTTCTTCAAAGCATCCAGTGAGTTTAGGGACCACGGATTATCTGCTGCCTCATTGGATTCACCACCGACTCAGCAAACCAAATCCTGCAGGAAGCGGGCTGTACTGCCTGCAGAAGTTCCTACCTGCCTGGCTCTGGTGCTGAGTCCCTCCCTTCTCTGGGGCAATGGCTGGTATTAGGGGCCTGGCCTCAGGAGTGGGCCTGTGCTCTACCTTTTATCCCAGCTGAAGAAACCTCTCTCCCGGCTTCTGTTTCCTCATGTGAAGACTGGGAGGCCTGCTAGACACCATGTCTTGATAAAGTGATAGCAATTCAAACAGCATGCCATCTGCCCAGGAATTCACAAACAAGTCACCGGGAAAGAATCCAGTGACCGTTAAAAGACCCCAGATTAACAAGATTTGTCTAACAGGGTTTCCCAACCACAGCCCTAATGATACTTGAAGGCAAATTAGTCTATGCTGTGGGGGCCATCCTATGCATTGTAGAATGTCAGGGCGGCATCCCTGGGTTCCACTCACTAGATGCGGGTAACACTACCCCCACCCCTGTTGTGGCAATCAAAAATGTCTCCAGAATTTGCCAATGGAAAACAGGGGCCTGGTGAGAACCCTAGGCCTAAAATGCAGGTAGGCTAACAAACCAGTGGGGAAAAGACCAAAGATGTGGCAACTGCAGGGATAACGCTGTCCTCTCACTGTCCCATAAACCAAAGGTGCCCCTAGATAAATATGCATTCGAATAAATAGAGGAACAAGAGCATGGCTGTGGGTAGGGAAACCCGCCAGACACACAAGGAAAAGATTCGGTGGCTTCAAAATAAAAATCAATCTCCATGACAAAAGTGGCCCTAAATCAAGTTGGAAGATAAAATGGGATAGTAAGAGGTACTAACTGGCCAGTGGTATACTCAGCGCAGGGCCTTGTATGCAGCTGGCACTCCATTATGGCTGCTTTAATCTCATGCAGCATCTAGTGATCCTCACCTCGACCTCCACATCCACCTCAGTTGGACCTCCTCCTCCCCTCCCGGGCCTGGGAGCTCCCCCCTGACTTACAGCTTCTGCTCGGGCAATGCTGTGCAAGCAGCCCTTATGTTCTGAGGAGGGTAGGGAAACTCAGGATGCAGGCTTGGCCGATGGACATCCTCTAGTCTCTGCAGGTCAGCCTGGAGAAGGAGGTATTCGCATCAGCTCAGTATGTAGATGGGGATACTAAGGCTCAGGACAGCTCTGCCCTGTGTCACCCAAGCACGGGCTCGGAGACTCGGATTGTCACTTTTTTATTGAGTTACAAGTTGAGATGTGCAGATTCGGCAGCACCCCCCAATCCCTCCCACCTTGGGCAACAGTAGCTCCCAGCGCCTAGGAATGGGGGGTAGGGAGGGTCTCGGGCAATGGGGCAGGGCCTCAAGGGTCCCTGAAGGGCTCATGGGTCCCAGGATCAAGCATGGCTGACACAGAAGACAAAGGGAGGGCTGGAGGGCCTGCCTTGGCCATGGCCTTAGGGGAAAGGGGGCTTCTGTACAAGGTCATCCTCTACTGGGGTTCTGGCTGAGGTCCTGAAACACCGATAGGCCTCGCAGGATGCAAGCTGAGAGCAGGGCGTTCACCTGGCTCTCACGGATGCCACGCCCTGTCCAGCTGACCTGGGGCCATCTCCCTGACCCAGCCCCGCTCACCGGAGTGAACGGCCTGCCCAAGTGGTCTGGCTCTGCAGACCTGGCGCCGTCTCCAGCTGCATCTTTCTGCTCTTTGGCTCACCAAGCGATGCCCACCCAGCGAAGCGACTACTTATTCTCTGCGGGTGCAGGCAGGGACTCTGGTAGAGCCTTGGGTGAGGGTTCGGGCTCCCAGAGAAGGAATTCGTGGAGCAGCGTGTTGACCATCTCTGGACACTCCAGCATCACCATGTGGCTGCCTTCATCAATGAGCTTCAGGAAAGCCAGGAGCAAGATCTACAGGAGATGCGGGCCAAGGCAGGTGATGGCAGAGCAGTGGCTGCCCTGGGGCTCCCCTGCAGTCTACCCTTCATCCCCCAACTTCCACCCAAGGGGGAGCTGAAGGATGGCCTCTTCTGTGTCATGTTCCCCACCCCTGCCAGTGAAGCCTGACTCCGTATGAATTCATTCCATACTTAGTAAGTGCCTGTGATATATCCAGCGCAGAATTTCTCAACTAAGGCACTACTGACATTTGGTGCAGGATCATTCTTGGTGCTGGGCGCTGTCCCACGCCTCGGAGGATGTTGAGCAGCTTTCTAAGCCTCCACCCACCATTCCTAACAACCAAAACAGCCTGCAGACATTTTCAGGTCTGGGGGTCAGAATCATCATTGGCTAAGAACCACTGTGGTCCAAGACTATTGTAAGTGCTACGGATCCCAAGACCCTTTCTTGGGAGTCTCTGACCTGGAGGTCCCCTGAAACCCTCTCCATCCCCAAAATCATGCAGCATGTCATTGGTCACTTACATAAATCCCAGCTGTGAAGAGAGCCTTTGCTGCAAGGAAAATGAATAATCCTAACACCTGTCCAGGGTAACCCAACTTTCTGGATTCTATTTTTGACTCTTGATTTAAGCACTCACTTCCCTGGGGCTGGAGCACAAGGAAGAATCCACCTGAACTGCCCATGCAGGGAATATGGGGATGTGGTAGATAGGGTGCCATGCCCCTACCTCAGCCATGCGCTGGTCTTCCTCCACTGGCACAAACTTGTCGTGCATGCCATGGACAAGCAGGACGGGCACGGTGAGCTCAGCATGATAGACCTCGTCTCCCTCAGGCCAGTATTGGCCACTCATCATGGCCCGCAGCACGAAGGATGACACATTGAATGCATTGCCCTCCTTCAGCAGCTGTTTCTCTTTGGCCCCTTGGCGGGCAAAGCCAGCCCTGGTGGTGGGGAGGCACTACTGGAACCCTTGTGCCAGCTTGGCCACCAGAGTTGTCCCCAATGCCAGCCCTGGCTGTTCCACTTCCCCTCCCACCAAACTCAGGGAGATGCCAGGGCCCACCAGAGTCACTCACTTGAGAAAGCTCCAAGCCAGGCAGGGTGACAGGCAGTGCAGGACGCACGTGGGCATGTTGAACACGGAACAGAAGCTAGGCTCCAAGGCTGTGGGGCCACCGCCATTGATCATGATCACCTTGTGCACCAGGTCTGGGTACTCGTGTGCCAGGAATGTGCAGAAGGAGACCCTGCCCGATGGGTGGGTGGTGGAGAGGGTGAAAAGGCAGTGGTCAGTAAGGGATATAGGTAGTAAGGGGGTTAATGCCTCCCCTCACCAAGGGGCAGGTCCTTGAAGGTCAAAATTCTTCCCCTCAGGCTCATAGGCACCAGATGGGGGTGGGAATGGCATCTTCAATGCCCTGAAATTGTGAGACTGTGTGTGTGTGTCAACGTGGATCTTTTTTTGCTTTTTTAAAGAAAGGATCTAAATCCAGAACTTTCATCAGATCCCCAAAGGGGCAAGAAATACTCACTGCCAAGTATTAGGACAGCAATCTGATTAAACACACCCTTCTTTGGCTTCCCAAAGGTCACCATTTCCTGCGTATCCCTTCTCTTTAAGGATCTTCTCTACCTGGCCTAAGCTGCCTTATGCAAGGTGGAAGGATGTGGCCTGGGGAGCTCCCACAGTCTGAGTCCTCATTCCCTCTAAAGCAGGGTTTGTTTGGCAAATTATGGCCTGTGGGCTAGCCACTTGCTTTGGTAAACTAAGTTTACAATTTTGTAAATTTGTAAAATATTTTGTAAATAAGGTTTTATTGGAACACAGCCATACCCATTTGTTTATAATTCTGGCTGCTTTCCTGCTAGGACAAAGGGTTGTGAACTTCTAATAGAGACCTACCATGTGACCTGCATTCCAAAATATTCACTATCTGGCCCTTTAAGCAAAAGTTTGCCAACCCTCACTGTAAAGACAGATGGGATACTAGCAGGAGTCAGGTGGACTTGACTGTGCCAGTGACTTGCTGTGTGCCCTTGAACAGATTGCTTAACCTCTCTGAGCTTCTGTCTCCATATATATTAAATAGTAACTGTGCTGACCTCAGTGCATTGTTATGGGGTCACAGGAACTACCACAGAGGGATGCTCATTTAATTGGAGGAATCATTTAACATAAGCATACTGTTTGGGGATGTTATCTATAAATAAGCATAGCTGTTACTTCCCAGCTTGGCTTCCCTTCTTTTGGAAGCATGTAACATTTCTTTCTTTTGTCTAATTGCATGGGCTACAACAGCTAAAACAGTAGTTCTCAACTTTGCTAGCTGATCAAATCCTGCCTTTCCTCCTGATTCAAGGAGAGAATACCACTGGGCAGTGATCAAGTGGCCAGGTCCAGAACCTTCTATGGAATTCATTCTCATCTAAATGCTAGATTATCTATCACCTCTTTAAAGATGAGTGAATTACAGCAACCTATGCCCTTGTAAACAAAATTATGGGATTCCAGTTAGCCCTTCCTTGGAGTTCATGGGATCTCTAGAGCAACTGAGTTTTGAACTCAGTTGAAGACAGTGGTTCTAAGCCAGAGGTGATTCTGACTCCAGGGAAACTTTGGCAACATTCAAAGATATTTTTGATTGTCACGACCTTCACTAGACCATTGTGCTAGCAGCATCTAGTGGGTAGAGACCAGAGACACTGCTAAACACTCTACATGCCCACAAAAACCCCTCATAGAAAAGAATTACCTGTTCCAAAATGTCAATAGTACCGGAATTTAGACACACTGCTTAAAAAGAATGTGAAACAACAGTGGTGCTGGCAGGAATCCCATCTTGTTGCAGATGTTAATGGTATTTTTCAAGGAGAGAAATCAGCCATTTGTGAGTGGGTCTCCAGTCCCTGCCACGCCCTCCTCTCACCCCCATCCCCACCCCAGCTCTGGCTCACCCGTAGGAATGCCCAATGAGCACGTTTCGTTTCTTGGCATAGCGCTTGAAGATGGCGCGCATGTCCTCTGCCAGCGCATAGAAAGTGTAGGCTGCAGCCACCTGGGGCACCGAGCTGGCCCCATGACCGGCCAGATCAGGTGCCACCACCTCGTAACCCAGGCGCAGAAAGAAGTCCAGCTGCTCCTTCCAGATGGCCAGAGAGCCACCAACACCGTGGATGAAAAAGAGCACCACGTCGGTCTGGGCACCCTTGCAGCTGGTAATGCGCTTCTCACAGTCAATGTGGATGGTCCGCTTGGGGCGCCGGGCTCGTCGCCGTCGCCCTCCACTGCCATTTCCAGCACTGCCTGGGCCCGAGCGGCCATCACTGCCCGCCGGGTCCGCCAGCTCCACCTCTAAGGCGGCAGGCGGCTCCCCCGAACCATTCTGCCCATGCAGGAGGTCAGCTCGCGGTGCTCGGCCCAGATTCTCCACTAGTAACCGCCCGTTGCGGTACACAGTGATTCGGCGCTGGCAGCGGACCAAGCCTGACCCGTCCCCCTGGGCAGCATCTGGCAGTGGTGGATGTGGGTTGGGAGATGGAGCGGGTCCAGCATGCTTCACCCGCAGCACACGGCCAGGCTTGACCTCCACAAAGGTGTAGCCATCACTAGACTCAATGCTCTCCAGAGGTCCCACAGCGTTAGAAGGTGCGCCCAGCAGGCAACAGAAGATGCCATCGGTCACCCCGGTCAGCATGGTGTGTCCTGTGAGTGGGGTGACAGCCAGTTCAAGGGCTAAGTGAGGAGCCCTCCACCCCCACAGCACCCGCTACCCCCACCTGGGTCAGGTGAGCTGCACTGGGAGGTCCCATCCAGTCTCCAGACCAGAGGGCCAGAGCCAGCAAAACCCTGAGATGTTTTGTCTGGTCAGTGCCTGTGTGGTGGTCTGCTACACCCCTGGCCAGCCTAGTCTATCCTAGAGAGAAGGACCTGGCTATGGCTGAAGCCAAGAAGCATCTATTGAGAAGGTGGTGTAGTCAGCGGGTACTTCCTGGAGGAGGTGACATTAGAGCAAGTGTAGCCTAGCCCTAATGACCCCTCCCCTGAACTCAAGTTTTTAGCAGTTATGGCTTTTTAAGCCAATTCATTCACTCATTTATCCATTGCCAATTCATTCACTCATTTATCCATTCATTCATTCATGCATGCACTCTTTCATTAACTCACTTTCACTAAACCAGCACATTCTGGGGGCCTCCAAAGGCATCTAAAAAGGTGCAGATCCCAGTGAGTTCCCATTCCAGGCTTCTGCACCTGGCTCCTAAAATGTGATGTCCGAGGGAAGGGGTCCTGTATTGAGCTCCAGAAGGCCTTGTCCTGCTCCCCAAGACCATGGTGCACTGGGTCTGTTTCACAGATAGACAAGCTGAGGCCCAGACACTCTGCCACTCTGCACCCCTTGGTCAGTACCCTAGGTCTGGGGGTCTGCCACACAACCCCCAGTAGTAGTGTGCTCCCTGGGCCATCCTCCACCGCCCCCGTGCCCATGGCAACCACAGGCAGTTACATAACTCAAGGGGGACACCAGCGCTGCGCACCCCTATTGTTTAGGGCTTGGAACCAATACCTCCCCCGTCCCCACCCTGGACTCTTTCGTGATAACACACGCCGAAAGCCCAGCCTATGGTGGCCCATACTTGCCGATGGAGGGAGATCAGGCCTCGTCCCCAACCTCCGGCGGGGTCCCAATCCCTGAATACAGAGGGGTTTGCACATGCGCCACGCCAGCCCCCATTCCCGGAGCCAGGTCTCTGCCTCCCGGGTGCCCATCAGCCCTACGGCGTGGTCAAGGCCACTGGGGCTCCACGGCTTCCTAAGCCTGAGCACAGTCTCTGTGGACACCTCCATCCTTAATGGAAGCCCCGGGGTCCTCGATGTCCCATCCCAGTGTCCACTCCCTGCTCACCTCATATAGGACTTGGGCCCGAGGACGGGCGGAGGGGTCCCAGGCGGAGAAGCCAGCGTCCTCTTGAGGGCACCGTTTACATGGTGGCACCGGGTCAGACCGGGTGCGTCTATGCTGGCGGGCGCAAGCCCAGGGCGGTCAGCGCGGGGACACCCCTTGACCGCCTGGCGAGCCGACCCTTTAAGTCTCTCCGGGGGTCGGGCCGTGCGACGACTGACGGGAGCTTCCACCAGTTGCAGCTGCGGACTGACCCGGCCTAGTTAGACTACCAATCAGAGGAGGTATCTCCGGGACAGAGGCGGGCTCAGAAGGTAACGGTCCCTCCCCCTCCGGGGGCTTACCGAGGTGAAAGGAGGGATTAGGCCTGGCCCAGGGCCGAGAAGAGGGGGCAACCTGGGGTCTGCGGAGCTCCTGGGAGGGGCAGCCGGGACCCCGTGGTTGCGACTAGGTTCCCCCCGGCCAGCCTGACTCCAAACTCTCCTGTCCTCTCTAAACGGAGTCCCCATGGCCCCTTCTCTGTGCTGACCTTCCCGTTCTAGAGAATCCCAGACCTTTTCAGGTGGGAAACTGAGGCTCATAAAGAGCACAAGGTCACAAGGCAAGCCAGGCACAGAGATGTGCACATTTAAAACCACGTTGTGATTCCAAAATGTGGATATTGTTACACATTAAACCTTTAAATAGACGTCTTGGAGCTATGGGTAATTAGGGAATTGGAGTTTCACAGATTGGTCAATTTAACTGTTGGCCAATTTAACCAGGTGACTCTGTGGTCCTAGCTGGGATCAGAGTGTCCAGGGTTCAAATCTGTCCTCTGCCTTTTGTTGATTTGTGACCTTGGGCAAGTCGCTTCCCTGACATTACATTTATTTCTTTGTGAAATTAATCCTCTCATGAGTTTGCTCTGCAGGTAAAAACAGCACGATAAATGCTGGCAACATTACTGGTATCATTGTACTGGTGTAGCAGTGTAGTAAGTATTGTAGTGGTTTGCCAAGTGATGAGCTTAGAGGACAAGGGGCTAAACATTCCTTGCCCACTCCCATCTCCTGGAATTTGCTGCCAGAGCTGTATTAGGTCCAGCCACCCACTCTTGCCCACGCAGGGTGCTCCAGAGAGACTACAGTTTATTCATGCAGCAAACACTCTCCTTCTCCCGTACCCCCACTCTGGGTCCTCCCCAAGTTGAGAGATGCTGGGTGCCTGCAGGAATTCAGTCCTGAGCCTGGCCCTTGAGGACCCCCTGGTCTTCAGAGAGAGGAGGATTTTAAAAGACGAATAGGGGAGCATCAGGAAGGTGTGGTTGAAATTTAGGGTGTGTGTTGCATGCCTGCCAGAGGATCTGGCTATTTTCCCTGGCACCATGGGGAGCCATAAAGGGAAGGGGCTCAGATTTGAGTATTAGAAACATTTTTCTAGGACCCGCATGGTGCCAACCTCCAGGGGCAATGTACAACCCATGAGTTTCACAGATTGAGAGACTGAATCCTGGAAGGGAGCAGGGACCACCCCAAAGAACATCCAGCCAACTGGACGGAACTCAAGTCTCCTGGGCTCCGTGCCAAGGGGCGGAGACGTGGCTAGGGCCAGAATAAAGCTGTCAGCCAGCTGTGTGCCATCCGCCCGGCTCCCGCTGGGAGTGGGAGGACCAACTCGCATCCGGCGGCCGCCACAGGCTGCTCCACGGCCACCCCGGGGCTCCCTCTGCCAGTGGACAGGAAAAAGGAACTACAACTCCCAGTCGACCCCGGGACAAAATGTGTTGTACGCACGCGCAAGCCGAAGAGGTGCCATTCGCCTGCCACCTGTTGGTTGACATGAAGAACTATACCCCGTTCCCTCAGGGACGCGCACGCGTAGAACAAGAGCTCACCCCCACCCCCACCCCGGCTCCGAGGCAAAGCAGGCTTGGCTGTAGGAGAAACTACATTTCCGAGAGGTCTTCGTCCCACCGCTGCGAAGCCTATTGTTTTCGGGGTAGCTGGCGCCGGAACGGCGTGACCGGCGGCTCGGCATGGCTCTCTTGGCCGGATCCATCGGTCGCCAGTCGGGCTTCGTCAGTAGGTCGGCAGCACTGCTTGATGCCAGGTAAGTCCTCAGGGGCCCCGTCCCCAAATCCGGAAGTTAGGACAGCAGCGCCAGCTGTTTTTGACCTTTTGCAACCAGCCTCCTTACCGCCACGGATCGGGAAGCTGAGGCTCAGAGAGGTCGAGCGCCAGGCCCAAAGTCACACAGCGCTCTCTCTTACCTTTCTCGCCTTCCCTCCGATCCCGCAGGTGGCTGCAGCCCTGGGCCTGGCTGGGGCTCCCCGACGCCTGGGGACTCACCGCCACGCAACAGACCCGGGGCAAGGCGCGCGGAAACGAGTATCAGCCGAGCAACATCAAACGCAAGCACAAGCATGGCTGGGTTCGGCGCTTGAGCACGCCGGCTGGCGTCCAGGTCATCCTTCGCCGCATGTACAAGGGCCGCAAGTCGCTTAGCCATTGAAAAGCGCTATGCTACCGGTGGAAAACCACCCCCACCCCTATTCTCAACCTCGGACCTCTCCTGCTGCTGGGGAGCAAGGGCGACTCAGACATAAGTACTCCTCAGATTGTGGGGTTGGCCCAAGGACAGAAGTCGGGTCGGACTGAAAAGGGGAGTGGGAAGTCAGACTTTGCCAAGTTGCTTTTTATACTTTTGAATTAGAAAGAATTTTGAATATATGGCACCAGTCCACAGACTAGTACAGTGAACCCCGTTTACCCAGTACACGGCTCTGACAACCAGTGATCCAAACTCTGCCTGCCCCCTTCTGTGTTAATTAGAAGCACGTCTCAAACATCTGGTTATTTCTTACGAGTATTTCAGAATGCATCTCTCCAAGAAAAGGGCCCTTTAAAACAGTCACAAAACTTTTCGCACCTAGAAGAATAGTCAATAATTTCTTAATACCATGAAATGTCTTATAAATGTATAAACTTCCGCTTGTCTTACATGCATCATAACTTTCACAAGTCTGGGAAGGCTTGGGAGGTAGGAGGGGCTTGAATCCTTTGCCTGATGGATCGTGTGACCTTGAACAAAGTCTTAGCCCTCTGAGGCTCATTTGAATCCTGTAAAATGAGATGCTTGTTTTTCATTTGCTGTGTTGTTGGAGTAATATAATACTTAGTGGTTTTCACGTAGTAACTTCCTGAGTACTTCTCTTTCTGGGTGCCCGGCCCTGTCCTCTGCAGATACCAGTCTGGTGGGGTGGGGTGGGGACATGAACTGATTTATACCTAGGCCGCTGGGACACTGGAGTCTAGGCCGGGAGGAGGATTGTCAGGTACAGGAGCTGCCTACGTTGGCTTCAGGAAGAACGCAGTAAGCGAAGGCTTCCTGGAGTATGTGGCAGGGTGATGAGGGCCCAAACGGAGGAGAGATTGAATGGGTCAGGATAAAAGGTAAACGAGGGAGGCCAGATGGGCTGAATCCTTGGGGCACTGGGGACCCACGGGTGTTTGAACAAGAGTCTGAATTGTCAGTTCATAGATACTCGAGCAGCTAGCGCGGGAGCGGTTTATGTGGAAATCTAAGGTTGGGACGTCGGCGGGGAGGCTGGGAGGGCTACAGGAGTCCCAGACTTCCGGGACTGCTGTGGTAACCAGGAAACCCGCCGTATAAAAAAGCGCAGCAAGCGCTAGAACCAGGAGAAAGCTGCGGAACCTCAGGAGTTGTGGACTACAAATCCCGAGAGGTTTCGGGGATGCGGCCTCCACCCACTTCCGGGTTTTGCAGCGCCCCCCCTCCACCCCTCCGCCAAGTCCCGGGCGGGGTTTTGCTTCCTCAACCGAACCTGACCACGAAGGGATAGGCGTGGCGACCAACGGGTTCGCGATTTGGCAGGATCTGGCCAATGGGAGCGCGCAGAGCACGGGCATCCTGGAGGCGGGGCTAGAGGGCAGGCCAATGACGGGAGGGTGACGGCGACATCAGCGTCGGCTGCGCGGTGGCTGGAAGTTACTGTGCGGCGGTGGCTAAGAAGGGGGCTGTGGTGGCTGCGGTGGCGGCTGCGGCGGTGGCTGAGGCAGCGACGGAGGAAACAGAAGATGGTGAGGGCAGCTTCCGGGCCCGTAATCCTACTCCGCTCAACAAAATGGCGACGCGGGCCCTCCCACCTTTAGTAATCCCCTAGGCCCCTCACCTCCCGACCCGGCCCCCTCCAGGCCCTGCCCCGCCCCTCGTTCTGACCTATGACTTTAGGCCTCCGGGTCCTTGCTGCAGGCTTCCTTCTGACCCCACCTCGGCTTCTTCGACCTCTGACCCTATCTTGACTTCCAGGGCCTGGCAACTCATTCATTTCCGGGTCGCGTCTCCCCCTGGAAATCTCTGGGGGTGGGGATGGGAGTACCTCGAGATCCCCCAGCTCAAGCCTCGTCTTTGGCGCTCGGGGCTTGGGTCTCTCCAGTTCACGAGGGCTTGGGAGGCCGACCTGAGAGTTGGGGCGGGGGAAGGGGCTTGACATGGTGACATGCGGGGCTTTGTTGCCAAAGGAAGTGCGACATCACGGACTCCTGGTCCCCCAGAGCTCTGACCTCACCCTGCCACCATTCGGGGCCCGACTTGCTCCAAAGAAGGAGCAACTTCATTTCTCCGATCCTCACGCTCCTTCTGTGTTAAATGGGCATGGCGATAGGGCTCATAGGGTTGTGACAATTCAGGGAACTGACGTCGTAGAGTTTAAGACAGTGAACTCAACAGATGAGCCGGGTGACTTGGAGGTGGTAACATCCTGTCTCAGCTGTCTGCTTGTCCTGAAGTGGGGATAATACCAGTTTGTTGATGGGAGGTTAAAATCCCCTTTGGGTCATTGGCTTGTCCTGGGATTTGGGTATAGTGGTTCTTAGGGCTTGCTTCCTTCCCCTTGTAAAGTGGGAAAGTGACCCAGCCTCAGAATTGGGTGGAAGCCCCCTCCATCACTCACTGGAACCCCCCAGGGGTGATAGAGGTGATGGAAGCATTTGTTGGGGCAAGCAAAAACCCCATTGTCTCTGGACCCAAGGTCCCAACCTAAAACCCATAATCCTTGGCCCTAGTCCATAGGCAGAAGAAAATGGGAAAGTGGGTTCCTAATATGTCAGTCCCCAAGCTTGGGCATTGCCCTTGACTCATTGCTGCAGCCTCATTGCCCATGCCCAGTCCATAAGAGTGCTTCCTGGCTTGCAACCAGAGCATGTCCTAAATCTGTCCTCTGCTCCCCTCCCTGGTCCAGGCCCTGCTATGTCCTTCCTGGACGCCTGCCCCAGCCTCTTCTCTGGTCTCCTTGCCTCCATCCCTCCCTTCTGGCAGTCTGTAATTCACCCAGAACCAGAGGGAGCTTTTAAAGGTGTAAGTCAGATTATGCCATTTTTTAGCATATGCAACAATCCAGGGATGGGACCTCTTCCCAGGTGAGACCCCAGCTCCCACCTCAGCCCCTGAGGCCCCTACCCACCTCTATGACCTCATCTCCACCCTCTTCACCCCACTGTCTGCAAGCTCCAGCCATACTGGCCTTGTTTTCGTGTTCTCAAGGCTCCAAGTCCCTGCTTCCCCAGGGCCTTCGCACCTGCTGCTCCTTCTGCCTGGAATGTTCTTCCTCCTGTGAGCATCACCTCCTCAAGGGAGCCCTTCCTGGCTGTGGGAGCCCCCCTTGTCTCTCTCTTGGCATGCCATTTGTTTTCATCTCTCTCTGGTTGGATTGCTGGTGGGCTGTCTGCCCAGGGACTGGCACACACATGGTCAGTGAGTGTCTCCTGAGGTAGTGGACAGTTTCTGGGCCCAGCTGTGGATAGGATGTGTCTGGCTGAGGTGAGGATTTCCCCCGCTGTGTCTGAGGCCTTGTTTTCCTGCTAAGCTAACAAGAAGTACTGGCCATGCCCTCTCTTCACATTTTCAGTACAAATTTATTGATGCTAATTGCTGCCCTTGATGATGCTTTGTGCAAACTCAGAACAGGCAGCTGGGCAGGTAGGCACAGCCAGGGGGTACCCAGCCAGGACTTAGTGCACATCTGGGGCCCCAGCACCTCTCACCACTCTGAGGCCTGGCCCCATGTGAGTCCTGCCTGTCTTATCCTCTGCCTTCAGGGAGGTGCCAGTCCAGCCAGGGAGGTGATGTGTAAACATGACCTTGTGGGGTTTGAGCGCACCTCTGGCAGAGGCTCCCCGAGGTGTGAGGCGAGGGAAGGGGCGGGGGGATTGTGAGTTGAGCGGACAGGCTGGCAGGTGTTTCTCACATGGGGAAAAGAAGGGCATTCTTGGACGATAGCACAGCACACAGCTGGGGGGCCATGTGGCCAAGCTGTGCCAGGACTTCAGAGGGTCTGGGCAGCACTCCCTGATGCCCCAAACTAGCCAGACCTTTTCCCTGGGCTGTCTTGGGCTGCATGGTACCTTGTGGCACCCTGCTCGTAATGGCCACTCTGCCCTCCTGGCACAGCTCTTTGACCCACGTCTGTGTGTCTGTAAGTGGCTGGTGCTCCCTGGGGCCAGGAGCAGGTGTGCTGTGGCGCCCCCCCCAGGGCCCTGCTGCCTGGCACATAGTAGGCACCTGAGAACACCTGGCCAGGGGATAGAGTGGGCCCTGTAGTCTAGAGTGGAGCTGAAGTAGGGGTCCTGAGATGGGGGAGCAGGCTTGAGGGGCTTTGAGCCGGCTCCAGGGCAGTAGGTCATCCAGATGTGAGGGCCACTCCTGGGTGGGAGGGGTGGCCAGCTTCCTGGCCGGCCCTCCCACCTGCCCTGGAGGGTGGTGGGAAGCACCCAAACAGCAGCTAAGGTCTGTGTGACTTACTGCCTGAGCTCAGATCTAGGGATAGATTTCCTGAGGGTTAATGCAGCCTGCAGGAGCTCTGAGCCCTCAGTTTTCAGGCAGGGAAACTGAGGCACTGGTATGTCAAAGAAAGAACTTAGCTTCTGAGATTGAGCAAAGCTGGGTTCACTTGACTTCCTTGTTTTCTCGTTGGGACTGTGTGACCTCAGACAAGTGTCATGTGACCTTTTTGCCTCAATTTCCTCATCTTTACTACAAGGTGACTCCAGCCCCTGGCAGGCCATATGCAGAACTCCTCCCTGGCTGATGACAGCATTGCCCTTCTGCTGTGCTGAGAAGTCCCTCCCTTCACCAGGCTTTTGGCCATTGCCCCTCCCGAGCACCTCAGACTCTCATGCCTCAGTGTCCTGGGAGTGGACATGGCTCCCGCTGGCCTTTACTACCCTGTCTTGTGGCTGAGACTCACCTCCTAGCTGACAGTCTGCTTTTGCCCAGAATCAGAGTCTTTCCCCTCCAGAGCCCTTGCCCAGCTAATGCCAGAGTGTCAGAGCAAAAGGACTTTCCCAGGGTCAGGCTGTGAACGATCTTTGGCTTGCAGACTCATGCCCTCCCTGTGAGAGGCCGGGTTGTGGACCAGGCAGTGTTCCCTCCCAGGGCAGCCCCTGAGCTGCCCCCTGCCCACAGACCTATTTACCTCTGCCCAGCCGCTTTAAAAATAGGCAGTGACATGATAAGACTTAGATTTCTGAGTTTTCTCAGAACACAGGAGCTCAGTTGACCCAGGACTCCCGTTTCTCTGTCCCAGCCACCCTGTCCCCTTACCCCAGGTCTCTGCTCCTCAATCCCCTTTTGTTGTCATGCAGCCTGTGGGGTTTCTTAGGAAAGATGTGTCTTTCTCCATCCACGGTCTCTCAAGGTGGGTAAAGGGAAACAAGACCAGGAGTATAGTACTCAACAAGCACAGAGGGCAGGTGTGCCGGGGACAGGCCTGGTCCGGCTCCCCCCTGCTGCTTGATCCTGACTTTAATGTGACCGGTCCTCTCTGAGCCTATTTCCCTCCCTCTAGCCTGGTTATGGGTTGTTGTGAAGACCCTGAAGGAGAACATGCGCTTTCCCAGGGCTGGTTGCTTTTTTGTAGAAAACTTGAACAGAAAAACAGAAGGAGCGCAGAAGTGCCCTGGACGCCCATCCCACAGGGGCCCCAGAGCTGACCCAGCCTGCTGCCCGGGTTCTCATTTCCCATTTCCCTGTCCTCTAGGCAGATTTTTTGAAAGGATTGCCCGTCTACAACAAAAGCAATTTTAGTCGATTTCATGCTGACTCTGTGTGCAAAGCCTCGGTGAGTGTGTTCTGGGTGCTGGGAGGGGTTGGGGAGCTGCCAGGCTAAGGGGATGATGTGCACCTCACGATCGGGGTCCCTTTAAACCCAGTCCTGCCTGAGATCCTTGGACGTCTTGTGATCGGGCCTGGGGGGTGGGTGCCAGGTCGAGAGGCATATGGGGACTCCAGCCCTCCTGCCTGCCCTCTTAACCCATGTCTTCCCAACCCTCCCCCAGAACCGACGTCCCTCAGTCTACCTGCCTACACGGGAGTACCCATCTGAACAGAGTAAGTGTTCTCTGTCAGTCTGTTGTGACTGGGCTGCCGAGGGGAAGGCGGGAGCAGTGGAAGCCTGGCTTTTTCCCAGACCTACTGATCTCCATATGGAGGCACCCACCCTCAGGGGATCCCTCATTGGCCCTCTCCTGCTGCTCACTGGCCCTTCCCATCCAATTGGGTGTCCCCTGCCAGCTCTGTGACAGAGACCCTGAGACAAGTCCTATGGGACAGGCAGCTCAGGGAGGGAGTAACCAGCAGAGAGCCCTGCAAGAAAGGCCAGGATCCCACAGAGCAGGAGGGCCCCTAGGTTATTTTTTGTGGTTGTGACGCTTTATTTGAACTGTGAAAAAGAATCCCCTGTGCCTGCTGGGTGGGTTCAGGGCTCACTGGGGCACAGCTGTACAGATCTGTGCTGCTGGTCTGCCTGAGCCTTCATGGCGGGGCTTGTTCCGCTGCCCAAGTGGGGAGTCCCGTGCTCGGCAGAGAACAGCCTCTCCCTGGGAAGCAGGGACCCAGGTGGAGCAGGCGGCTCTTGCTCATGGCAGCAGCTGTGTGCTCAGGAGTGGAAACATGGCTTCCCGAGCGCTCCTCCCTGGGGTAGGGGTGCAGACATGGAGTCCCGGGAAATCCAGCCAGGCAGAGATGGGCCTGGAGACCGGGGGTGGGTGGCACAGGCCAGGATGGGAGCTGGGTTACCTGCAGGCTATTCCTGTGACTTTCTGTCTTTCCTCCTCAGTCATTGTAACAGAAAAGACAAACATCCTTTTGCGCTACCTACATCAGCAATGGGACAAAAAGGTAAGATCCCTGGGGTTCAAGTGCCAAGGCTTGGGACACAATGCCCAGCACTGGAGCAGGACAAGGGTGGCTGTGAGACCAGGTGTTCAGGTGGGGCCTTGAGGGCTGAGTAGTTCACCAGGTGATACAGGAGAGGAAAGAGTGTCCGGAGGAATGAATGGCGGTGCAGAGGCCGTAGGGTTCTGGGGCTCAGGGACAGGCAGGGGCCGAGCGAGCACACCAAGGCCTGTGGATGCCAAGGGCTGGCTCCCGTGGCCTGTGCTGAGCATGGGCTTTAATGTCGCTACATAGAATCTCTTTAATGTTGCAACGTTGTTTAAGAGCATAGTTGCAGTGAAAAGTTATCCTTCTTTCCGTTGCCCCAGAGGCCACCTTCTAACGTACAGGGTGGCTTTGCTCTTCCTTGCAGCACGGTCAGGTTTTTTGCCTAATTTTGGACATTAGTAGTGACCTGCTCTGGGCGGGGTTGGAGCATGACCCCTGATGAAGTGGCTGCTCAGACAACCCGAGCTGCCTGGCTCACCCCTTCTCTCCCTTCCCAGGCCTGCAGGCTGATTCCTGCCATCTGGGAGAGCAGACTCCCAAACCACCCTGCTTTTTTCTCTGTGGCCATGCGCGGTTCATGAGTGCCCTTTGGCCTCCAGACAGCTGGATGGCTTGTCTGAGCCTTTTGGTCTGACTGTGGGTCATCACGAGGCATGCTGACTCCTTCATGCCCAGGAAACACCTGACAGTCATAGGCCAGCAACCCCAGGGGACTGTGCTTTAGGGCAGGAGGGGCTGCGAGCCATGGAGCCCTGGAGCGTGGGAGGGCATGGGTTTTGGGAGCTCACCCAAGTGAAGACACACACCCCCTTTCCTTCCCTCGCCCCCCAGAATGCTGCCAAAAAGAGAGACCAGGAGCAAGTGGACCTCGATGGCGAGAGCTCGGCACCCCCCCGCAAGGTCGCACGGACTGACAGCCCAGACATGCACGAGGACACTTAAGACTCTTGTTCCCCTACTGGTGCCTCCTGTCTTGTCTGCTCCTCGCCCAACAGCCTTGTGTAAGCACTGCCCCCCCCAACCCCTGCCAGCCTGCCTACGCCTGGCCACCCATACCACTTCCAACCTCATAGGAGCCAATGTATTTATTTTCCTTGAGTTTTTATTTATGCTGTAAAATGTACCAAGCGATGGTTAAAGGGGACGTCAGACCCAGTAGTGTGATGTTGGTAGATGCTTTTTAAAAACGTTATTCACCCAACACCCCCTGCCCTCAGTTCCTCTCCTCCTGCCCCCAAATCTCCCCTGGAGATCAGAGTGTGTCTGTGAGGGTCCAGAGTGGCCAGCAGCACAACTGGGGGCCGTTCTTGCGCCCATCCACTGGTCTGGGCCTTAAAGACTTGGCCAGGACCTATTCTGTGCCCAGACCTTGCTCTGAGCATGCACCAGGGGGAGAAGTTGGCCCTTACGGATCTTTCTCTTAAGTCGTTTTATCATGGACTAGTGCGTGCTCCATGTCCACCCCAATAAAAGGATCTTTCCGACTTGACCTCGCGTCTTTGCTCCGCGTGCCTCAGCCCCAGAGGACGGAGCCACTGAGTCATCCCATCGTCAACAAGTGGAGCTGAGCGGGGCCCACACTCTGGGGCCTCAGGACCAGCTGGATTCTCTCTTGGGCCTGCTGCGGCCACCTCACTTGGAGCCAAGACCTGCCTGGACCCATTCCCTGCCTCACTTATCAAGGTGTCCTCAAAGACCAGAACACCCCTGAGAGATGGTCTGTGCCAAGGACAGAGCTGTGGTTGACCCCATGCCTGGGATGCCGTGGGTCAGGGCGGTTCGCCCACAAGCCACCAGAGACAGCCCAGGTGGCCTGGCCTCAACATGCCCTGGTCAGAGGAGGCACTTGGGAGTGCCAGGGGACATTAGTCTGGGCCATAGGTCTGAGATACACAGCCACTCTGGGGCACCTGTTGGTCTGGGTTTGGCGCTAAGCTTGGGGACATAGGAGGTGTTAGGCTCTGGGCAGAAGGTTCGAGGCCTTGACCACTGGGCTTGGGGCCATGGGAACAGTGCTTCTCCCCAACCAGCCTCAAGTGGAGGCCACACTTGAGAGTTCAGTGCTTCAGGGTTGGGGGTAGTGAGGGGTTGGGCCATGGAGCTAGAGGGGATGTCTACCCCAGATTATCACAAGGGCCCTGCCTGGGCCAGACTGCTGAGCCCTGGGCCGCTAGTGCCTCCCAAGGTGGAAGCATTGGCCGTTCCTGGGCCAGGCACCCAGCTGTGCCACAGGCCTTTGTCTCCCAGCCCAGCACCATCTGCACCGGAGCTGGGTCCCTGTGGTCATGTGGCAGACATTAAGGAAATGCAAGCTTGACCATAATTGTGCTCAGGTGGGCTGTGTCCCCAAGGGTACTCAGATTCCTCAGAATCCCGGGGTTTCAGGGGTTGGTCTGGTCTTGGGCAGGCATGTGGCATTGTCAATTGCTAGCGTCTGAGAAGATGGCAGACTTCAGCTTCAAAGACCCTGGGGCAGAGTGGGATCAGGTGGCACACCTGCCCTCTTCTCTCCAGCCCTGGCTCCCCTTTTCAGGGGCTGGGTTCCATCTGCTGCCAGTGTCATCTGTGGCTCTGGCAGGGGTCCCACGTCCTCCCTGTGGTCGTCCCAGCATAGGCCCCTCAGCTGATCTTCACCCATTTCTGCCTTTGGGGTGCCCCTACTCTGCCTTCCCATGACCTCTGTGCCTTTGCACAGGCTGCTGTCCTGCTTCAACCCGTTTCTCTTTTCACAGCCTCCCCAAAGTGCCCCTTCCTCACACTGGCTCCCCTTTGGGCTTCCCCTGCCTGCTCTGGGCAGGCCACATCGAGCTCTGAGTCTTTGGATGTGGGCATGCTTGTGGGTGGGAGAGGCTACGTCCAGTCCCACATCACGCAGTAGAGTCCCAGCAACTTGGGTCTGACAGATGTCCTGCAGTAGGGTACCCTAGCCACTCCCCAGTGCTACCCCCTAACATCCCTCAGCACCACAACATGGGTGCCAGGTGCCTTCTGATTTTCACATACCAAATTCTTATACCTGGGAGATGGGTGTGCCAGAAAATGGCCGAGGGGACCCTGCATTGCTGAGGCCGACTTGGGACCCAGGCCCGGAGCCCAAACTGCTGAGTCCTTTCAGCACTTTGAGATTGCTTCCTTTGTCGAGGAGTCTGACGCCAGGGCCGGAGGCTCTCCAGCTCCTCCCAGGGGCCCTGGGGCCTGGAGTTGGCCCCCAAATCTGGGCCGACCCAAAAGCAGCACAGTCTGGAGTTTTCCGTCTCCAGCCTCAAGACCCAGTTCTTAGCAGGTGACCCTCAAGGTTACAGGGCAGGAGGGGTGCCTCCCCCAGGCCTCAAAAGAGTGCCAATGTCAAGTCACCGGGCCCCTGGAGACCCCTTCCACTGCTCTGTCCTCTGGCACTGTTGAAATATACTTTTTATTGCATTTCTGCCGTTTTACAAAAATATGACAAAATAAATTAAAAACAAATAAATAATCGCCTATTCTGTGTGTTTTCTGTTGGGTTTTGGGGGGTTTCCTTTCGTCTCCCCCATCTTGGTTGAAAGGAAAACGGCAGATGGGGGCGGGGGAAGGCCGGGGCCGGTCCAGGGCTGATATTGCATATGAGAACAGGAAGGCAGAGGCGGGCGGAGCTAGTGCCAGCCGCTCGGCCAGCACACGGCCTGGGGGCTCGGGCTGGCGCTGGGCGAGGGCGCAGAAGGCTCGGGGGCCTCGGAGTTGGGCGGCAGTGGTGGGGGAGGGAGGCTGTAGAAGCTGGCGTCCCCAGGCAGGGGCTGGGGGGCGGGCGGGGGCCCAGCCAGGGCGCAGGGCGGGCACTCGGCGAGGGCGGGGGCGGGGGCCTGGCGGGCGGCGGCGCCCTCGCCCCCGCAGCCCCACGGCCCGTCCCACTGCCAGCAACCGGGGGGAGGTGTCGGGGGCCGGGGCAGCGACGTTGGCGGCGGCGGCGGCGCGGGGCTCCGGCTGCGGCGGGTGCGGAGGGCAGGGGCGCCCACCAGGGCCAGCTCCGTCCCTGCGGAGGCGAGAGGGGCCGTTCCGTGGGGATGCCGCCCCCGCCTCCGGACCCCGCTCTGGACCCTGCCCGTGCTCCCTCCCGGCCTTCGAGGCACATCGGGGGCCTTATTGCTTCTGATCAGTGGCACGCGGTGGGGAATGGGCCACGCGGTGCAGGGCAGCTGCGGGTGCATCCCTTGTTTCGGGCCCTGGGCCCCACCCCCCTCACGAGGAGGGGCCACCTCTTGGGCTCCCAGCGGATGGGCTGCTGGACCACAGGCTGGGAGTTGGGACTGTGGAGCTGGGAGGGGTAGTGGGGGTGAGGCCTGTGCCTCTGCTCAGCACAAATGTGGGTGCAGCCTGTGGCCAAGCACCTGGGGTTCCCTGGGTGGGCAGCCCTGGTCCTCTCCTCCAAGGAAGGCCTCCTGGAACATGTGGGTTGCAGGGTGGGGGCTTGCATAGAGGCCTAGGGGGTCCAGTCCCCCCAGAGTGAGCTGAGTATGGTGTCTGCTGAGTGCAGGAGAGACTGGGCCAAGTGGTGAAGGGGCCTCCCTTATCTCTCCTGCACTGGAGTGTGGTGGGCAGGGCGCCCCCGGATGGGTACTTGGACGGGAGCTTTGGCATCACTCCGTGGGGTAAGGAGGCTCAGGCACGGGGCTCCAGGTTCTCAAGGATCCCGGAGAGACTGAGAAGGCTTTGCCAGAGAGGCTCCATGTACCACGTACCCAGGTCCCCACCTGGTGCCAGCGATGGGGCCTCCTCTGTCCCCTGCAGCCCTCTCCCCAGGCCTGGCGGCCCACCTCCCCCCACAAAGCCCAGCCCAGTGCCCCCACCCCCGAGTTAAAGCTTGTGACCTGAGGCTTCCTCTTCAGGCCTGGGGGTGTCTGGCTCCACAGCCGAGGCCTCGTCTGTTGGCCCACTCCGCTGGGCCCGGCCTCCGCCACCGCTGAGGGTCCCGTCTGGCCGGGCCTGCCCACCTGCCCCGTTGGCCCCGGCCTCAGCCCGGGCCCCGCCGAAGGGGAAGAGCTTGCCGGCATGGAAGGCCTTGGGGGGCGAATGGCTGCGCTCAGGGTCCCGCCGGGTCTCGGGTGACTTGAGGAACTTGAAGCTGAGGAAGGCTGGCAGGCGGGTGTCACTGCCTGTGGGTGACTGGGCAGGGGGAGCCCGGGCAGCTGGGCCTGTCCCTGTGCCAGCCAGCGAGGACGTGGCACCAGATGACAGAAATTTGCCCTGCAGTGGGATGATCTGCTTCAGCTTCATGACATTGTTGGGGGCCAGCAGGGACCCTGGGCGCTTGGGCCGCTCCAGCCCGTGGCCGCCTGGCCCGCCGCCCTTGGCCTTGGCTGAAGCCTTCTCAGGGGCAGCGGGGTCCAGCCTGGAGCCCTCGGCCCGTGCCTCCTCCCTGCCACCAGCGTCACGCTCCCGCCGGGCATGGTGCTCTGCATGGCGCTGGCGCTCCTCCTCCTCCCGCCGCCGCCGCTGCTGCTGCTGGTAGTGGTGCTGCGCCTGGCGCTCGTGTCTCTGCAGGCAGAGTGGAGTCATTATGGGGGGCGCTGGCAGAGGGGTGGGTGCGCAGATGCCATTGCCTGTGCTTTCTGTGCAACTGGGGAGAACCAAGCACTTACGGGGTGCCAGCTGCATCCCAAGACCCACCTTGGGGCTCTCTGGGGAAGTGGGGAGAGATCCAAACACTGACTGGGCACCAACTGCTTCCCTAGACCCGTGCCAGCACTTTCTGAGAATGGAGAAGAGGACCAACATTCCCTGGCCCCTCGCTCTGGCCCTGGCCACCTGCCACACAATGTCTTGGAAACCGGGTGAGCGTAAACAGTATCAGGCCCTGCTGGTCCCCTGCTTTCTGGAGAACGGATAAGAGACAGAGCTGTGACTGCCACAGGCCAGAGTCTACCCTGGGCAGCCCAGTTGCCAGCAGCCACACGTGCTTTGTCAATATCAATTTAAATAATTAAAATAAAAGTTCTGTTTCCCACTTGAACCACCCCCTTTTCACATGCCCGTTGGCCACCTGCAGTGAGAAGCTGCACTGGCAGTGTGGACACGGATCATGCGCAGCCTCATGGGGAGCTCCTTGCAACTTTCTAAGGAATGTGGCAGAGGCTGTGCTTCTAGAAAGCGTCTGCTGTGTCGCTGGCCCCATATGCTGCTGGACTACACGTTCACGAGTACCAGCCTGGTGCTGGATACTGCCAGGATTCTGGAAGGTACTGGCTCATTTGGAGCAAAAATTATCGTACTGGGCCCTGTGTATTTGCTCTCCTGCGAAGGACCTGGCTGATGGCCGGGAGAGGTGGAGAGGTCCCATGGAGCAACAGAGGGTATGGAGCCAGGCCTAGCCCACACACCTTGAAGGCCTCCCGCCGCTGGTACTCGAGCTTGGCCATCTCCTCGGCCACCCAACCAGGAATGTCAGGGATGGCCACGTGGATGAGGTACTTGAGGAGCAGAGCGAAGTGCTGAGATGACAGAGGAGAAGGCTGCATGCCCAAGGGATGCCTGCCCACCACCCACCACCCCACCCAGCCACCAGCCCCACCTCGAGCACCACCACTGACACGATGGCTGCCTCAGGGCTGAGCCAGGGAAAGAGGCGCTGCAGCTGCCCACACTGGCCAATCAGATAGCAGTTGACCACGATTGCCAGGACACCCATAGCCTCCATCACCTTCTGCAAGGGGACATGGCCGGGGGGCTCAGGTGAGGTCTGGCTACTGTGCCTGGCCTCCTGCTCCCCCCTGGCACTCCCCGGACCTTGGCTGCTGGCCCTCAGCCCTCTCCACACCTGCCACTGGCCGATGCTCTCCACCCGCTGCCCAAAGGGCCGCTGCAGCCCCGTGCACAGCTTGAGCGCGTCGCTGCGGATCTCGATGAGGTTGTTGACCAGGGCGCACAGCGCAGCCAGGGGGAAGGCGGACGAGAAGAGCACGACATAGCCAAATTGTACGAACATCTCCTGGTAGTCCTGGAAGGTGTCCTGTGGGCAGGCACCTGGGTGTGGCCTGGGGCCCTCCCTCAGACCGCCTCCCCTAGACCGCCTCCCCTAGACCGCCGTCCTCTCTGCCAGCCCCCTCCCTCGGACTACCCACAGGGACCCGCTGGCAGGTTCCCACCCACACCAAGGGCCCCATCTCTTCCCCCCCCACCCCACACACCTCTACGCTCAGACCATGCGCCCCGCCCCTCCGAGGGTCCTGCCGCCACCCGCAGTGGCCCTGCAGTCGCCCTCCTCACCTCGTACTTCCTCATACAGCTCTCGAGCTCCGCCTGGGTGAGCTGGGGCGCGTGCTCCTCCTTAGGAGGGTCGATCCAAGACGACCGGTCCTGCCGCCGCCTCCGGGCGGAGTCACCAGGGCCCGGCTCTGAGTCCGGGCCGCCGTCGGGCCCCTGATCGCGGCCCTCACCCCCAGCACGGCGAAGCAGGGTAGCTGGGGGGTCCCGCTCAGGGCTGCTGGAAGCCCCCTCAGCCTCATCGTCCTCCTCGGCCAGTGTGAGTACACCTGGCTCCAGCCCTTTCTCCACCATAGTGGGGCTCCCTTCTTCCAGGAGGGCCTCCGGGCTGGGCTGCCGCCACCTGGCCCCACGCTCAGAGAAGCTGACCTTCTTCAGCCGGAGCCCACAGTCCAGGGGGCCGCCCTCCTCGCCCTCCTCGTCGTCAGCCTCAGCCTCCTCCTCCTCCTCGTCCTCCTCGTCCTCCTCCTTGTCCCCCCTTGGCCCGTCCACCACTTCCCCATCTTCCCCCAGGGGCCGTTGCTCCACTGTGGCCTCCTCCTCCTCCTCAGGTGCCCCACAGCCTCCACCGAGACACCTGCGGCCTCCCCCACTACTGCTGCCACCACCCTCTTCAGCCTGGGGCTCGAGGTGGCGGGGCGCAGGGTGCTGGAGGCTCAGCAAGCCCAGCAGAGCGCGGGCCAGCTCCCAGGCAGCCCGCAGGCCGAGCTCGCCTCGGCCCAGCCGCCGGTACAGGTGCGGCTGCAGGACCTCGCGTACATTCTGGAGGAACTGGCGGGTGATCAGCAGGGTGGCCAGCATCTGGGGGCAGGAAGGGGGTGGAGAGAGGCCAGGTGGCAGGGTGGGAGAGGCCTGGGCACCTGACCGGCGGTTGGGACCTCCAGGAGGCCATATACAGACACATGCCCTGAACTCGATGCTCACCCACCCCTTTGGACATCCCTGGACATGGAGGTCCCAGCTTTCAGCTTCTGCAGCCTCTGCCACGGGTCACCTGCCACAAACCACAGCCCCGCAGGCCACAGTGCTCCTAGCCACATGGGCAGGCAATGCACATCTCCACCCTAGTGGTGGTAATGGTGGGGTGCCTCCCTGCTTACAGCACTGCCCAGGGGCTCAGCTGCTGCCCAGGGCCTTGAAGGGCTCCTGCTATCTGCCCCACATCAGCCTTAAGCATGCACCCTTGGCTTGGTGTGAGGCCCCCAGCACACCATACTGCCAACCTGGCAAGGCCCTGTGGGCTTGCCACCTGCCCATATTTTAGCCCAGACCATGAGCAGGAGGCCCCAGAGGGAGAGGAGGAACAGGTGGAACCAGAGGGCCATGAGCGGGACCAGCACCGCCTGAAGCTGCTGATCAAGGCTCTGGGAGAGGGACAGGACGAGCAGGAGCTGTGGAAGGACTGATGGACAGATGGATGGACAGATGGGGGGACAGGCAGAGAGAAGACACATGGACAGGCGGACAGAGAGGAGAGAAGGATGGAGGAGGGGGAGGGGCTGGAGAGCCCATGGACCCCTTGTGCCAGGTCTGGCTCCCAGCTGGCCACCGCTTGGGGGCACTGCCTCAGGTTGGGGCTTCACCTCTTTCAGGCGTTCCATGTCTTTGAGGTAGAAGCCAATGTAGAAGAGGCTCAGGTATGAGTTGACAAATTGGAACTGCGGGAAGCAGGCATGTGGGGAGTCACCCTGTTGCCCTGGTCCCCGAGAGCCACTGCCGTGCCCCACGTGGACCCCCTACCTTCCTGCTGGCTGCCACTCACCAGGACAACCTTGATGATGAGGTGCTTTTCGTAGGCACTCTCCAGCCGGTAATTCTCTGGGGACCAAGGGAGCAAGTGAGGGGGCCGCCCAGGCCCCCTGAGAGCAATGAGGACCCAGAAGGGCGAGGGGGACCTTCCTCCTGGGATGGGGGGTGGTGGGACATCCCCCTTGTGGCACTTACCCATGTCATTGAGCCAGATAGCAAGCTTCTTATAGCCTTCAGCACTCACACTGACCAGCAGGGCCAGCACAACCTTGGGCAGGAAATGGGCAAGACGAGGAAGCCCCTTCACGCTCAGCACCAGCTCCTGCAGAGGCCGGAGGTTCACAGGTCACCCTGGCAGCTGGGCTTAGCTCAGGGTGGACCTGGGCAGCTGGTCGTCAGGTTGGGGCCAAGGGCAGGGCTGGGGGCCAGAGGTCACCTGCAGCTGGAAGCAGCCAAGCATAAGCAGGAACACGCAGGCCAGGGAGGTGAGACACAAGGGGAGACTGACAAGCAGCTGGAAGAGCATCCGCTTCCAGGGCGGGTAGTAGAATTCCTCCGCCCGTGTCACAGGGCTAATACGTCTCACACCCTGGCAGAGGACAGGGGCCGGACCCAGCATGAGGCCAGAGGGGCCGCCCCTGCCCCAACACCCTTCCCAAGCCTCTGAATTCAATTTCCCTCCACTATGCCTTTGCTTTCACAGCGCCCCCCCACCAAGTGCACCCTTTTAAGTCCCTCAAATCCAGTTTCCCACCTCCTCTCCCACTTGGCAAACCCTTTTTGATGATGCAGCCCTATTTCACAACTCTTTGTCCTTGCTTCTATGGTGCCCCCTGCCTCTACCCCCCATTCTTTTTTTTTTTAATTAAAAAAGGAATTTTTTTTTAATTTTTATTTTCTACCCCCCATTCTTGGAGTCACTGGACAAGACCCCCTCTACAGCTGACTGACCCTGAACTGGGGTCGTGGCTCCTCTACAGCTTCGCCAGGGGAGTCCAGCGTCCCCCACTTGTAGGCCAGCTCTGCCCCCCTCTGTTTCCATTCCTCCAAGAACAGTGTTGACCAGACCACATTGAAGAGCGCGAAGACCACACATGACACATCCCGGCTTGTCTGGGGTGGTAGAGGAGGCTGAGTTGTTGGCCAGGCCGGCCTAAGGAGAAGGGTGTCTTGGGTGACCCAGTCCCTGCCCGGCCTGCACCCAGCACCTGATCAGCCTCAGTGAATGTGTACAGGACAGAACCAAAGACAGCTGGGTACACCATTGCCGATGTGTAAAAGCCCAGCCAGGCAAAATACATGGCAATCTTCACACCAAAGTAGTCGCAGATCTCGTCTGTCAGGGGAGCAAGGGGATCCTGGTCAGTGCTGCCTACTTCCTGGGACTCCTGCACACCCTCCGGCCCCGGGGTCACACCTAGAGGCTGGTTTTCACACACAGCCTGCACCCAAGACTTCATCAGGCGGTTCAGGATGCGCTGCTCGTGGACCGGGAATACCTGCTGGATGATCCCACGGGCTGCCAGCTCAGGGACTGTTGGGGAACAAGAACAGGTAACACTGCACTTGTGCCTGGCCTGGCCAGTCCTCTGGGCTGAAACCCAAGTCACGATTTTTTGCTTGCCCTTAAACCTGCAGAGTCTCCTCCAGGGGAGAAGTTCTGGGTAGAACAGAATATCTGGTTCTCCTTCAGAATTTGGGAGGTGCAAGGGCGGGAGGGAGAGGGTGCAGAAAATTTGGGGGGGTGGGATCCTTTAGTAAGGAACCATATTGTAAAAAAAAGCCATTTGGTCTCAGTTAATGGCGCTGAACATCTGAGAAATGTTGCAAAGTTGGAGTCAGAAGGGGAAACTGAGGTCCAGGGTGGCACCACATAGGATGGGGGGGAGTGCTGTCCATGGTCCTGCCACTGACTTACACCCTTAAGTTTCTCCTGGAACGGCTTCCCAGGGGACAAGCCCCACCCCCTTAGTAAGGCCACACCCATCCAGCGCGTTGACTGATCAATCACAGGCCCCGCCCATCCCACCAACTCCTAAATGGTTGGATCTGAGCCCCCGCCTTCCTGCCTTGATAGGCTCTCCTCTAACAGCCCCACCCAACTCCCCGCGTGTGATTGGAGGCTGGTCCCGCCTCACTCACTAATTGGTTGGTCCTCCAGGAAGCGAACGTTGTGCAGGGCTTCGCCCTGCTTGGCTCGCAGATTCTGCAGCCAGAAGCGGATGATGCTCTGGCGCTCCTGCAGGGGACAGGGTGTCAGATTTGGGAGCAGCAGCCCGTGGGCTAGGGATGCGCGCTGGGGGCCAGAGTCGGCTGCACCTGGGAGGTGAAGAAGCGCAGCTCACTCTCCACATTCTCGTAGATGAAGTCCTCCTCGCAGGAGAAGCCGCGGGTGCCCCCGCCAAACTCGGCCTTCACTGCTTTGCGCAGAGCCAGCTCGTCGGCCCCTCGGAGTAGGCTGCCGGGAGAACAGGGGAGGTGGGATCACGGGGAGACCCTAGCTCACCATCCTGGAGCTAGGGATGGTGTACCTGGCGGCCTCCTGGGACAAATGCAGGGCGGCTGGACCTTGCAGTTGGCGCTCAAAAGGCGGGGAGCTGGGTAGCAGGGTCAGCGAGAGGCTAGGACCAGGGACTCGCCTCTCATACGTGGCCGTGACGAAGAAGGCATAGGCACGAGTGTGGCGGTGGTGGCGGACTTGCACGATGAGCTCAGGGATGCCCACGCGGATGTGGTTCAGCAGCCATAGCAGCGTGTGGTCATCCGTGGTGTCTGCCAAGGGGCACAGGGACCAATGGCTCTTGCCACAAGGGGCCCAAGGCCTCTCACCTACTCCCACTCAGGGACGTCCAGGTCAGGGGAGCCCAGTCTGGGCAACAGGAAGGTGGGCACAGGTACCTGGGAAGGTCATCAGCACGTCGCAGTTCTCTGTGGGCACTGTCTTCATCCACGCTTTGTGGGACACCAGGTAGCGACCTGCCTGCAGAAGCCGCTTCCCAAAAAGCTTATCTAGGGGCAGGTCGGGTGGAGCAGGGGTCAGGCCTCTCTGGGACCAGCACCAGCCTCCAGTCCAACCCCCTGTTCACACACTAACCAGGGCTCCTCAGCACTCAGCCTGGCATTCAAGGCCCTGCGATCTCTGGACTTGTCATATTTTCTTCCCTCTACGTCCTTGCACCATCCAGGCCCTCCTCCAGGAATGCCCTTCCCCCAGGTCCTCCCTTACAAATCTTATTCTTGAGGCCCAGCTCCACCTCCAAAAACCACAATGCATGGGGCGCTCACTAGCAGCCCTGAACACTTCACCACATTATGTCAGTGCATCCTTATAGGCGGGGTGAGGTTCTTACCCCCATTTCACAGGTGAGGAAACTGAGGCCCCACGCGTTTAAGTCATGAAACCCAAGGTCATACAGGCGAGCTGGAATTTGAACCCAGGACCGAATGATTCTGTATCCTCTGTGAAGAGGCTCTCTCAAGCGCATCCCTGCTCCTCCGTGATCGGATGGCCCAAAGGGTGACTGGGCTCAGCCCCAGGACCGGGCTTTCGGGGGGCGTGTCCTGGTTTCTGCGCTGGGACCCCCGCCCTCAGCACAGTCCTAGCCGCACCCGCCGGGCTACAGCCGCAGTGCCGGGAGGAGCCGGCCCCTCGACTGTACTCCAAACCCAGGAGAGCTGACCCCAATCCCCGTCTTCGTCTAGCTGCCGCGCGCATCCTAGGCACCTGCAACCCTGTTAAATCCAGCCGCCGCACACATACCCAGAACTCCAGACACCGGGGCTGCAGGTTCGCCTTCGGGAGGGGGCCTCTTGCCGCGCTCACCCTCCAGGGACGTGCTCCCGGCGCTGGAAGAGGCTTCGGCCATGGTCAGGGCAGGTCAGTTCAGGAGCTGCGGACAGCCCGAACGCTGCGGGGCCGCGGGCTCATGGGGCCGGTGCAGTGGCGGAAAGAGCCGGAGGAGACAAAGGCCGCGCCCGCCCGCGCCAGCTGCCGTCCCCGCGTAACCGGGCGCTGCTTCTCGTCCCCGCCCGCGCCGAATCTCGACTCTCCTTCGTGGCCCGGGGCATGTCGTTCTCGGGTTCTTGACTCCGCCCATGTTGTTTTCTGGGGTTTGTTCTCGCCCGCCCACCTCGCTCTCTGGTGCTCGTCCCCGCCCGCACCGAAGGTGTTTTCTCCAACTTGACCCCGCCCACTCCATATTTTGAGTCTCGTCCCCGCCCGCCCAGGGCCTGTGCTTTCTTCCTGGAAGTCTTAGTTTCCCTATCTGCAAAGACGGGGTTTGGAATCTGAGATGGGCGTGCTTTGACTACCCAGGGCGGGCCTGGTCGGGATAGATTCCAGGTAACAATAACTTCATCACTGCAGGAATGTGAATAGATAATTATAGCAGGTCCTGCTGCCTCAGGACTTTTAGCATATGCCGTTCGGCTTCCTAGGACACGCTCCGTGGCCTCTTCGTCCAGTTAAGCCCTGAACTCTTAAAGAGCCTACTGTGTGCTGAGAACCAGACCGGACCCCTGCTCTCGCTGGGTTCTCAGGCTAACGGAGGTGGCTACTCAGGATGGTCAGGGGTCCGGGTGCCAGACAAGATACAGGAAGCCCAGGTAAATGTGGATTTCAGATAAACAACGAATAACGTTTTGGGATAACGGTGTCCTGTGTACTTTTTTCGGTCATGCCAAATATTACCCGTTTATCTGAAATTCACATTTAACTGGGAGGACTGTATTTTTATTTGCTAAACTTGGCAACTCTGTAGATCCTCTCTGAGGAGGTAACACTCTGATGTATACTTTGTGACAGATGGAGCAGGGAGATGGCGAATGTCATGGTTCGTTTGTCCCACTTTTGCGAATGAAAAAGTTGAGCAGGGCGGGGCATGGGGGCATTAGAAGTCTAGCCTGTCCCACCGATTCTTCCCAAAGTTCAGTTGCACCACCCGCCCGCTCCGTCCAAGAACCAGAGGATTAGCCGTGCGAAAGCGCGCGTAGACACACAGCCCAGCCAGTGTCGGGAATTCAACAGCGTTTTATTCCGCGATTCAACGTTGTCTCGGGTTTACCAGAAAGTAATCTCCGAGACTCCCCTCTGTGACTTTCGGGGAGCCAGAGACAGACTGGACGCTCAGCTCTGCGGGTACAGGCCGGGATCAGAGAAGCCCAGAGAGAATAGAGGGTTGTGCTGGAGGTGCCCGGAAGGCTTCCTGGAGGAAGGGAACGTTGGACCTAGGCTCGAAGGATGAGTTTGTCGAATGAAGAACGGGATCCGAGACGGAGGGGATGGCAGGCGGGAAAGCAGGGAGGGGCGAGAAACTGGTGAGCTCCAGGAAGACAAGTAGGAACTTCCCAGAAGTTTGAACAAGATTTTACCAGGGCCAGATTTTGCGTGGGTGCCCCGGAACTCAACCATCCCGGCCTCTGACCTCACCTAAAGCTACGGAGAGGCCGGATGGAAACTCCCACAACCCTGTGCGGAGCCCTGTCCTTCCTCCCGCCCTTCATTTCCTGTGTCTGGAATCCCCGCAGCTCTAGATCCTAAAAGCTCCGTCTAATGTTGCTGGGGGAACTCCGTATAGCTGCACCGGGTGTGCAGCCCCCTACCTCGTCCCTGGCACCAGCCAATAGAAACAAAGACCTTCAGTCGGTGGGCGGTACGTCTTCCATGGGGCCCAATGATAACCGAAAGTCGTTGAGCATTTTGCCAGTGATGCCCGGAGTGGGCGGGGCTTCCCTCCGGACTCGAAGCCGCTCAGGCAAAGCTGGCTGACGGGTCGCTGGGTGTGAATCCATGTGGCGGCGACTTTGGACGCTGGTAGCCCCGGCGGCACGTGCGCCTCGCAGGTGGGGCGACCTGGGAAGGTTGTGACAGCGCGAGTACCTGCTTGGGCTCCCAACCCTCTTCCTGGGATCTGGGGGTCCCTTCCCTGCGGCAGAGACACCTTTCGCTTTCGTCCAAGCCCCTTCCGCAGAGCCCACGTCTGGGTCACCTCTGGTCTCAGAGTACCAGTCGGGTCACCCTCTGACATCAGCCCCCTCACCCTCACAATAAACCCATCCTCTGGCCGCAGGACCCACACCTTGGTGAACTTACGCCCTCAAAGACCTCAAGCTGGTCACCTTCTGGCCTCACACCCCACAATATGTCCTTCCCCCGGCCGCAGAGCCTCCACATGGGGCATCTCCCGGCCATCGAGCCCTCAGTCCACCTGCCACTCTGCGGCACAGCCTCCTAGATGCACTGACCCTCCTCTCTGGGATCAGATCTTGCAGCCGTCTGGGCAGTGGCGGCCCGGCCCCCAGCTGTGGGGCCACTGTCTTCGCGCTGAGCTCCGGCCAAGGCCGCTGCGGCATCGCGGTGATCCGGACCAGCGGCCCCGCCAGCAGCCAGGCCCTCCGGAGCCTCACGGCGCCCCGGGCCCTGCCCCCGGCTCGCAGAGCCTGTCTGCGGGTGCTCTACGATCCCCGCTCCGGGGAGCCCTTGGACCGCGCGCTGGTGCTCTGGTTCCCAGGTGAAGGGCCCCGCATCTCGAACCTCCTATAGCTTCCATGACCCAGTTTACCTGCTCCAGGCATTTACGTAGGCTGTGTCCTCCTGACTCCCATCTCCTCGCCACACTAGGTCCCCAAAGTTTCACAGGTGAGGATTGCGCGGAGTTCCACGTGCATGGAGGCCCGGCGGTGGTGAGTGGCGTCCTGCAGGCTCTGGGTAAGTCTGCAGCCCTGGTTCCAGCTCTGGCTCTGCCAGTGGGCCTGGGTAGGGGCCAGGGAGCTCAGGACCCGGATCGTACCCCTAGGCAGTGTTCCTGGGTTGCGGCCTGCGGAGGCGGGCGAGTTCACTAGGAGGGCATTTGCCCACGGGAAGCTGAGCCTGACGGAGGTGGAGGGGCTGGCGGATCTGATCCATGCGGAAACTGAAGCACAGAGGCGGCAGGCCTTGAGGCAGCTGGACGGGGACCTGGGCCACCTCTGCCGTGTCTGGGCTGAGACCCTCACTAAGGCAAGCCTCTTTTCGTGCATTCCCTGCCTCAGAGACCTCACCTGCCCATCCTGTGCACAAGAGTGCCCACTCTGTGCATGAGCCTCGAATCTGGCCCCTTAGATCACATTCAGGGGTTGAGGGGTGGGCTCCTGGGTGATCACACCCCGTCCCTCCCTCCCCTAGGCTCTGGCCCATGTGGAGGCCTATATCGACTTTGGTGAGGATGACAACCTGGAGGAGGGCGTCCTGGAGCAAGGTGGTTCCACCTGGGGGTGAGGGGTGGGGATACCTGGCATTTCGGCCCCCAGGGCTTCCCTCACTTCCTACCCTCTGCTTTCTTCCATCCACAGCTGACACTGAAGTGCGGCGACTTGAGGTGGTACTGGGTGCACATCTTCGAGATGCTAGGCGCGGGCAGAGGCTTCGCTCAGGGGTTCATGTTGTGGTCACGGGACCCCCCAACGCTGGCAAGAGCAGCCTGGTGAACCTGCTCAGTGCGTGGGAGGTGGACCGGAGTCGGGGCCATGAGCTAGGTTACCGGGCTAGGTTCACGTGTGGGAAAGGGGCCAGAAGGATGAAGGCTCAGTCCAGCCAGGGGAGCACTCTCCATCACCTGCACCCGACCCTTTCCTCTTTCACCTCCCCCCACAGGCCGAAAGCCTGTGTCCATCGTGTCCCCGGAGCCAGGGACCACCCGTGACGTGCTGGAGACCCCCGTGGACCTGGCTGGATTCCCTGCACTGCTGAGCGACACTGCTGGGTTGCGGGAGGGCGTGGGGCAGGTGGAGCAAGAGGGCATTCTGCGTGCCCGCAAGAGGTAGTCAGGCGGGGTGATAGAAGGGAGAAACTAGGCCTCCCCCTCTCCTGCTTCTCCCTGTTGCTTTTTTGTTTTTCGTTCTTCCTGAATCAGGCTGCTAAGCTCCGGCGAGTCAATTGATGATCTGGGGAGGGCAGCCCTTTAAGTTAGGCCCCTGTCCACGGTACCCAACCTGCTTGGCCCCGCCCTCTCACACTGGACCCTGCCCTGCCCCTCATACTTGGCCTCACCCAGCATCCTTAATTCAATTCTGGGGTCCCTGCTCAGTTGGTTCTCCCTGCTCCCCCAGGCTGGAGCAGGCTGATGTCATTCTGGCAGTGTTGGACGCCTCTGACCTAGCATCTCCATCCAGCTGCAACTTTCTGGACACCGTTGTGGCTCCCGCAGGAGTCCAAAGCCCCAGTGGGAACAGCCAGCGCCTCCTGCTGGTGCTGAACAAGTCAGACCTCCTGCCCCCTGGGGGTCTGGACCACCGTCCTGACCTGAGCCCTCACCTGCTGCTCTCCTGCCTGACTGGGGAGGGACTAGATGGCTTGCTGGAGGTCCTGAGGAAGGAGCTGGCTGCAGTGTGAGCACCCCCCTCCTGTCCCACGTCCTCCGTCCATCCAAGTTAAGCAGGGACCGAGCCACTGGCTTTGGGTACATACCTGCCCCTCAGGCTCAGTTTCTATACCTACAAAATGGGTACGATCACCCCCACTTCAAATGGTAGTTGCAAAGGTTGAGATAGACCATGTCTTTTGTCCCTTCCAGGTGCGGGGACCCATCCACAGGCCCACCGCTTCTGACACGCGCAAGGCACCAGCATCACCTCCAGAGCTGCCTGGATGCCCTTGGCCACTACAGGCAGGCCAAAGACCTGGCCCTGGCAGCTGAGGCACTCCGCATTGCCCGGAGGCACCTGGCCTGCCTCACCGGTAAAGGGGGCACTGATGAGATCCTGAACATCATTTTCCGTGACTTCTGCGTGGGAAAGTGAGGGAACCACTGAAGAACTTGACCCCAAAACAATGAAGTCAGATGGCTGCCTTTGGGGGTAGTGAGCTTCCTGTTGCTTGTGGTAACCAAGCTAGAACTGGCTAGATTGTCTTTCATGGGCACTCAGGGATGTGGTTAGGTGGGGATGTCAGGCCTGGAGTGGGGTTGAGCAGAGGTACCTTTGGGCTTCCACTACTGAGAGAATAGGAGTGGAGGGTCCAGGATGGAGGTTGGATGGCCTCAGCAGTCTTTCTTTCATAGCCCATAATTTATTTTGCAAATACCAAAGGAATATAAAAAACTCAGGCAATCCAGAAATGTTCAAGCAGGAAATCTCCACTTCCTGGCATCACAGCAAAACTTGTGTCCTTCCAGAAGTTTCTCTGCATGTTTGCATACCTGTGGATGTGCTTTCAAAATACATGTTTTATCTTACATTTTGTACATAAATTGTGTGTGTATTGCTCTGTAAGTTGTCATTCCTTTTTTAGTATAAATCTTGAAACTTTGCCTCTAGTGTCTGGAAAGTGACTTGCAAAATCCTGGGTCACTAGTCCCTCCCCAAGCTTTGTCATTCCCTTACTTGTTTACTCCCTTACTTGGTGAATATTTATCAAGCATTTGTTCGTGCTAGAATTACGTACATCATTTTATTGGGTCTTCATAATCACGCAACATGGTGGGTATTTTGTTACAGTTTTCCTGAGTGGAAACTGAGGCTCGCAGAAGCAGTTAGTTGCTACGGGTCCTTAGCTTTGGCACTGGCACATACCAGTACCAAAGGTCTGTTCTACTCTAGCTTGAGTGCACTGAGGACCTTCTGTGCAACAGGCCCTGTACAGGGATTTGGGAACACAGAAGGAAAGAAGCAGATGTCACCCCTGCCCTTGTTAGAGACGTAGCTCCTTATGTTGAGGTCTGATGACTGCTGTGTGATCTTACAATGAGTAGACCTGCCCTAGTTAGGGCCTTGCAGGCAGGATGCCCCGCAGGTGGCATTTACACTGACATCTGCAAGCTGAGGAGGGAAGCAAGATGGAGGAGGCTAATGAGGGTATCCCAAGCGGAGGGCACAGCAAGTCCAAAGGTCCTGAGGTGGGAGTATCGTAATGTGTTCAAGAAGTAGTGAGGTGGCCAGCGTGGATGAAACAGTGAGGAAGGCAGGAAGGAGATGAGATGGAAAAGAGGGGGAGAGCCTGTTAGTGAGTGAGGCCTTTGGTTCTGAGACTGATGGGGAGCATGATATGTTGGTGACAAGCCAGCAGAGGGCGCCTCGCTCTAATGACACCATCCTTGCGGTCACCCATCAAAGCTCCAGCCACTCAGGTCCTAGGACCCAGGCTTCCACACTCCCAGCATGTAACTCACCAGAGGCCGACTGAGTCTTAAATAGGGTCAGAATCTTTTCCAGAATCACATGAAGAGCTCCACCTCCAGTGGTAGATGACACAGCTCTCTGGTTTTCCCTCTCTGGTTTTAGGGGACCCATGAGCAGGGGCTGGGAGGTTCAAAAAGGGTTTTCAGGAGGTACCCAGAATTCCCTAGTCACCCCATTAAGGGGAACCCCTGATGCTCCGTCTTCACGAACTTCATTGTAATATGTCACTGTTTGCTGATTTATTTGCTTCTTCAACAGCTGGGACCATCCCCGAATGGGGGGCTCCTGGAAGGAAAGGTTCCCTCTGTGAACTGAGTCGATTATACCCATTTTTCAGAGAAACAAACTGATGCCCAGAGAAGAAAAGCAATAAAGTGAGTCTAATAGGGCATGGACGTCCAGACGTCCTCCAAGTGGGGAGGATCTGAAGTGTTCCCAGGAGGGATGAGTGGGTCCGGATGGGGAGGGAGACATCCTTGGGGCAGATACCTGGGCCCCAACCACTTCCTCAGTCAGGCCCCGGCACACAGGTGGACCCCGGCACACAGTCAGGCCCCGGCACACAGTCAGGCCCTGGCACAAGGTCCTTGGCTACAGTCCCTTTTTTCCAAGAAGGATGAGGTGGTTTTGTGGGAAGCCATGGGGGTTATTTATAGAGGTCACAGGAAATCCCTAAAGAGTCAGTGGCTGGACCAGTCTGGGGGGTGGGTCTGCCAATTGCTCCCTGACTGCTACTCCATCCCTGCCTGGACCCCAGGGAAGTCACCAGCCTGGGGGAATCAGAGCTATGGGGTCAGGACTGCAAAGAGGGAGGGGTGGGTTTGGGAGGCACCCCCAGGGATAGCAAGGGCTACACCGGGACATCAAGAGGGCTGCTTGGAGGAAGAATCTCTGGGGCCAAGCCTTGGAAGAAGAATTTTCCAAGCAAGAGAAAGGCATCCTAGTCTGGGGGCACAGCACAAATTAAGTCAGTGAGCTTTTAGTCAGAAAATTAAATGTCCAGGACAGCTGGCAGCAGGGGCTGCACTGTGTGTGTGTTGTGGGGGCAGGGGCACAGGAGAGCTGAGGACCTGGTCTTTTTTCCCAGGGTAATAGAGAGCCACAGAGGGTGTATGAGCAGAAGGATGTGGCCAGAATCCTGTGATGGCACAATCCCTTTGGACAAGCATGGGGACCATACTGGAGGTGGAGGCTGAGGTCCAGTGGTTGGGAGAACTGAACCAGAGTCAGGTGTGGGGGCCGATTGCAGGGCTGATATCCTGGGCTGCTCTGGGTCGGGGGGGACTGACCAAGAGTCAGAGACCTGTGCCTTTGTATCTGGAGAGTTTAGAATGATTATGATTACACCCATTTCTCAAATGAGAAAATGGGGGCTGAGATAAACTTTGCCAAGAGTGAAACCCAGGGACGTCTGACAGCAGAAGCCAAGCTCAGACATACTGCAGTCGTGGGAACTAGCCAGAGTCTGCTCCTCTCCAGTGCTCCAGGCTTCCCAGGCAGTAGGCTTGGGGTCAGGGATGTCCCTGCTTCCTTGGGGCCTCCAAGACTGGCTTGTCTGGGCGGCCTGGCCTGGCTGACCCCCCTGCCCTGGCTTGGTGGGGCCCCAGCCGAGTGTTTCCTGCAGAAGCTGTCTCTCACCCGGGGTTTCCGTATCCAGGAAATATCACTCCTTTGTCCCTTCTGCCCTAAGTGCAGGGCTGCCAGCCTGGTTCCTCGTGACTCATCCCTCCCAATCCAGGGCCCCAGGGGATGGGGTGGAGATGGGGGAGGGAGATTTGAGACCACAATTTTTAGGCTGTTTTTCCACCACTGGCCATTTGCTTTGTTTCCTGGAGTTTTTGCTTCTCAGCGATAAAGTCCCAGAAATGGCGTTGCTGAGTTAAAGTGTTTGTGCATGTGTACTTTTATTAAATATTGCCAAACTAATTTCAGAAGGGCGATGACGAGACTTGCCTTTCAACCAGTCCCGTAGGAAAATGTCCTTTTCTGGGCATCTTTACGAGCAGTAGGTATTGTGGCTTTTCAACTTTTTACCCCCAGGCTGGTGGGTGCAACATGATTTCCCTGTATTTCTGTAACTTGCTTTTTCCCAGCTACCAGCTGATTTAGTGATTGGTGAGTTGATGCACTCCCAAACTGAACACTGGCATCTCACCTTGCGGTGACAAAACAAAACAAAACAAATGGCCCGAGACTTGTGTGATACTGTTCCTGGCATCATTTTGGGGAGGAGGAGTTCCTGCAGTTCACGACAGTCTGGGGTCCCTTGGCAATCATTGTCAATACTTGGGGAAATCTTTGCAAATCTAGAAAAGCAAAGGCTACAAAAGGATAATCTGCTTTTTAAGAAACTGCTTTTTCCATGTCTACTGTTTTAAAGAAACATCAAATGACAGCAATGCTGGGGGGCTTTGTGGTCATTTCAGGAGCCTCCACTAACTATGACTTGGCCATTTCTCTTCCCATATGGAGATGCCTATACCTTGGGGGAGGCTGGTGCCCCACACATTTGTTCCAGGTTCAAGGGTTTCCTGACCTGGGTATGTTGGAGAAAGGGGTTCTTCAGTTTTTTATCTTCTTTCTAGTCTTTTCTTGCTCACAGCCAGGTGGTGCCTTTTCAAAGAAGAAATCACGACTGGAGTCTTTGAAAGTCTTCTATCACATTTATTGGGTGCCACTAGCATTTATATGGGCCACAGGGAGGCTTAGCTATGCGGGACTGTGAGCACTAGGAGGGGGGTCAGTGGGCTGCATTTGCCTGTGGACCACGTGCTCCCAGGCAGAGGTGCCTGCAAACTCCCTGGCGGGAATGGAGGTGAATTATTTTCCTGTTGTCCCTTTTCCAGGCCTGATGCACTGGGGGTGAGGGAAGCCTGGAAGATAAGGAAGCAGATGGGGGAGGGGGTGGCAGGCACAAGGGTGTACAGGTGGGTGGGATGCCGTGGGTGCCTTGGCCTGCGTGCGCCGAGGGATGTGACTTTGGGTGAAGGTTGGCCAGAAAGTGCGTGGGACGTTGTCATTGTATCTGTGTGACACCACTGTCATGTCTTTGTGCCTTCACCTTGTCGGTGTATGACATCGTCACTGTATCCATGATGTTGTCGAGGCACCCATGGGAGAGGGATTGTGTGGTGTGGGTGTGGGCCCGTGAAGGAGTGTTAGGAGGTGTGGGAGGGTGGGAGGGAGGACGGGTGTGGGGTGCAGGCCAAGGGTGCCCACTTTGGTGTGTGCTTGAGAGGTCGTCTGGCTGTGGGTATCCGCAGACCGGCGAGCCGGGGCCACCCCTCAGTCGTTGGGGCCTGGAGCTTCCTCAGCCACTGGGGCAGGAAGTAGATGGGAACACGATAGTCAATCAGACAGATGAAGGGCAAACCTCACCTGGTCCTGCCCCCTCCTACGCTGGGCACCATCTTGCTACCAAGGACTCTGGATCCTTTGGGGTTCAGACTCCTACTTGTTGAACATCTCTTGCATGGCAGAACTTACATTCTCATTATACAGATGAAGAGACTGAGGTTCAGAGAGGCCACCTCCTGTGCTCCAAGCCTCTGCTGCAGTGTCTGACTCACCTTAACTTCCAAAGGCCGTGAGGATCCTGGGAGTTTGACCCAAAGCCCCCGCCCACCCCCAACTCTCCCCAGGCAGGGCCTTGGTTTCTTTGTTTTGTCTGCACAAAACTAACCCAAGGCAGAGACACCCCACTCATTCCTAGGAGCATCTTTCTGATGAGCCTGCCCCTACTCGCACGCTTGCCCTGGCTCCCCAGCACCCTCCCAACAAAGCTAGATCTTCTCTATCTGGCTTTCAAGTCTCCACCCACTGTGCCCCAACCAGGCCTCCTCATCAGGGACTCAAATCCTGCCCAAATTCCTCCCAAATTCCAAGAGCCTTCACTTGGCCTCCCCACTCCCCACGCCTGCATGAGCCACAGGCTCTCCAGGATGCCCTTCCCCCTCCTTGGCCTGGCAAAGATTCTCTGCAGGGTCAGGGGTTGGCTCCAGGCAGTTTCCTGGTGGGGGACCAAGGGGCCTCAGCCAAGTCCTGCTTCCGCTGGCCCCCTCCCTTCCTTCCCTGGCTCTTCCCTCGGGCCCAAGTGGCCTCACGTTCCTTGGCTGGCTCCGTTCCCCCTTCCCCTGCTCCCCCTGTGTCCTCAACCAGGCTCCAGGCCAGCCCTGACACGTTCTTCACCCATTCCTGCCTGCCTGCCAGCCTGCACCAGAGGGTCGATGTTGACTCTGGCCTTTTTCTTAGAGACCAAGGCTGCTCATACCCCATGGTCTCTTGCCTAAACCGGTACAGTCGCCTTTGCCTTGGTCCCTAGCTGCTCGGGCTCCTAGAGTCCACACTGCAACCACCAGCTCCTGTCTAACCTGCCCCCTGCCTCATCACCTCCTGCCTCTCTCCCCTAGATCACTCTGCTCCAGCCACACCAGACTTCTCACCCAAAGTCACCAAGCACGGTTCTGCCTCAGGGCCTTTGCATGGCTGTGCTCACTGCCTGGTGCATCCTTCCTGGGATCTGTGCTCCCTCCCATGACTCTTCCCTCACCTCCTTTAGGTCTCTGCACAAATGTTGCCCTCCCTCAGGGCAGGGAAGCCTGCCCTGGCCCATTGTGGAAAATTCCAGCCTCCTCACACTCCATCCCTTTTCTGTCTCCAATCACCAAGGGGCCCTGTAAGAGCCCATTCATCTGGTTTGTCATCCGCCTCCCCTACCGGACTGTGAACCCCACAAGGATGGGGGTTTTTGTGCCTTATTCCTCCCTGTGTTCTTGGCACCCAGCAGCTGCTCAAGAAACATGGGTGTGATGGAACAAACAAACCATAATGGTGCTGGCAATGCATCGAGTGATGCTTGCTGTATGCCCGGCTCAGAGGCAGGACTGAATTCCCATCTCCAACCTTTCTCCATTGCAACTTTGATCATATCTTTCCACATAGGTCCTAAAACACTATTCACTTAATATTTGTCTTCATATCAATTGTCTATCTGTGGGTTTTGTTTTGTTTTTTAACTTAAATTGATGTCCAAAGGATATTCTCTTACCAAGTGAAAAGGAAAACTAGTACATTTGCCCTCAAGAGAAAATGACTTTAAAATGTCCAATTTAGAAACTAGGCCTTGTGCTCAAGTCCAGCTAAGGCTGGGCTCTGGGTCTGCCCTGGCCTTGTGAACATTGGGTTGCTGCATGTGTCCAGAAAGAATCTGGGAGAATTGGCACCAGCAGAGACTTTCTGGAGACCCAGAAGGAATGAGTGGGAAAGGAGTCAACTTTCCTGATCATGGGGTCAATGATTTGATGCCAGACCTCAGACCTGGATCCTGACTGGGGGCATCTAAAACTTGAATGGTGTGATTCTTCTGCCTGGGATTCACCCAGGGTTGCCCACTGAGTGGCTGGCGGAGCTGGGACTTAAAGCTAGGCCTGATGGTCCCGTGTCTGCGTGTCCCTGGCCTCTTTCTCAGGGGAGGTGAGTCAAGGCTGGAGCCCGGCACACCGGAGGCCCTTCCTGCGGCTCTGCAGAGAGAAGCACGAGAAGCCTAGGCTTAAGTACATATTGTTTTCTCGGCAGGGGGACGTCACTGGGGATAAACAATGTCAAGAGCTTTCCCGGTCTCAGCTGGGACTTGGACAGGCCTAGGCTGGGGGCCTGGCTCCAGCCCTAACTTGCTGATGCATGACTCCAGGTTGGTCACTTCCCCGGGGCCTCAGTTCCCTCTTCGGAGAAATGGGGATAATAATAGAACCTCCTTCCTTGCCATGATGGCGCTGGGCCAAGATGAAGGAGGACAACTGCATGTCTACTCAGAGCTGGGCTTCCCCCCCACCCTCTTGCTTCCCTCTCTCTGGCTGCCCAAGGCTGAGGGATCCCTCCCAGGCTAAGCCAGCTAGAGTGAGAGGATGAGCTCTGCAAGGGGGTGAGCTCCCTGTCAGAGGTGGTATGTAAGAAGAGTCACAGTGGAGCGGGTATGGAGGACAGCAGGGAGCTAGAAACAGACCTCTGGACATCTGTTTGTCACCAAGGCCCGCATTTAGTACCCTGAGGCTAAAACAGACCCAGGTTGGCAAGAGCCTACTGGTGAAGCCACTGAAAGCATGGGGTTTGGGGTCCAAGAGATCTGACTTAAAGTCGGGGTGTCTCTCTGAGCCCGGGGTCCTAGGCTGCAAATGAGAATGCAAAAGCCTAACTCCTTGGCCAGGGGGTGGTCCTGAAGGGGGAGTGCAGCTGTGACCCTGGAGGGCATGCAGCGTGCTCTTGGGGCAGCAGCTTGAGTCCCCATCTGCATGACACCTAGGCTGTGTGCCGACAGATGACTGGCCCTGGGATGCACAAGCATCCAGCCAGGACCTTAGCATGTGCCAAGTGCCGTGCACCCTGCTGAGGCCCCTAGCTCCTTGCTCCAACCATTTGTGGACAGCACTTTACAGCTGGCAAAACAGGTCCATGCCCTTGATTTTGGATCTTCAGTTTTCTTGAGGTAGAGAGTGAGGCTCAGAGGGGTGGGGTGAGCAGCCCCAGGTCACTCTCAGATGCTGTTCTTCCTCCCTCCCTTGCTCTGCCCCGCCCCCTAGTCCTGGCCCCTGTTCCCACTGCCCTGGCTGCTTCTGCCCCTGAGAGCGCCATTCTCCCTGTCCCCACCAGGCCTCTGCTCCATCCCCCAGCTGAAAGAACCTTCCTCGTTGAGGCGCCTCTGCCCGCCAGTCTGGAGTCTGAGAGCCTAGGTTCATGTCCCAGCTCTGCCACTCTCTGGCTGTGTTACCTGGGGCATGGTGCACACCCTTTCTGTGTCTGCCTTTTCTCATCTGGAAGGCGGGGGTAAAGGTGGGGTCCCCCTTCGGGACCACCAATTAGGATTGTAAGGTGTAGATGAGTGGATTGTTCACCAGAGGGTCTAGAACGGTGCCGAGCTCACAGGACGCGCCTAATGATTGTGGGTTCTCAGTCACTGCCTTTGTCGTGTCTCTCGCACACTCAGGGAATTTCATGAACGGAACTGTGTGTGTCTTGGTCACTGCTGTGTCCCCAGGGCCCAGTATAAGGCCTGGTATACAGCAGGTGCTCTACTGAAGGAGCAGCGAGATGAGCCTCCCTCTACCCCTAGTCCTGTCCCCAGCCTCAGCCTGCGCTGCACCTCACCTGGATGGGGGTGGGATGTTGCCTACAGTGAGCCGCTGGGACTCCAAGATCCTTCTCTTGAACTCCTCCAGGCTAGCTGGGTCTGTTGAGAAAGCGAAGGGTCAGGCCAGACTAAACACCCAGGTTCTGGGTGGCTGGCTGCCCAGGGTATCAGGGCTGAGGTGGGATAAGAAGTGGAAAGCACCCCCACCCCTAAGCCCCTTCCTGGGTCTGCCCTCTGTCACTCACCGATGGGCTGTGGTTTGGGGGCAGGGCCCACAGGCCTCGGCATAGGTATTGGCTGCGACTGTGGAAGAAAAGGTGGGAGGAGATTTGCAGAAGCCAGAACCCCTGGGCTGCAGTGTTAGGGAGGCTGCCCCCAGTCTATGCCCTTGGAGACCTGGGTCCGAGGTCCTTCCAGGGCAGGGAAACATACACCCATGGAGAAGGACACATGTGAAAATATACGTACAATCACTTACACCCACCTGCCCTCAAATAGCTGGGGTCTCCAGGGACTGGCTTCCCTTAACAGCACCCCCAAAAGACCCTACTCTGAGGGCTGGCCTGTCTTGGTCTCCATTACAGCCTCAGGACCACCCTGGTCCGAATCCATGACCCCACTGAGTTCATCTACCCAATCCGGCTCTCCTCCAGACTGAAGCTGACTCACTCTACAAACCATCTGGACCCCAATCCTTAAAACCATCCTTGAACAACCCTGAGCCAATACCCCCAACCTAAAATCCAAAGCCAGTTCTGAACTCAGTCCTAAGATAGGTCCTAAGATAAAATTGGAACCTTCCTTGGACTTGAACCCTGACCTAAACCCAATCCCAATGACAAATCTGAACTGACCATAACTTTAGATCTAACTCTGCCCCAACCCATCCCCTAAACTCAGTTGCTATAAAAAACCCACCCTAACTCCACTCCCCCAGTCCCAGCCCTGGGTTACACCAGTGCCATTTATAAGCACCTTCTGAATGCCACACTCAACCCCAGTCAATCTGAGACCCCAGGCTTTACATGAAATGGAACCCCCCAATCCAGCCCCACTCCAAGATCAGCATCCCCACAGCTTCTACTCTACACCCAGCCCTGACCTTCACCCCAACCACGTGCATCCCCACCCTAACAACGCAGGGTCACCTCATCCTTCACCTCAAAGATATTCCAACACCAGCTCAACTCCACACCCAGCCAGCCACCCTAATCCAATCTGACCTCAGCTCCTAACCCACAGTCAATGTCAGTTCCAATCCTGACATTGGTGAAATCCTAAATCTACCCTCGGCTCCAGATCTCGAATCAGCTCTAGGCCCACCAGCCGCCCGTGCCTACCTGGGCTCCAGCTCCAGCTTTGGTGCATGGACTCAACCCCACCTCAAGGCCACTGACACCCTAGCTCACCCCTCATCTAGTTCCAGACCCAGTGACCACCCTGCAGGCAACACCCCAAACCCAACTTTTTTGGATCCTCACAGTCCAAACTCCAAGTTTGACCTCAATTCTAAGATTGATGAAACCTTGGGTGGAACCCCAAACTTAACCCAAACCAAATCTAGACACAGTAGTCATTAAGAACTCACCTTCACCCAACTCTAAACACAAGTTCTATGCTCTGTACCTGCCTTAACCCTTCCTGCAGCTCCAGTGTCACTCCTGACCCTAACCCATTGCCTCCCACCAACCCTTAAACTCAACTCAAACATATCCTAACCCTTGACACCGACCCCCATGAATCCTTAAGCCAAACCCTGAACTAATTTTGAGGTCTACCAGCTGCCCTAAACTCAACCCCAACCCTTAACCCTTTCTCAGTGCCATTCCCAATTCCAAAATCCCCCGTATCCTAACATTAGTGAAACTCTCACGTGCATCCTAACTAACCAACCTAGACAGGGAAGCCAACGTCAAACTCAAGTTCAGCATCACCACCAATTTGGCCTCCAGACCCGACCCTGGTGCAACCCGAGTCTAGGGCCCTCCATCCCACCTTGGCTCTGATGCAGGTGTCCAGGGCTGTATTGCTGACGGCCAGCTGCATCTTGAGCTGCTCGACCTGTCGCTTTGTCTCCTCCAGCTCCTTGGACAGGCTGTCTCGCTCCTTTCGAAGTGCCGCCTTCTCCTCCAGCGCTAGCTGGGTCTGCCGGGCACACTCGGTCTGGAGCTTGGCCTCCCGGGCCTGGACCTCCTTCTCTACCTTCTCCTTGGCCTCCTGAAGGGCCCGCAGGCCCTGCTCAGCCTCCAGTTTCTGGCGCTGGAGGTCTGAGTTCTCGCGGGCCACACGCTCAATGCCAGCCCGCAGGCTGTGGGCCAGCTCCTCCACCTTCGTGGTCATGAGGGTGGGCATGTGGTCACAGGTTCTCCGGATAGAGGCCAGATCCGAGCTGAGGGGGTGGTACAGGTTGTAGCCTAGGGAGTCGAGGGTGCGAGGGATAATGGAATCCCTCCAGATGTTCCGCAGCTCCATTTCGAACTTGTCCTTGTCCAGCGGGAGGCAGAGGGTCTGCACCTTCAGCAGCCGATTCTCAGCCAGCTGCCGCTCCTGCCGCTGCTGCTCCCGAGCCTTACCACACTCAGCCAGCTGCTCCTCCACCATGCGCCTGCTCAGCACCAGCCCATCCTTGTCTTTGCTGCACAGCTCTTTCTCCTTCGTCAGATCTGCCTCTAGGGCCTTGACCTTCTGGTTCAGCATGAGGAGCAAGGCTGCAGGCACAGGACAGTAAGACTCAGGAAGGTTAGGGCTTACCAAGAGACTGGACTGGGAGTCTACCACCCCGGTCCCCCCACTGCTGGGATGACCCACCATTACAGCTCTTGTTAGTCTCCTTGAGTTGTTCTTGGCATTGCTTCTCGCTCAAGATGATGGCAGCCATGTACCGCTGGTTGTTCATGTAGACCACCTGTCCAGATGGGACACAGACAGAGCTCAGAGTTGGGGCCCTGCCCCCAACCCCCACTGGGCTTCCCAGACCTTCTGAGCTGGAGCCCCAGATCCTGAATGCAGGTGGCCTGAGTTGGCCCAGATCACAAGGGCATTGCTCCTTTATAGGGGGTGCTGGTCTGAGCCTCAAAAGTTGTTTACAATTAATACTATTTGTCAGTAAAAAAGAACAAAGCAGTGATAAGAAGCTACCACTTGGATGAACCTAGGAAATATTAATTCACATTTATGGCCAACTGATTTTTGACAAGAATGTGGTTAGGGGCTCAATTGTGTGCCCCTCCAAATATGTATGTTGAAGTCCTAACCCCAAGCACCTACAAATATGTGACAGGGTCTTTAAAGAGGTGATTAAGTTGAGATGAGGTTGCTAGGGTGGACCCTCATCCAATACTACTGGTATAAGGGGGAAATTTGGACACTCAGACACGCACAGAGGGAAGACGGTGCCCAGACACAAGAAGAAGAGGGCTAACTACAAGCCAAGGAGAGTGCCTGGCACAGAGCCTTCCCTCATGGGTCTCAGAAGGAACTAACTGTGCTGACGTCTTGATCTTGTGCATGTGCAAAAATTAATTTCTATTGTTTAAACCACCCAATTTGTGGTATTTTGTCAAGGCAGCCCTAGAAATCTAGTACAGGTGCCATGATCACTCCAAGAGAGGAGTCCTTTCAACATGGCACTGGCACAGCTGAATCTTCCAGGCCAAGGAATGAATTTGGACCCCTACTTCACACCACATACAAAAAATTAACTCACAATGGGTGACAGACCTAAATGTAAAATAGCTAAAGGTATAAAACTCTTTAGAAAAAACACGTAGGTGTAAACTCTGCAGGACTTTGGATTCAGCAATGGTTGCTTCGACATGACACCAAAAGCACAAGCAACCAGAGAAAAAACAGATAAGGTAGACTTCATCAAAATTAAAAAATGTCTGGGCTTCAAAAAATATCAAGAAAGTACTATAAGAAATGACCATTCTGCCCATCCCCCCCTCCCAGGCTATTTCTATCTGTGCCCATTTTTAATTGAATCTATTATTGACTTAACTCATACTTATGTAATGGGATTTCTCTTTCATGTATTTGGAAATTGTGTTTTATTCAATAATTAACAGAGGGATGATTTAAAGATGCAGGCTTTACTGAAATGTGTGTGGAAGACTGATTTTATGTAAAGAGGAGCAACCTTTGTGTTTCAGGTTCTTTTCATTATACTAAGATTCAGAATCTGTTATTTAAATGAAGTTGAAAGAGAACCTATTCACTGGAGGCAACACAGAATGAGTATTTGGACTTTTTGTGGTTTGATCTCATTGTATATTTGAATAGAATGCATCAAGTGAAATATGGGGAGGGCAAAATAAAAATTGGCAAACACAATCAAAGGTAAAATGCAAAGATGATGTCTGCTTCTTTTGCTGTCTCAAAATCTATCATGTTTCTGAAATATTACAGAATATATTCTGTTGTATTAAAGAATGTGTTCAAAGTTACAGTAGTTTACAAATAACTTAGTGAATCAGAATAAAAGCAATGTACCCCTTCAAGGTACCCTCACTAAATTAATAAAAGGAAATTTCAACACTGATAAAAAAAAAAGAATCAAGAAAGAAAAAAGACAACCTATAGATGGGAGAAAATATTTTTAAATCATGTATCTGATGATGGGACTAATACCCAGACTCTAGAAATGTAAACTCTAAAAAAATCAGTAATAAAACGATAACTCATTTAAAAAAGAGGCAAAGCATCTGAACAGATATTTTTCCAAAGAAGATAAACAAGTGCTTGTCAAGCACATCAAAAAATGTTCACTGTCATTAGTCATCAGGGAAATGCAAATCAAAACCACAATGAGACGCCACCTCATGACCATTAGTATGGTTATAAATGAAACAAAATAGAAGAATGGAGAATAACGAGCGTTACTGAGGATGTGAAGAAACCAGAATTCTCAGATAGTACTGGTGGGAATGTAAAATGGCGTAGCCTCTTTGAAAAACAGTCTGGCAGTTCCTGAAAATGTTAAGCATAGAATTACCATATGGCCCAGCAATTCCACTCCTAGGGAAGACCCAGGAGAACTTGAAGCATGTGTCCAACAGAAACTTGCACATGTATGTTCACAGCAGCACTAAGCACAATGGCCAAAAGGGGAACAACTCAAGTGTCTATCAATGAATGAATGACTACAATGCGGTCCATCCATAAAGTGGAATATTATTCATCTGTAAAAAAGCATGAATTGCTGACACACACTACAGTGTGGAGGAACCTTGAAAACATCACACTGAGTGAAAGGAGCCAGATACAAAGGGTCCCATGCTTTATGATTCCGTTTATATGAAACATCCAGAATAGGAAAACCCAGAGACACAGAAAATAGTTCAGTGGTTGCCAAGGGCTGAGGGAGAGGGATGGGAGGGGGCTGTTCATGGGGACAGGCTTTTTTTTTAACAGTTTATTATTTTTTGATTTTGGTATCATTAATCTACAATTACATGAGCAACATTATGGTTACTAGATCCCCCCATCATCAAGTCCCCCCCACACACCCCATTACAGTCACTGTCCATCCGTGTAGTGAGATGTTGTAGAGTCACTACTTGTCGTCTCCGTGTTGCACTGCCCTCCCTGTGCCCCCCATGCATTATGTGTGCTGATCCCGATGCTCCTCATTCCCCTTCTCCCTCCCCACCCATCCTCCCCAGTCCCTTTCCCTTTGGTAACTGTCAGTCCATTCTTGGGTTCTGTGAGTCTGGTGCTATTTTATTGGGACAGGATTTTTTTTGAGAGTGATGACAATGTCCTAAAATCAGTTGTAATGATGGCTGTATGATTCTGTGGCTACACTAAAAATCATTGAACTGTACAGTTAAAATGGATCAATTATACAGCATGTGACATGTATCTCAATAAAGTGGTTTTTAAAAAAAGTTTTTACTGATCCACAAAGGTTGTGTCTTTCCATCTCTAGAACAGAACCTCTGTGGCAACATAAAAGGTAAAGATATGAAGAATGCCAAGGATTGGTCTTTCTGCCATTCCTTGTCCTTACTCCTTTGGCTGCTGGCCCTGTGCTAATTGCCCTGCGGTTAGGAGGATGGCAGAAATACCTCTGAAAGTTCCACTGATTTCTGTTTTCAAAAATCTTAGCCATGGAAAAGAAAGACATAGTGAGTTGGATTCAAACATGAAATGAGAAAGAGGTTTTCTTCCAGTTGGAGGAAGTCAAAAGGGAATCCCAGAGTCTCCACCCCCGAGGGGAGGGTCTGGGCGCCTTGACAAGATATGGCCAATCTAAACAAAAAAATTGAGTTAAACTCTCCTTTTCTCCAGGATCTGAGGGCCAGAAATGCAGTTGCATTAACAGAGAATTCAAGAAAAATCGTATTTCTTAGCACCGCCAGAATGGGGGACCCAGATTCACCAGCTACCATCAGATACGTGGGGCTGCCGTGGTGGGACAGGGGCTCCCCACAAGTATCAAAGTTCTGTACTGGAGTCAAGGACATGCAGCCTGGGACCCAAGGAGCACCAGGATCTTCGGAGAAAACCCTAAGCTTTTCTAGCCTACTAGAATTTGTCAACTTGAAGGGGAGAAAAGAAAATCCCTGAACCTATTATTTTCAAATTTTAAAGCTGTGAAGATCCAGCTACTTAGATTTCTAATATTTTATGATGGGCAAATTCAGGATTCAGGGCTGCATGTGTCTCAAACTTTATAATCCTGGAATTCCTAACGGCTCCTGAACTGGATGGCTCTGAGCATCCTAGAAGATCCGAAATTCCTTGGAACTGAGAAGCCTGAAGGGAGTCTGAAGGGTACACAGTCCTGCTCTGGCATCTGAGGAGGCAGCCTGCCCCCATTTGGGGTCTTGAGGGTCATCCATCCTGCTCTGGAGTCTGAAGGGGACTTAGCCTGTTCTGGAGGAATGAGGGGACCTGCCTGGCCCTGGGGTCTGAGACAGGGAGACACAGCCCTTTTCTAGGCAGGCATGAGGAGCTCCACTGCACCCCCACCGCCTCAGCCAGCCAGGGCACCTCCTGGGGGAGAAACCGAGGCTGCCCCTGCCTGCTCCCGATCCCATCTCCCCAGCTCTCACCCTGTCCCAGCCGAGACCTGAGGAGAGGTCTGTATCCTCAGGGTCCCCCAGCACCGAGACCTCCCCAGAGGAACCGCATATGTGAGAACACAGGCGACTATCTCTTGAGCAAATGACAGGCTCCATCAGACCCTGGGCGGCCTGTTTCTGCCCCCTCAGGAAGCCCATCTCCACTCCCAGGCCTCCATTTCCCATCCGTGAAAGGGTTTTGAACGTCTCTCTTTTTCCTGGGATTCCATGATGTGATAGTATTTCTAAAGCGGACGCCCAGCATAAGGCAAATATGAGCCATTCATACTTATTATTACTGAGTAAGAGAACCAAATGCTCTCAGTTTTTATTCAGCCAGTCCTTACTGGCAGTGAGTGTGCCATTCTGGGCGCTTGATGCATATTAAATCATGGAGCCAGGGTTGCTGCCCGTTAACAGGATGCCCAGTTAACATTGAATTCCAGATAGATAATGAATAAAACTTCTTTAGCATAAGCATATCCCAAATATCGCATAGGATATACTTAGGCAAATAAAATCTGCACTGCTTATCTCCTTGCTTGAAATGGAGAGTCTGTCCTCTGTGTCACAGATGAGGACAGTAAAGCTCAGAGAGGTGATATGAATTGCCCAGCATCCCCAGGATACGTCCGGCCCTTGGCCTTACCAGGTCAGCCTGGCACTGGCGGAAGCTGGCGTTGATTCGGTCCTGTTCTCGGCGGGTGTTCAGAAGCATCTGCATGAGGGACTCCTTGGTTCGGGCAGTGATGTTGAGCTCCTTGGACAGGTTGGCCTGGCTGGCCAGGAGCCCCATGACCTGGCCATACAGGCCGTCGGCCCGGCGCTCCGTGGCCTGCAGGTTAGACTCGGTGCCCACGTGCACGTTGCCATATACCATGAAAAGTACGAGGCCCAGGATGATGAGGAACTGGATGAGTGAGACGAAGAGGAAAAAGTAGCGCAGGTAGTACCAGCAGCCCCTGGGGCTGACCCCAGCCCGCGAGTAGGGGCCCCCGTGCTCCGTCACCAGGCCCATCTTCTCGGGGGGCTGCGGCCCTGCACACTGGCACTGCTCAGCAGCCGCCTGCTCTGGGAGGTGGCTCCTGCCCCTTCTGGACCCCGCCAGGGGAGTGTTTATATTACTCCTCTTAATACTTCCTCTGCCCGGCTCCTTCCTGGCCAGGAGGAAACGGGGCCGTGGGTTATCACAGCGCTCCCACCCGGGCTGTGAAGGGAGGGGCGGGGCCGAGGCTCTCTCGGCCTCTCTGATGTGCGCTGGGTGGGGCAGCAGCTGCTGGACTGAGCTTCCTCGGCCTGTCAGGGCCTCAGTTTCTCCACCTGCCCTTTCTCTGTGCCAAGCGCTGTTCTAGACGCTTGCTTCCTATTATCTCGTGTCATCCTTCCCATCGTGCAGAGGGGGAAACTGAGGCATGGGAGGGAAAGGGACTGTTTCTGGGTCTCACCTGTCAGTTCACAGAGCTGGACTTACCCCCTGGTGGGATGGCGGCAGATATATACCCACCTCCAGGTTCAGTGCCAACTAAATGAGCTAAATCCATCGTGCAGAGCGCTGAACCCAGGGCCAAGCCCCTAGTAAGAGTTTAATAACTGGCACAGCAGGGCCTCATGGAGGACTGATGTGTGGATGGCAGTGGCTTGGACTCCCCAAGCTGTCATGCCACAAAATGCCCCACTCACATAGGTGCTTAATAAGTGCTTGAAGAGTGAAAACTCAGAGCCAGGGAGAGCTGGCTTGGCCTGTGTGACTCAGTTTCCCTCTCTGTGAGAGGGCTATGAATGGTGTCTATGTCATGGGATCAGGGAGGGAGGCTGTAGGAAAGGATTGCTGTTGTCATTATTATTATTTCCTGCTGGAAGCATTATTTTGGGGCTCTGTGAGATGGTGAATAGGATGTGCTGGGTAGGTGGCAGGGGAGCTTCACTGTGGGTCACCCCCAGGTGGGTATGGAGGGGATTTCAGGACCAAGGAGCAAAGGATTCTGACTTTGCCCTCCTGCCAATCCCCCCAGAACCAGGAGCTTCAGGGAAAGCCTCCATGAGGTGTGAGGTATTAGCCTGAGGCCCGGCTGTGAGGGGCCTGCAGTCTTGGCAAGGCAGAGTGGAACACAGCCCATAACCTCATGGGCTCGGGGCTGGCAGGAAGGACGGATGGGGCCAAAAGGAAGGGGCAGGGAAAGGGGCCTGGACCCCAGGTGGCTGACAGTGACACAAATGCTTTCCACTGCCTGTTGGGGGCACACTGGGGTGAAGTCTGTGGCATGAGGACCTGTTACCCCATTAGCTAGAGTCATGGAGTGGGGGGCAGTTGACAGTGGGGCAGGGTCCTCCAGGGTGTTGATGGTGTTCATCAAGGATGCAAAAGTTGGGTTGGAAAGGAGGAAGTTCTCAGGGATGGGCAGGAAAGCCCCGTCTGACCTTTGGCCTTTGCAGCTACCCAGTGATTCCTGATTCCCGACCCTTCCCAGTGGGTAGTGGGGGGAGGAGGACTGGGGGCTACAAGTGGTGCCCAACCAGCTATTTCTCTAGGTTGGCCAAGTCCACCCGGAGTCCCCTGGAGCTGGATGGGAAGAGGGCATTTTCCATCTTCCTTAAAGGGAGCCATGTGGACGGAGTGAATACATGGTTTCAATTTAGGGCTCCAGAGTTAAGCTCTGGCTGTGCCATCTACCTTCATATGGCCTCAGACAAGTTAGTGCCCTCCTTAAGCCTCAGTTTTATTCTTTTTATTTATTTATTTATTTAGTCATCTTGATTTTTTTTTTGGTATCATTACTCTACAATTACATGAGGAACATTATGTTTACTAGGCTCCCCCAATCACCAAGTTCCCCCCACACTCCCCATGCAGTCACTGTCCATCAGCGTAGTAAGATGCTGTAGAATCACTACTTGTCTTCTCTGTGTTGCACAGCCCTCCTCATGCCCCCCTCCCACATTATACATGCTAATTGTAATGCCCCCTTTCTTCCCCCCCTTATCCCTTCCTTCCCACCCATCCTCCCCAGTCCCTTTTCCCTTTGGTAACTGTTAGTTCATTCTTGGGTCCTGTGAGTCTTTTGGTGTTTTGTTCCTTCAGTTTTAGCTTTGTTCTTATACTCCACAGATGAGTAAAATCATTTGGTACTTGTCTTTCTCCTCCTGGCCTATTTCACTGAGCATAATATCCTCCAGCTCCATCCATGTTGTTGCAAAAAGTAGGATTTGTTTTCTTCTTATGGCTGAATAATATTCCATTGTGTATATGTACCACATCTTCTTTATCCATTCATCTATGGATGGACACTTAGGTTGCTTCCATTTCTTGGTTATTGTAAATAGCGCTGTGATAAACATAGGGGTGCATTTGTCTTTTTCAAACTTGGCTGCTGCATTCTTAGGGTAAATTCTTAGGAGTGGAATTCCTGGGTCAAATGGTATTTCTATTTTGAGTTTTTTGAGGAACCTCCATACTGCTTTCCACAATGGTTGAGCTAGTTTACATTTCCACCAGCAGTGTAGGAGGGTTCCCCTTTCTCCACATCCTCGCCAACATTTGTTGTTGTCTGTCTTTTGAATGGTGGTGATCCTTACTGGTGTGAGGTGATAGCTCATTGTGGTTTTAATTTGCATTTCTCTGATGATTAGTGATGTGGAGCATCTTTTCATGTGTCTGTTGGCCATCTGAATTTCTTCTTTGGAGAAGTGTCTGTTCAGCTCCTCTGCCCATTTTTTAATCAGATTATTTGCTTTTTGTTTGTTGAGGTGCAGCCTCAGTTTTAATCTTTCTAAAGTGGAGGCAACACAGCCAGTTGTGAAACACTTGCCACAGTTCCTGGCACACACTCAGGCTTAATAAATAACTTTTTAAGGTGGGACAGATTGTGTACAGCCCCTGATGCTAGGTTCAGGAGCTCATGTGTAGGGGAGGGCACTGCCTCCAGGTGCTGGTGCCCTGGGTCTGTGGAAGCATCAGGGGAAAGGGGACATGACAGGGTAGATCCTGGATAACAAGAGTTCAGTGGAGACACTCAGGCATGGGGGCAGTGCCCAGGCCAATACCAGGAGGTATGACAGTCTTGGTATGTACTTAAGACCTTGGCTATTCTTCATAATCTAGTCAAGGTGTTGTATACATGTGTATATGAACATGACATCTACTGTCAAAGAAAAAGAAAGGCAAACATAAACTCCCAGAAATTAAAAACCCACCCTGGACCTGATGGTATTGGTGTGCTACACTTTTGAGCAATTGTCACAGTGTATGAATGACAGTTTTAAATATGCATGCTAATATCATTTTTATCAAGTTCAAAACAATACACTGTTTCTTTTTGGCAATTTGATCTCACACCTTTGATTTGTAAGGCTTCCTTTTTGAGTAACTTGTTTTATGTGATTTTTTTAAAAGGAAAAAGTAATGATGAAACTTCCTCTTTTTGCTCAGCATTGTCTTCGAGATTTGTTGATTCCTTTTGCCTGCTGTTTAGATTTTCACCACATACATTCCCATAATAATGATCAATGGGCATTTAGACTGTTTCCAAATTTTTTGTTTCAATGAAACAAAAGAAGATTTAATATCTAATGCCCACAAATGAAATTGCTGGGTCCCAAAGGAATTACATATGACCTGTTGATAGCTGTCACCAAATTATCCTTCAAAGAGGTTGCTTCCATTGACACCTCTGCCAACAGTGTCTAAAATTTCTAAAAACAGACTTTCCAAACATGTTCTGTTTGCATCCCTGGCCAAAAAATTCCAGAGGGTGGCGGCAAGCAACTGGTCCTCAGATTCTCGTGAGGTCAAACGTATCGGCCCCTGGGTGAGCATTTGGTTTTTTCCTGAAGACAATTTGTCATGTTCACAGGAAATTTTGCACATGAACACCTCATCACAAAATCAGGCTTCAATTTTAAACTTTCTTTTTTCTAAATTAAAAACAATCCATTTGGTTTTCTTTGTTTGGGCCAAGAAGGGAGAACTGTCCTGAGGAAGTCAACGCCATGTCACTCCCTGAAAACTGACACTGAAGTGTGTTTTTTTTGTTGTTTGTTTGTTTTAATGAGGTCTGAAAAAATTCTCACAGAATTCAGGAAGACCCTTGAGGAAGTGACATTTCACTTCACTTGGTGAAGAAGAATTTAGTTAAGTTCAGAAAACCCTACACTTTTACATCAATGTGTTTGGTTAAATTCAAATGACGTTAAGTTTTGTGCTTTTGGAGATGTCAGAGGAGGCAAAGTTGAGCCCTTTGGGAAGGAGCAGCCTGTCCTCTCTGGGCCGCTGTGTTCCTGGATGATAAAAGGTGACTCGCTTTCTTACCTGGGACTATAGGGCCCGTGCAATCAGGCTGCTGCTGTCCCAGGTGCCCCCCGTTCTCCCCGAGGTGCTCCCAGTCCTAATTCACTCCCTGTCCTATGGGCTTCCCAGGGGCTCAGAGCCAGCCTCTGCCCTCTGTCCCTCCCCAACCCTGACACTAAATCAGACTGTACCCTTCCTGCTCACATACCTGCCATGGCTCCCCATTTCCCTCTATCCCTGGAGCTGATTTTCAGGGGTCTGACAGGTATGGCCAAGACGGAACCAGCAGAATAAGTGAAGAATGATCGTGTTTTAGGTCCCATTTACAGCCCTTTAAATGAACCAGCTCTTGGACCCCATAGCCGCACAGTGAGGGGCCCTAAGTCAGACAAAGCAAAAGCAGTCTCCTGGTTTCCAGGCCTGGCTGACTCCAGAAAGAGAAGCCATTTCCTGCTCACTTCTGGATGTATGCTGGGGTTAGGGGGTCTCAGACTCACCCTTAGTCTCCCAAGCAGTGAGCCCTTGGTAGGCGGCAACAGGCTCTGCAGGCCGGGGCGGCCCCTGGTGGCCCCAGTAGAGCAAAGTGGCTAGCACCCTTCTATCTCTTCCCTCAGCCTCATCTCCTCTTTCGGAGGCGGTGACTCTCCAGTCCCGTCTCCAGGAGGATCTCTCCTAGGTGAAGGCCCTGACCAAGCACCTCCAAGTCCCAGGTGGTGGGAAGGTAATGAGCAAGACTGGCTGAAGGGGTGCAAAGTTCCAAGGGCCCCCACTCCCCTCCCTACACCAGCCTCTTAGGAATTTTTAAACACATTTTAATTATTTTAAAGCAGTACATGTGCATGATATAAAAAATACAAACTTTACCAAAAAGGTATACAGAGAAATATGAAACTGCCTTCCCAGCCAACCCTCAGACCCCTGGTTCCTACCCCAGAGGCCACACCTGTGACCAGTGTTTCCTTCAGAGATATTTGAATAAAAGTTTCCTGGTCCTGCATTTTTAAAATGTATGCAAATTATCGCTGTCCTGCTTTTTACATTAATGCCTGTCTGAGATGACTGGCTTTGCCCTTTTTAATAGTTGTATAGTATTCCACTGTGTGGATGGATGGAATCATTTAAACAGTCCCCAGCTGGTGGCCAGAAGTTGTTCCCAACTTTTTTGAAATTATCAAGAATGTGATAATGAATGTCCTCATTCTCTCCCCTACCTTTGCCCTTTGTCTCCTTTTTTAAAGTAAACTTGTTACTTTGGAATGATTTTAGTAATACAGAAAAGTTGCAGAGATAGTACAGAAAGTCACTGAATAGCCCTCACCCAGCTTCTTCCATTGTTATCATCTTATTTACCATGGCTTATATGTCAAAACTAAGAAATTAATCATACTATATTAGAGTAACTATACTTGAGACTTATTTGATCTCCCCACTTGTGTTTTTTTGTTCCAGGATTCAACCTAGGATTCTGCATTGCATTTAGTACATCATTTCGTACACATGTAAATATGGTTGTAGAAAAATTCCTAAAAGGTCAAGGATATATGCACTTTTAACTTTGAGAGATTCTAGACATTTGCCCTCCCAAGTGGTTGTACCAACAGGCAGTCCCACAAGTACTGCACCGGATCCCTTGTTTCCCCACATACTGCCAACATGGAGTGTTCACAAACTTTTCTGTTTTTCTCTTTGCCAAACTAATGGGTAGAAAATGGTACTATGTTTTTGCTTCAATTTGCATTTCTTTTTAAGGACTGAGGTTGGATATCGTTTTTGGAGTATGTTTCTATGAACTGACTGTTCACATTCTTTGCCCATTTTTCTACTGAGTTGTTTTCTAAAAAATTAATTGATAAGAGCTCCTCACATAGTAAGGAAACTAGTTTATTCTTGTGCAAAAATAACTATCAGAAATGGATTTCCTTCTCTTCTAAAGGATTTTCTAGCTAGTCATTTATATACAGGACAGTTTCAGTTCATTCCTTTGGGTTTCCTACATATAAAAACATACCACTGGCAGATGGTATTATTAGGCTGAATAGCTTCTGTCAACCTGAAATTAATCATAAAGAAACATATAAAACTCAAACTCAACTCCACAAAATGGCTGGCCTGGGCTTTTAAAAAATGCCGATATCATGAAGAGCAAAGACAGACTGAGGAACGTTCCAGATAAAAGGAGATGAAAGAGACTTGGCAAATACAGTGTGTGAACCAGGATATTCTTTTGTTATAAAAGGCTTTATCAGAACAGTTGGCAAAATCTGACTAAGGTCTATAGATTAGATGATAGTTATGTTATCATTGTCCATTTCCTGATTTTCATAATTGTACCGTGATTATGTGAGAGAATGTCCTTGTTTTAAGGAAATGCATACTTGAGAATTTATTGGTAGACATCATTTCTGCAAGCACAAAGGTTGAGGGGGAAAGAGAAAGACAAACCAAAGGTGGTAAAAATTAACATCTGTGAAATCTGGGTGATGAGTATTCAGGATTATTTTGTACTAATCTTCTAACTTTTCTGTTAAGTCTTAAATTATATCAAATAAAAAGGTGAGAGACAAAAATAATGTGAAATCAAGCTATATGATATTGTCGAGATTTCTATTATTTTTTATGTAAAGTGTTTTCGTATGATTCATTGTACACATTCTTTCTCTTCCAATATTTACTTTAACTGTTACTTCTTTGTGGTGTCTAACTGCATTGGCTAGTACCTCCAGAACAATTTGAAAAACTGGACAGTGGTCATCCTCACATTGGCCCTGATTTTGATGGCCTTTTTAGAATTTTTCTAATTTGATCCATTAGTATGGTCGTCAATTTTATTAACACACTTCCAAATATTCAACCATTCCTACATCTCTGGCATAAGTCCCCTTTCTTGTGGTGTATTTTAAAAATGTTTGGTTTTCTTTGTTAAAATTCCACTTGGGAGTTTCTTACTGTCTTCATGGGAAAACGGGTTTGTACTTTTACAATTGTGCCATCTTTGTCAGGTTTTGGTGTCAAGGCTAGGCCAGCTCTTTAAACATGATTTAATGTTGACAGACAAGATAAACTGAGGCCCAGGGAGGAGAAACCCTTTCAAGTCGCTCCTGAGCCAATGCTGACCCTTAAAGTCCTCATGTCTGTGGGATGAGGGCGACGAGTGAGCCTCAGCATTCCCATCTGCAGAATAAGCACTAGTCAGGGAGAGAGGGTCAAGTTTCCTTTCTGAACAGTTTCTATTTAGAGCGACTCCTGGGTCGAGAGCTGAGCGCTGACGGCTGTCGACTGGGCGTTTCATGCAGCATGAGTATCTCTATACGTGTCCCAAAAGGGTCCCCAGTGTCTGTCCTCCTGGCTTCGCGCGCCCGTCCTTCTGGGCTGACTCACTCTCATGAGCGCCGCGCCGGCCGCCGGCAGCCCCGCGAAGGCCCGAGGCGAGAGCGCGAAGGGGGACTGGGCCGCGGTCGGGACCCGGAGCGGGGCCGGAGGTGCGGCACTCTGCGCTGGGTGTCCAGCTCGCCTTCCAGAGCTTTACTGCCGTGAAGTGGGGAGAGGCCCGTAAACACCGGGCCCCGGGCCCCAGAGACACCCCCACAGCACCCTTCCACCTTTCCTGGGAAGCCCACTCTCCAGTGACCCCCGTCCCACGGGGTCCGCCATCTTTTCTCCCAAGACCCCTCCTCAGGGGCTTCCAACCCCTTCTCCAGAAGCCCCGCCTCCAGATCCGCGGTACCTTTCCTCGGGACTCCCTTTCCTTGCACCCACCCTTCTCTTCGGTTCCCCGCTTCTCCCCGGAGCCCCTATATGTGCCCTACCCCAGGGCCCATCCTTCTAGGGCGCCGGCCTCCCCACCATTACCTCCCCAACGCCACACCCATACGGCCACGGCCTCTCCTCCCCGCATCTTTCCCCTACGCCCTATGTGATGATTGGCCGAAATAACGAAGCCCTGTGCAGCCATTTGCTACGCGCTCTGGTCCCGCCCCTCACTCACATGCGCCCGAGCAGCGCCGCCTCCCGGTCAGCGCAGGCTTTGCCCTTGGCCTTGGCCGCGCGTGCGCGCTGCTGCTCCTCGTCCAGCCGCCGCGCAGACTCCGTGGCCACCGCCTGCCAGTACACTAGGTCTTCTGCGAGTGCAGAAGACCTCATCAGGCTGCAGGCCACACTCCAGCCGCTCTCAACGCCGGCATCCGAGTATATGTAATCTGCGTACTATTTGCACACTTTGCTTTTGAATTAAATTTATGTGCTGTCTGCAGGCTCTTTACGTGTTTTTGTGTAGGTTTTCATTGGGGAGTCATGTACATGGCGATTGCATATTTTATTGCATTTGCGTTGTTTTTGTGACATTTGCGTGGTCTCTGCATGTTATGTGCATTTCTTTCATAAATTTTAGCGCTCGTTTGCATATTTTGCACCTGTGTTTCATCTGCGTAGCTAGGAACCTTCTAGGTTCCTCTCACCTCTAGCCCTGCCCACCCCCTTGTGCCCCAACACACCTGTCAGCGCCCCGTTCTCAGCCCCCATCTGGGTCCCCTGTGCCTTGACCTCGTCCATCTCGGCCCTCAGTGCCATTAGCTGGGTCTGAAGCCGGCTCTGCGGAGTGGAGGGAAAGTGACAGGGAGGTGGGGAGTGGAGGAGTGAGAGGATGAGGAGTGAATGGACTCCGCTCATTCTGGGGGAAACTGAGGCCACACCGATGACCGTGTTCCCTGAGCTTTATTTGGAATGTCCTCTGGGGTCCTGTAGTTATAAAACACAGAAGTAGTTTACTGACGTCTATACTACCAAGAGGTGACAAACGGCCTGCTTGGAAGGTCTTTGCCCTGATACGCGGCCCCTCCACCCCAACCCACCTACTGTGGAAACAGTTAAGCATTGCGGTCAGACTCCAGTTCCAATCCCAGCTACATGTAGACTCTCCAACTGGGGTTTCAAACCAACACAAGTCAGTTTGGTGGTTAACAATGATTGAATTTCTGGGGTATGCTTTGTCACCTCTGTGAGAGATCCTGCAAAGCAACTGGCCTGAAAGGGCCAGAGCCCACATTTTAATCCAGGGCAGGTTGCTCTTAACCTCACTGTCCCAGGCCCTTAGGCAGGTAGGTAAGTGGGGGAAATCGACACACTGCCTAGCCTCTGTTGGGCCACCTACATGGAGCTACACAGTAGTTACTCAATAAACCTGAATGGTTGGGACTTTTAAAGATGGTTCTTATGCAAGACCCAGTGCCTGAGAAGGGTTAAGAAAGAATTTGAAGGGGGTGGTCAGAGGAAAAGGGAGGACCTGGCCACCACTTCCCCCAAGAAGCCAACTTTAGCTTCCTAATTACAGGTGACATGAATGTCCCTCTCTGGAAATAGGACTGCTGGGCACTTGGGGGAGGGTTAGCACAGGGACTCCCCAAGTGGGCTCAGGGGTCTGGGGCTTCCCTAGCCATCAACACTTACCCCGCAAATAGCAGAGGGCCGTGGGGCCTACTTGGTCAGAAGATAGACTCAAGGTTTGAACTGGTATTGTAGGAGTTGGAAAGGACTGTGGTACTATGCGGTACCTCCCTCAGCTGAAGAGTTGGGGAAACGAAGGCATGGGAAGTGGGTACCCTGGGGGGATGTGTCTGCAGGCCTCCCACCCTGCCCACGTACCTGGCGGCCCTCACAGGCCCTTAGAGCCTCCTCCAGCTCCCCACGGATACCCTCAGCCTGGCCCAGCTGCCTGGCCAGGGCTTCTTCGCGTCGGGCAGCCTCCGCCAGCCGTTGCTGCAGCTCCTTGACCTCAGGCGCTGGGTCCCCGGGCTGCGCCGTGGCATTGGTCTCTGCTGGCTCTGGGCAGCGAGACCTCCAGGAGGTCGAGGAGGCCAGATTCCAGGCCAGCAGGGCCCCACCAGCTGCAGCTGTGGCCAGGAACACGGCAGCCCCGCACAAGGCGAGCAGCCGCCACGCACATCCCGGCTCTGGCTCCGGCACCGGCTCCAGCCCCTGTTCGGCCATGCTGCTGTCCACAGCTCTGGCTCCGGATGGCCATGAGCATTTAATTGGCACCTTGGGGTGGCAGGGACACCCACGGTCCACTCCACCCAGTTCGTGGCTTCTACTGGAGTTTATTGGGAGGGGCTAGACCCCAGCCAGGGGCTGGCCCAGGCTAGACCTGGGAGTCCTGGGTTCCAGTCCTGCTCCTCCATTGTTCTCTGAGCCTTGGTTTCCCTTTCTGTGAAGTGGTGAGGGCAATAGCTCTTGTCCCATAGGGCTTAATGGGAATCACATCCGTGCACAATGCCAATCTGCTCGGGGGGTGGGGGGCAGGGGCGCGGGAGGCACTCAGAAGGGTCTAGGAGTATATTGTCCCCATTCTGTTCATGGGGACTAGAGGCTGGAAAAGGAGAGGCTACGTCTGATTGGCTGAGGTCGGCCTGGCTCAGGCTTCCACACTTTCTGTGAACGCAGTAAAGAGCAAGAGGGTAGAGGCAAGGGTGGACCGGCCCCATCTCTCTGTCCGTTCTCCTACGGCGCCGCCAGAGGGAGATCTTACAACGTGAGTCAGATCAGGCTAGTTTGCCTCGTGCCCTGACCTCCCTCCCTTCTCCGACCCAAATCTCCGCCTCCTGCTCCCCATCTGCCCTGCTTCGGCTTCAGCACCTCTTGACCCTCCTCCATTCCATCTTCTCTTTCGCCTCCTCTTCCTCCTCCCTATTTCCCCCCTTTTCTTCTACCCTCCTTGCTAGGCCTTCCCCTTCCGCCCCTCCTCGCCTCTTCCTGCTACTGCAGGGCCCCATCACGGTCTTGGACGCCACCTCCTCGTTTCCCGCCACCCCCTCCGCCTCCCGCCGCCCTCCGCGCCCTCCTGTGCTCATCTGGCAGGCGCGTTCCCACGTTAGGGCCTTTGCATTAGCTGTACCCCCTGCCACGGAGCCCTCCCTTCCCTCTTTGCGCAGCTAACTGTTCCCTACCAGCTGATCCCCGCCCGCGGGTTGAGTCTCCTCCTCCAGAACTCTCCTCCACCCCCACTAACCCAAGCCCCATAGTTTCAGCTCCCGTGGTTCTTCTGTAATTTCTACATGTTTGACTGATTTCCAGCGGTCTTGAGACAGGGACCCTGGATGTAGTCAGAGTAGGGTGAGGGCCTCTGGAAGGAGCAAGGTGGGATATTTGCAGTCAGAGCAATATAACTACATGCAAGGAAACCCCCCTACCAAAACTCTTATGTTAAACATTAAGCTCTAGAATCATTCTTCAGTGACATCAGTTAATGTTCCCCAGATAGAGTAGCACATGTTTTATTATGCTGATCATTTGTAACCATGTGTAAGATTCACTTTAGCATGCTTAAAGGCCGAGGCCTATGTGCTGTCTTTCCTCCTTCGGATCTGACGAGGTGATTCTGCAAAGTGAACAACTAATTTAGCATGCAGACCCAGCTGTAAACGGCACAGTAAAGGGCAGGAATAATTCCATCTTGAAGATTGCATTTTAACACCCAGGAAGTTCAAGAGGCAAGATTCTTTAGCAAGTAGACAATACCTCCGCCCACCTTGGGGGCTGGGCAGGCAGCCTTTTGATATGCTCCCAGACCCAGGCGCTGGTGTCCCGGAGAGAAATCAAGGCAGGAATTTCCTTATGTTAAGTTAATTTTTAATATTCAGGGACCACTTAACAAGTCCACACTCCTAAACTCTTTTTCACGTTCTCGAAAAATCCTCAACTGCCTATAAAACCCCTAGACAACCGCACCACCACGGACTCTCTTGTCCCCTCCTGGCGTGAGCTGGGAGCTCTGTCCTTTTGCTTTCTCTCTAAATAAAAGCCTGTACCTTGCTCTCCTACCTTGACTGTTTGTGAAGCTCATTTTTCGGCTCTGCAAACAAGAACGTCGCCACCCCCACCCCCCAACCCCGCATTCCATTCCACACAAAGAAACCAAAGACAAGAGAGGCCAAGTCTTAGAGCAGAGACACACAGCAGCGGATGGGCATTGGTGGATTACTGCTGGAGCTAGAACCCCCTTCCCCAAGCCCCACCACACATACACGCGCGCACACACACACACACACACACACACACACGCATGCACACATCTGCGGGAACCCTTAGTTCTAATTTCTTAATCCCTGGCTGGATCACAGCCAGCAAGGGAAGAGGGCACTTTTTAGGAAGAAGTTTATGTCCAAGGCCATTGTTGGTATAGGACAGCACTTAGGGAAGGGAAATTGAGCAGGTCAGATCCATCATATTGAGCAAACCGGCTCCCACTCCAACGTAAAAACAGCTGTGAAATAAAAGCTAACCACCATTCTAAGTGTTAAAGTTGAGTTTGTTGTCTTTTGTTGTTGTTGTTGTTCTCGTTGTAACAAAGAATTGAAAGGCAGACACAATAGTGAAGCAGAGTGAAAGTTTCATTTGAATACGCTCCAGGGGAGGAGCAGGCCAGAGTCGTGGTAGACAGAGGCCTCCATCCACCCACACAGCCATCCCTCTCGGGGCGCCTGGCCTTTTCCATGATGAGGTGTGTTCTGGGCAGTTCATAGTTCTGTTGGATGGAGCCCACACTGGGATCAGCTTGGCCTGGTCTGATGCAAAGACATCACCTCCCTGCAAAGCCTTTGTCGTCTTCACATAGTATCCCCTACCCGGGAAGTTCGGGCAGTTTTTCCTTGAACTTTATCTTCCCCTTCCCCCGGCTGCTCATGTCTATCTTTCTACCTAACATAGGAACCACCAAAAAGGTTTCTAAGACCTAAGTATTGAAGTTTTCATAACTCTGGGAGTCTCAAAATGGCCACTCTTAAAAACTTCCCTTCTAACTCTGCAGTACCATCTGTTAATGAAGTCAAAAGTGAAACAATTGGCATCTGCACTCCTGCTAAAGGATAAGGAAGAACGGTTGCCTCTCTTTGGTGCTGGGATGAGTATCGTCTCATCCCCAGCCCCGACTCCCGACTCCCGCAACTCTTTCTTTATGTCACACATCTTACGTTAATGAAATGTACCCGTTTGAATGCCTGTTTCCTTGAGGACCTAAAATCTTTGTATGACTTGGGTTCTCTGAAGCATTATCTCCTACCCCATCCACAAGAGTTATATTTTTCCATGTCCTAATCCTTAGTAGGTTCAAATAAAACTCTTCTTTGTCAAGGTGAGTTTAGTGACTTTGTCATCAATGCAGCCCAGGCTTTGAGAGTAGGAACAGCACTGTTTAGGGACATGCTGGGGTTTTTGTTTTTTAGCGTGTTAAGTTACATATATATATACAACAGAAATCCTGGTAGGATTTTTTTTAAGGTCAATTTAATATAAATTAAATACCATCATACATAATACACATTATACAAACAATTATAGCTAGATCTTTGGATATTTTTCTTGCATGTGTGTGTGTGTGTGTGTGTGTGTTTATAGGTCTGTGTGTTTGTCATATACATACCATATCCAGGTCCATAGAAAACACATCACAGATATACACATCTTAATATAGAATGTAAGAACAGAGGATCATAGTCATACAAAGACTTAAATGTCAGGAACATAAGGAAAACAAATAAGTACAGTTGATTCTCTTTATTCATGGTAGTTATGTTCTATAAAGTTGCCAGGAACACTTAACTAGCAAATACTGAACCAATGGTCCTAGGGGAAGTAGAAGATTAGGTAAGTCGAAGCCTTACGTCAAAATGTTTTCATCAATCAATTGACAGATCAATGTATATCCTTGTTGTAAGTGTATTTATGTTTCTCAAAATTTATTTTGGTATCAATATGCAATCACATGAGCAACATTGTGGTTACTAGATTCCCCCCATCATCAAGTCCCACACACACACCCCATCACTGTCCATCAGAGTAGTAAGATGCTGTAGAGTCGCTACTTGTCTTCTCTATGCTATACTGCTCAGACAGGGTCCATGGGATTAGGCAGCGTAGGGTGAGGGCCTCCGGAGAAAAAGCAGAGCAAGATAATTACAGTCAGAACAGTGTAGCAATGTACAAAGAAGTCCCTATTGAAACTCTGTGATAAGCATTACGCAAAGTCAGAGTCACAGTAATTCTCTAGGGTAAAGATACCAGACTAGGAATATAGACATCTTCAGTGAGATCAGTTAAAACTCAAAAGGCCAGCAACAACTTAGCCTGGAATGTTTGAGTGTTCTGCAGATAAAGAAAAGTGTCTCAGCATAACCCATGACTTCACTGTAAAATTTACCTTAGGCTGCTAAAAGGCCCAGGTTATTTTAACTGTACCTATGTGCTATATTTCCTTCTCTGATCCTAACCAAGTCGTCTGCAACTTAGGAAAAAGACTAATTTAGTAAGCAAGCCCAACTATAAACAGCCCAAGAAGTTAAGAAGTAAGATTCTTAACTTACTTCAGCAAACAGGCAACAACCCAGCCCACCTTGGGGGCAGGGTAGGCGGTCTTAACTGACATGCTCCCAGAAGGAAACTGCTATCTTGAGAAAGAATCAGAGCTGAAAATCTCCTCTGTTACTCATCAAGAATGAGCATTCTGGGACCACTCAACAAGTCTGCACCCCTAACCCTTTACCTTCATTCCTGAAAATCCTCAACCACGCATAAAACCCCTAGACAATGAACCAACCACAGACTCTCTTGCCCCTCCGGGCGTGAGCTGGGAGCTCTGTCATCTCACTATCTCTAAACAAAAGCCTGTACCTTGCTCTCCTACCTTGAGTATTTGTGAAGCTCATTCTTCGGCTTCGTGAACAAGAACCCCAGCATCACTGCCTTCCCCATGCCCCCCCCCCCATGTTATATGTGCTAATCATAATGCCCTCTTTCCCTCTTTCTCCCTCCCCAGTCCCTTTCCCTTTGGTAACTGTCAGTCCATTCTTGGGTTCTGTGATTCTGCTGCTGTTTTGTTCCTTCAGTTTTTGCTTTGTTCTTATGCTCCACAGATGAGTGAAATCATTTGGTGCTTGTCTTTCTCTGCCCGGTTTTCTAAGCTTAAGGGGAGGATGGTGAGAGGTGGGGGTAGGAACAAAGTCATGTGAGAAGGGTTTCCTTCCTAGGAAATCAAGGGAAGGGGCTGTAAGTGGAGGTTTCAGTTGCCCAAGCAGCTGGGAAAGGAAGCCCTGAGCAAGTCCAGGTACTTCTCTGGACCTCAGTTTTCTCATCTGCTAGATGTGGCTGTTAGTGACTAGTAGGGGGTGGAATGACCCACTCATCATAAAGCAATGCCTTGAGCTTCTGCAGAGCCCTCCGGCAGGCTGGGAGCACAGAAGTGAGGCAGGCATGAGTCTTGCCATCTAGAGCAGAGGTTCTCCGCAGATGTGATTCTGCCCCACAGGGGAAACTTGGTAAAGCCAGAGGGTACTTTTTTGTTGTCAAAACTGGGGGTTGGGTGCTCTGGGCTTCAGGTGGGTGGGGGCCAAAGCCGCTGCTCAACGTCATACTGTGCAGGGCAACCCCACTGCAGAGAAGGATCCAGCCCAGACGTCCACAGGGCTGAGGCTCAGAAAACCTGCCCTAGAACTTCAGAGTCAGGAGCAGGTGCTCTGGCAGCAGGCTGAGTACAGGCCACGAGGCAGGAAGGACCTTGGCACATTTGACCTGCAGAGGAATGGTCAGCGAGCAGGGAGGCTGGTGGTCAAGGGGGACTGAGGAGCGGAGCCTGTGCAGTGATGGTGTTTGGGGTCCCTGGTAGGACAGCTGGAGCCATGGAGATTTTCCTGACCATCTGGGCCGGGGCTGTGGGACCTGAGGGCCATGCAGAATTCTGGGCAGACCCAAGGGTCCTGGCACTAGTGCTATGAACAGGAAGTTGCCTGGACAATACATTAGGTAGGATTCCAGGAGAATATGGACAAAGGAAAGTAACAGAGGACAGGGGTTACAGGGTATGGGAGGATCCAAGGAAGTGCGTGAAGGGTCTGTGGGGATGAGAGTCCTCGACTCTGAGGAAGCACAGATTCTCTGGATGAGGGCTCCCAGGGCTGGGTGCTGTAGGATGAATGAGTTTGGGGAGATGGAGGAGGTGGGGTCATTGTGACAGAGGCCGGGCCTGTGTGTGTCTGCAGGTCCGGGTTTGAATCCCAGGCCCTCAGTGTGTTGTAGGAGGGTACTGGGAACCAGGACAAGGTGTCCCTTGTCCATTTGGAACCACAGGCATCAGGAGAAGGTCCTGTGAGAAGATGAGTAGTGAGCTCTGGGAGTGCGTGCAGTGAGGCTGATGAGGGCGTGGAGCCCTTTAAGATGATACCAGCAGAGAAGTGGGCCTGGGAGGCAACGGGATGGCTGTGCGGTAAATTGCGATATTTCCAGAATCTCGTCTGGCCTTAGGCCATTTTACACATACTGCTGCAGCTTCTTGCAGCCTTCAGACCAAGGGGTGGGGAGAGGCTGTTCTCTCCTCCTCCTCCCCTCTGTTGCAGTAACTGGTCTGGTGCCTGAAGTGAGCAGGTGCCCTGACTGCAAGAGATGGGGAGCACCGAGTGGGCTGTGCTGGCCGGGCTCGGGAGAAAGGAGAGAGGGTGCTGAGGGTGCAGCGCCAGAGCGGCAGCCAGAGGGGCCACACGGAGCTGGGCCTCATCGTGAGAAATAAAAGGGTCACTCTCAGTCTAGGCTCTCCTTAGACTGATTTCAGTTCCATGGGTTTATTCGCCCCTGGCGGGGAACACTGCTTCTTTCTTCCCCTTGGTGCTACAGTGGTGCCTGCCCAAAGTGGTCCTTTCCCAGGAACCACCGCACCAACCTGTGTGGTGCCTGGTGGTTCCTGGGAACTTTCTAGAGCAGGGAAAGCTGGGTGTGGACGTCAATGGGTGTCCACCCACACCCACAGAGCAGGTGCCAGACGCCTGAAGGAGACACAACAACACTCCAGAGAGTAAGTTCTTTCCCCCCAAAAGGGGTGTTTATTGTTCAGAGCCCAAAGACTCCAGAAACCGTAACAGCAAGAACATAGCTGGTGTTGGGGGAAGGCAGCCCTGGGCTAGTTCCGCTGCTTCAGCAGCAGCAGGGCTGCCCCGTGATCCCTGTGGAGTTGCGCCATTGCCCTCCCACCCCTGCCCCTAGATGTGCTGCTCTGGCCCTGCAGAACTGGGCAAGTCAAGGAAGCCTGGAACAGGGAAGCAGAGCAGAATCAGGCCGGTCCAGAGTGTGGCCTAAGAGACATTATAAGGGCTCAGGGAGGGTTCGGGAACCCCCACAAAGCCCACCTCTCCAAGTCCCACCTCACTCCAGGGGCCGTTCCCCCACCCGCAAGCTCCCTTCCTCCCCAAGACCTTTCTCCTCTGCGCCCAGCCCTCCACCCCTGAGCAGGCCACCTCCCAGACCCTGACCTGTCCCCATGCCTGACGTGCTCCGTCCCTCCCCTTCCCCACTTTCCTCTACCCCAGAGCCCCCTTTTTACCGGCTGGCTTCTTGGGACCAGGACCTCAGGATAGTAGAGCCCGGAGGCCCAGGAGCAGGAGTCCAGTGAACAGAAAGGGGCTGACTTTTTTCTGGTTGCTGGTGGAGGTGGTCTCCCCGCCGGAGGTCTCACTCAGTCTCCTGGGGTGGAGATGGGGCTGACTCAGGCAGCTGCCCAGCCTGGACCAGCAGCTATGGGCCCGTCACCCCTCAGAACTCTCCTCCCCCTTTCCTCCCCAAGGCACTGGGAAAAGAGTGGGCAGTGGCCACCGTTGGCCATGTGATGCGAAGGACAAGCCTGGGACTCCAACTCGGCCCCCTCCTCCTCACAGCTGTGGGAATTTTCCAGTCAAGAGGGTCCTGGACACTTGTAGGGCGGGTGGGTGAAAAGGGGGTCACACACCTTAGTTGCTCCACCTCTGCCAAAGCGCTCTGCAGCTTCTGTACCAAATTCATGATCTCTCCTAGGGCGGGACAGAGTCAGAGGGTCGGCGCACACGGCTGCACCCTCACCGGGGTCATAACCCCACCCTGTCCGTCCCTGCGGAAAACCCAGCTTACTCCCTTCCCACTCTCCCCAGGATTCTGGCCCCACCCTTCCCTCCCAAGCTCAACCCTAGGATCCTCCCTCCCATCTCCTCTCCAAAACCTGACCCACCCCTTCAGCCCTCCCAGCTCCTCCAGGGAACCCTGGCCTTGTGCTTTTCTTACCCTGAAGCTTCTGCACTTGGTCCTGCTTCTCCCGGCTGTGAACCTTCTCCTCCTCCAGGGACGCATTCAGAGTTTCCTGGGACAGTGGGGAGGGTCAGAAACTGGGGGCGTTGGCTGCTGTTCCTGAGCCCTGGACCGCCTCCCCAGGCCCTGGGGTCAGAGAGACTCAGGTCTAAACCCCTTTCAGATTTCCCTCCAACCCTTTCTGCACCTCAGCCTCCCACCCAAAAGAACAGCTGCAACCACCTTCCCTCCCAGGGCCACAGTTAAGGGTGTGATCCTAGAAAGAGAGGTCCGACGTCCCCCACATGGGAATTTGGAGGCTCCCCATGCCCAAACCCTAGGAGAAATTTTCAGATTCCCTGGGCTATTGCCCAAGAAGATTTAGAGGGCCTCTCGTAACCCAGAACACAGGATTTCCAAGCTCAAATTAAATAGCCAGTGGGATAAGGTCCCCTATCTCAGGACCCAAGTGAAAGTTTAAAAGTCTCCCAGGGACACAGTGGAGGTATTGAGTCCCTTTCTTCTTCAGGGCCTGGTGAGGCTCCAATCTCAACCCCTAGATGGGCCCCCAAGACTGGTGCCAAAGGAAGTTTCAAGCTCCCCAACATCAAGCATGTCCACCTCTCCTTCTGCCCTGAGCCACATGCCCCCACCCCTCACCAAGGTGGACCATAGAGTGTCATGGAGGGTGTCAGAGGAGGGACTTGGAGCCTGGAGATGCCCCTGACTTGGGTGCTCCACAGAGTTTTAAGTTCCAGCCAGCACCAGCCACCCCAGAGTGAAATTAGAGCTCCCCAAACTGGTGGAGAAATTCAGGCCCCTGATATGGTGGGCCAGGAACAGTTTCAGGGTATTTCCATCTCCCTGCAGACCCTGTGGGGGACTCCCGAGCACAGGGCCCACTCTAGGAGTTGCAGCATCCTACCACAGTCTGGTTGCAGATGGCAGCCTGGGCCTTGATCCCCCATAAGTCTTCCTGGGTCTGGTCTAACTGCTGCTGCAGGGGGTGGGTGACACTGAGACACTCCTTCTCTGCTTGGAAGCCATTCTTGCAGGTCTCACTGTTGGCCTTGACAATGTAGATGATCATGGTCACAGTCAGACCCACCACCACCAGGACCAGCAGGACCACTAGCCACCAGGGCACCCTGTGGTTCCTCAGTACTGACTCCTTTGAGCAGTCACCCATGGGCACAGGCATATAGTGGTAAAAAGCAGGTGCCATCCAGATCTGCCCTCAGAATAGAGTTTGGGCAGAAGTTAGAGGGGAGGCTGGAACCTTCTATAGGCTGGAACTGCCCCCTTATTAGCATGAGAGCTGTCCTGACCAATGACAAGTTTCAGAAGAATCCCCTGACCTCCTGTGGAGGAGCCTGAATGGGACAGCTGCAGGCAGAGGAAAATGTAGGCTTTCAGTTTCGACTTCCCAGAAAACAAGTGGGTTGTTTCTTCCAAATTATAACCTCTAGCATTTCTGGGCTTTGTGCTTGCCAGTGAGGACCTGAGGCTGCTTGAGTTACTCTGTCTCAAGTTCCTGCCCTCCTGCGTGTCCCTGAGGGTGACAATTGCAGATGCTGAATGCCTAGTTCATGCCACACTTGGGCTCAAATCTGAAGAGAAAGAGGGTGTTGGTGGTCCAGCCCCAGCTGGGGAAACTGAGGCTGAGAGGTGAGTGGTGGGCTGGAGGTAGGGCCGGGGACTCACCTGGATTTTGAGGTACAGGGGTCTATGTGGTGACCCAGCAGTGGTTCACTTAACATACCCCCCACCCCTCACCAAGGTGGACCATAGGGTATCATGGAGGGTGTCAGAAGAGGGACTTGGAGCCTGTGGAAGCAGGAAAATACTCTGGATGGGCATGTGTGACAGGCTGCACTTAGTTCCTCATCTGGCCCCCAGCCGACAAACAAGGTGGCTCAGGCACCCCCACCTCCCAAGATCGCCTCAGTTCCAGCAAGGAGGAGGCTCCTATTTCCAGAATCTGCCCCTGCCATCCCAAGACACCAGCTAAACCCCCAGCCTTGTCATCTGTGAAGTGGGGCAATAACAGGAGCAGCCTCATCAGGCAGGACCAGTGAAGAGTTGTGGACAATGTGCTATAGCATCCAGTTGGCACTGCACAGACATATGGGCCAGGCCTGTGGCTCAGGACAGGAGAGGTGGACAACACAGAAACATGGCCATGGAACAAGGAGCACATTTTGAGGAAAGACAGTTGGGCCAACTTGGGACATGCCAAAAGCCCAAACTCTGGTGGGGAGCCTCAGGCTTCCCTCCAGGTGATGCCTGGGGTCTTGTTTGGGGAGTCAAAGAATGAATTTAGCAAACAGTCAAGGGAGGAGAGCCAGGGAGAGGCTTTCACTGAGGGATACAGTGAGGGGACAGAGCTCCTGGCTCAGGCCAGGAGCAGGCGGGAGAGCCCGTGGTGGTGCGTTGTCTAGGGGATTTATAGGTGGTTGAGAGACAAAGGGCTAGGGATGCAGACCATCAAATGGTCTCTAAATGTTTATCTTTGAAGAGACACTAAGTTTCTTATCAGTTTTCCCGATCGTTTTGCACAGTTAACATAAGAAATTTACTGCTTTGATTCTTTCCCCAAATAGCTTCCTGGTTTGGGAGCATACCAATCAAGGCTGCCTGTCCTGATCCCAAGGTGGGCTTGATAAGGAAAATATTCAACACAGCCGTCCAGGTCAGCAAACCACTTTTCTCCTCCAGTTGGCAAAGTCAGCAGAGCACCCCCAGCTCCCTGCTCCCTCCTCCGGGCTCCTCTTTTGCCCTGTGCAGGCCAAAACGCCACATATCAAAATAGTATAAATTGCTCCCCTGTGTGTGCTCAGGGTTCAGACCTTGGGAGATTCCTCCCCTCTGGGCCTGCTGGTGTAAAATAAAACCTCAGCGCTCCAAGACCTCCGAGTGCTGCTTGGTTCTTCCATCAGAGATCCAGTCCGGGTTTTCCAGTATTTTCCATAACAGGCTGAGTTCTTGTCTGTCTGTGAAGTAGTAAGTTAAGAATCTTACTTCTCAACTTCCTGGGTGTTAAAATGCAATCTTATCTTTAAGATGGGATGCTTCCTGCCTTTTACTATGTTGTCTGTGACTGGGCTTACTTGCCATATTAATTGCCCACGTTATATATCACTTGATTAGGGGCTCAAGGAGGAAAAGCAGCATCTGGGCAAAGTTAAAGATAAGCCGAGCCTTTTAGCGGGTAAAGTAAATTTTACAGTAGCCTCATTTAATTGACACAATGAAGACATGGGCTATGCTGAGGAATTTTCTTATCTGGGGGATGTTCACACATTCCAGGCCGAGTTACTCCCTGGCTTTTTAGTTTTAACTAATCCTCACTGAAGAACGCTGTGGGTAAAATTGTAACATTTCCATAATATCTCTCCTGGCTTTGGTACATCTGCATATCAACAGGCATTCAGAGGTGGAAAGAAGTGTGGCTTTAGTGCATTTGCATATCATCTGGGTGGAGAGAAGTTCATCTATGGATTTTAAACTTTATTTCTCCCTTTGACTGATTTCAGTTTTTAGAGGTATTTTGCCCCGGGGTTTCCTCTTCCCCGACTAACACCTGGTGCAGTTGGCAGGGAGCCTCTGAACCTGAAATCTGTTATAATGGGTGAGACCTTTAGGAGGGTCGCCCCTAGAAATGATGGGGAGAAGTGGCACTCATGCCAAGAGACATGTGTCTATACGTGTGGTCGTGGAGGCACCACCACCACTGCTGGCTGCGCTGACCCCGGCCTGTGGCCTGAGCCTAAGGCTACTGCTTCTGCCACTGCTGCTGCTCCCGCTGCTGGCTGGAGCCTGGTCACAACTGTGGAAAGGAGCAGAGGTCCAGGTCACCTCGACAGAGAAGCAACTGGCTACCCTGTACCACGCCTTGCTGTTTACAGAGCCCATTGCAGGAACAGCTCCAACCAAGGTAATAACCACCTATTCCACTGTGGGGTGGGTGAGAGACTGGACCCAAAGGCCATGGAGTGGCATGGCACAGACACCTACTGTGTATCATGTGACTGGCCGTTTGCCTTTGGCATCCCCAGGGAATGAGGAAGCAGATGCATTGGCCCAGGTGCTCTGGCCAGAAGGAAAGCCTGCCTCTGATTTGGCCCAATGGCTACATTAGTGTTTCTTGCATGTGGGGCAAAAGACAATGTAGGCCCTTCAGTGGGGCTTGCCATTGACCTTTGAAGAAGTCAGCCGAGCCTGGAAGGATTGCCCCGCATCTTGCGCAGATCAGCAAACTACCAAGAGGGGCTTAGAGCATTTCTCTGCAGCTTATGGCCGGCTGCCGGTGATTGAGAGCGAACAAGGCACTCACTTTATTGTACATGTGTTGCAAGGATGGGTGCAGCAATTAGGAATAAAATGGACGTGGCCCTGTACATTTCAACACATGGACCGGTGATGGCTGGCTCTTCTGGCACCCTGGGGAAAAGGCCTGGCAGCTGGCCTCCTGTGTATGCCTGGAATAACAGGGAAGTGCCCCCCACAATCATGGTTATTTGCTTCTACAGTCCTTGTGTCCTGGATGCGCCCCCTGGCTGCAGCTGCCACGTGATGGCTGGAATGGACGAGCTTTGGACTTAATCTACAAGAAACTTTGACCCTAGCTGAACCCTCTGGCTTGAGAATTATCATGATTGTGTTGCTGCTGTCAAGAAAAAAATGCTTGAAGAGAGGCTTGACTTTGGCTAACGTTTGGTAAAAGTTTGTGAGCAATCTAGCATGGTTGTTAGGAATGAGTAAACAATGTAGAAACATATTTTGTGCTTAGTGAGAGATTGTGCTGTAAAGTACATTTACTTAATCTGTATAGGCTGAATCCTCTGGTTTGAGGATTATCAAGATTTTATTGCTGTTGCTATTGTATGTTATTAGATTGGTTGGAAGAGGGGGAATGAGTAAATTGTAAGGCGAGATTTCAGGAGGGGTGGCCTGTGGGTAAACTTGTAACATTTCCAGAATATCTTGCCTGGCTTTGGTACATCTGCATATCAATAGGCATTCAGAGGTGAAAAAAAGTATGGCTTTAGTGTATTTCCATCATTCCTCAGGGGTGGAGAAGTTCATCTCCATATCAGTGGGTGATTACCTGGGCAGGAGGGCTTGTCTGTACCTGAGAGGGGAGGGGAGGGCTGGTTTTGCTGCTGCTGGAGCAGGAGAGAGAGATGAGCCGGACTGCAGTTTTGTAGGCAATAAATGGATTTTAAACTGTACTTCTCCCTTTAACTGATTTCGGTTTTTAGAGTTTTTTTGCCCTGGGATTTCTTTCCCCAGACATACAAATGCTTATATTTCTAGTTTGATATTTTACTTCAGAGAATTAATGCGACTCTGACTTTGTTTATTTGTTGAACACGGGTATTTTTCCGGAGGTCCTCACCCTACTCTGACTACACCCTTGGTCCCTGTCTCACAGGGTCCAGTTCCCTTTTTGGGGATTCTCTCCGGATGCTCCCAGGCCCTCAAGCCATCCTGACTTCCTCTTCCTCTCCTTGGGCGGCCACGGTAACCAGAGCTTTCTGCTGGAAAGAGGCCCAATTACAGGCTTTTGGCTGCAAGCTGTCAACAGCGGAAGGCAGCTGTGTGCTTTTCCTGTGACTTTTTCAGCCACAACGTGACCACAACCCAGATTCCAACCCAGATTCTGTTAGGTTGGCCATTTCCAGTGTTTGTGTTCAGCTGGGCCAGACTGAAGGCTGGGGAGGGGGGTGGAAGGGGAGGGGCGCTGGCACCGAAGCCAGGCACCCAGGCCGCTCAGAAGGGAGAAGAGGTACTCCCAGGCCCCCTCTGCTTAGAAGCCCCCTATTAAAGCCACTCAGCAGCCAAATGACAAGGGAAGGGGCACAGTCCTGCTGAAAAGGCCAGGGGGAGCTTCTGGGTCCCATAAGGAGGAGCCTCCCTCTCCCACCGGGACACACCTCAAGACAAAGCTGGCTCTGCACTGTGCTGGCCTTCAAACCTGAGCGGGGCGGTGAAGGCCACACAGGCAGGTCAAAGGCTAAGGCTATGTGCGAACAGCCCTGCCTCCCTGGGGGACCCTGGACAAGCAATTTACTCTCAAGCCAGGGTTTCCATAGCTGTAAAACAGGATGATAATAGGACCTTTTTTTTTCTTAAATATTTTGTTCACATTATAGAGGAATTTCTTCTGTTCCCTTTTTTCCCATCATCAGGACAGTGGTTGAGGGGTGCTGAATCCATCGCTACTTCGATGGCACAGTGAAGATTCTGCTAGGCAGGAAAATAGACATGAGTGGGGTGGAAAGAGAAAAAGGCCAGAAAGTCCACTAAGACCCAAAATTAATCAGTCAAAGCTCAAAAAGCCAAGGGCAACTTGGCCTGGAATATTTGAATATTCCCCAAATAAAGGAGGGTACCTCAGCGAAGCCCATATCTTTCTTGTGTCGATCACACAGGCCCTGCTTTTTTTTTTTTTGCCTTTACCTATATGCTGATTTTCCTCCTTCGGGCTCTAATTAAGTACTCTGTAACCTAGGCAACTAACTTAGCACGCAGGCCCAGCAGTAAACAACACAGTGAAAGGTAGAAAGGATTCCATCTCAAAGACTGTATTTTAATACCCAGGAAGTTAAAAATGGAAGATGCTTAACTTCCTCTTCAGCAAACAGACAATAGCTCAGCCCGCCTTTGGGGCTGGGCAGGCAGCCTGTTTGATCTGCTCCCAGACCTAGACGCCGGTATCCCAGGGAGAAACCAGAGCAGGAACTTCCCTGTGTTACCTTAATTCTAAGTATTCAAAGACCACTTAACAAGTCTGCACCCCCAGCCCTTAGTCACAATAAGAATCCTTAAAAGGGGGTACCCCCAACCTTTTGGGGGCGCTCCTCTCTCTGAGGTCGCCTGCACTTCCCAAGTGCGTAACCTTTTAACTTTAAACTCTCTTTTCAACCTTTCAGGGGGCGCTTCTCTCTCTGAAGTGGCCCACACTTTCTAAATATGGAAACTTTTCATCTTAAACTTTCTCTCTCCAACCTTTCGGAGCACCTCTCCTTGCTGAGGTTGCCTGCTGCACTTCTCTCTTTAAGTAACTTTAAATAAAGCTTTTACTCTGCTTCACTGCTGTGTCTCGGACCTTCAATTATTTGTCGCGGCGGGGACAAGGACGAGGAAATACACACGCTCCCCCAACAATTCCAGATTCACATTTCCAGATACCAAGAGTTCCCTCCAAACGCCACAATAAAGTCAGCTTTCATTTACATTTCTTTCTGCTGAACACAGCAATACCCATTGGTATCTCTGAAGCGTAATTGATGCCGAGGTTCTTGTTTGCGGTGCCAAAGAATGAGCTTCACAAACAGTCAAGGTAGGAGAGCAAAGTACAGGCTTTTATTTAGAGATATAGTGAAAGGACAGAGCTCCCGGCTCACGCCAGGAGGGGACAAGAGAATCCCTAGTGGTGCGTTGTCTAGGGGGTTTTATACGCAGTTGAGGATTTTTCGAGAATGTGAAAAAGAGTTTAGGGGTGTGGACTTGTAAAATGTTCCCTTAATATTAAAAATTAACTTAACATAAGGAATTTCCTGCCTTTTACCATGCCGTCTACAGCTGGGTCTGCCTGCTAAGTTAGTTGCTCAGTTGGCAAAATCACCTCATCAGATCTGAAGGAGGAAAGACAGCACATAGGCTGGGGCCTTTTAGTATGCTAAAGTGAATCTTACACATGGTTACAAATGATTAGCATAATAAAACATGTGCTACTCTTCTTTATCTGGGGAACATTAACTGATGTCACTGAAGAATGATTCTAGAGCTTAATGTTTAACATAGATTTTTAGTAGGGGGGTTTCCTTGCATGTAGTTACATTGCTCTGACTACAAATATCCTGCTCTGCCCCCTCCGGAGGCCCTCACCCTACTCTGACTACATCCAGGGTTCCTGTCTCATAATCACATCTTAAGTACTTATTTCTCCAGGTAAAGCAGCTGCTTGGAATTGAATGCTCCCCTTCTTTTTTGTCTTATACACTGAACTCCATCCTCATACTTCATTCCACTTTCAATCAAAGCAAGTGCAACCAGCACAGGTGCCCTTCCCAATCCTGCAACGCAATGCACTGCAACACAGCAACCTGGCTCTTCACAAAATCTGGTTTTTAGTAGGTTTAGCCAATCATCTACTATCTGATTACAGGGTGGTGCTCCATCATCAAATGGCCAGTCTAGAATGTGGATTCCTTCTTTTTCAACTGGAACTTTATAATATGTAGCATCACAAACTCGAACCAAAGTTGTCATTCCATACTTCCTACGTTCTTTGTGAACTTGAGAGTAGCATTGATAGGGTTGTGAGTTATCAGAAAACGAATATTCTCATAGGAGATCTCCACAGGGGCTGGACGGTTCACTATGGCAAATAAAAAGTGTGTGCGATGGGGAAAATGGAAAAAAAATCAATAAATCTTGAAATGTTTCACAGCAGAAAACATTTAAAGACCACTAAAATGCCTATTATCAATCAGTGCTTGTTTATTCTTCAAGAAGTTTCTCTCTTCAAGATAAGCAGAAGTATTTAGAATGTGCTTGAATCCAAATTCAATTTGGGCTTCCATGTCTGCAGATGGGATACCTTCGGGCTCCAAAAAAATCCAACCACACACAAAACTTCAGAACTTCAGCAGCCTTTACTACATTTAGGCACTAGTGAAACAACTTAAAAGTGTAGGTAATTTTCCACTTTTGTTTACCTGATGCTGTTGGGGGAGTGGGTGTATTTCCTCGTCCTTGTCCCCGCCGCGAGAGTGGGTGTATTTCCTCGTCCTTGTCCCCGCAGCGACAAAGTATTGAAGGGCAGAGACACAGGAGTGAAGCAGAGTAAAAGTTTTATTTAAAGTTACTTAAAGAGAAAAGAAGTGCAGCAGGCAACCTCAGCAAGGAGAGGCGCCCTGAAAGGTTGCAGAGAGAAAGTTTAAGATTAAAAGGTTACACACTTAGAAAATGTGGGCCACCTCAGAGAAGCGCCCCCTGCAAGTGAGACAGGGACCGTGGGTATAGTCAGAGTAGGGTGAGGGCCTCCAGAAAAAGACTCCTACCAAAACTCCATATTAAACAATTAAAGACAGAATCACACTAATTCTCTAAAGTAAAGTATCAAGCTAAGAATATAAGCATTCTTCAGTGAAGATTAGTTAAAACTAAAAAGCCAGGAATAACCTGGCCTGGAATGTTTGAACATCCCCCAGAGAAGAAAATACCTCAGCACAGCCCATGTCTTGTTTATGTCAATTAAATGAGGCTATTGTAAAGCTTTAACCTGCTAAAAAGCCCAGTTTATCTTTAACTTTATTCGAATGCTGTTTTTCCTCTTACAGCCCCTAACCAAGTAATATATATAACCTGGGCAGTTAATGTCACAGGCAAGACCAGCCATAAACAACATAGTGAAAGACAGGAAGGATCCCATCTTAAAGATAAGAAACTTAGACTATTTAACAAACAGACAATAACTCAGCTCACCCTGAAAGGAAAACAGCTCACCCTGAGAAGAAAACAAGCAGCCTTGATTAATACGCTCCCAAACAAAAACTGCTATTCTAAGGAAGAACCAAAGCAGTAAATTTCTTTTGTTAACTCCTCAAAATAGTCTGGAAAACTGATAAGAGACTTAGTGTCTCTTTTAAGATAAACACTTAGAGACCATCTGGGAGACACGTGCCTAACTCTTAGTCTCCCAACCGCCTATAAATCCCTAGACAAGGCACCACCGCGGACTCTCTTGTCCCCTCCTGGCGTGAGCCGGGAGCTCTGTCCTTTCACTGTATCTCTAAATAAAAGCCTGTACTTTGCTCTCCTACCTTGACTGTTTGTGAAGCTCATTCTTCCGCTTCGTGAACAAGAATCCCGGCATCACAAGGTTGAAAAGAGAGAGTTTAAAATTAAAAGGTTACGCACTTGGCAAGTGCGGGCGACCTCAGAGAGAAGCGCCCCAAAAGGTTGGGGGTACCCCCTTTTAAGGATTCTTATTGTGACTAAGGGCTGGGGGTGCAGACTTGTTAAGTGGTCTTTGAATACTTAGAATTAACTCAACACAGGGAAGTTCCTGCTCTGGTTTCTCCCTGGGATACCGCGTCTAGGTCTGGGAGCAGATCAAACAGGCTGCCTGCCCAGCCCCCAAGGCGGGCTGAGCTATTGTCTGTTTGCTGAAGAGGAAGTTAAGAATCTTCCATTTTTAACTTCCTGGGTATTAAAATACAGTCTTTGAGATGGAATCCTTTCTACCTTTCACTGTGTTGTTTACTGCTGGGCCTGCGTGCTAAGTTAGTCGCCTAGGTTACAGAGTACTTAATTAGAGCCCGAAGGAGGAAAATCAGCATATAGGTAAAGGTAAAAAAAAAAAAAAAAAAAAAAGCAGGGCCTGCGTGATCGACACAAGAAAGATATGGGCTCTGCTGAGGTACCCTCCTTTATTTGGGGAATATTCAAACATTCCAGGCCAAGTTGCTCTTGGCTTTTTGAGCTTTAACTGATTAATTTTGGGTCTAAATTTTTAGTGGACATTCTGGCTTTTCTCTTTCTACTCTGCTCATATGTATTTTCCTGCCCAACAAAAAACATGTCTTCGACTCCGCAAACAAGAACCCCGGCATCACTCCGACTGCAAATATCCTGCCTTGCTTTTTCCAGAGGCCCTCACCCTATTCTGTCTAAGCCCATGGTCCCTGTCTCACTTGCAAAAAAAAAAAAAGCCAACTATTTCTGAGGCCAGTCTGGGTGTCCAGGGTCTTCAAGGCAATGTTAATTATGGCACATAGAACCCCCAAGCTCACTTGTCAGCGAAAACGCTGTGCTGGGCCTGGCAGAAGTCTGCCCTCACGCTCAGAATCGCCATAAATGTGCAATGTACATGCCAACGAAAAACGCTGGCGAGCTGGGAACTGGGCATTGAAGTCCTGCGGCGGCGGGAGCGAGGAGGTGCCTCTCTCCTCAGTCACCCCGGCGGCGGCGAGTGCACGCGAGTCCGTCGCTGCCACCCCAGCCGCTACCGAACGGACGATGGTTACAGCCCTGCCGATCGCGCCGCCGCCCAACAATAGGGTCTTTTGGTGATTCCCCCCTCTAAATTTTGCAACCCAGTCGAATGTCTGACTCACCTCACTCTAGCCCGGTCCTGCAAACAGAAACTTTATTGGTTTCGCTTGCAAAATCCCAAATGGAAACCATCATTCTTCCGATTTTAGCTTTTTTTTAAAGAATCATTTTATTTATTTTTGAAATATATTTGACACACAGTATTATAGGTATTTCAGAATCATTTTATTTTAGAAAAGTTTTAGGTCTGCAGAAAAGTAATGAAGATAGTTAAAAAATGTACGCCCTACCCACTTTCCCGCATTAACATCTTAGCCAATCTTTAACATGGTACATCTGTTAAAACTAATGAACCAATGCTGAGATACCGCTATAAACTGAAGTCCATACGTTATGCAGATTTCCTGTTTCCCCTAATACCCTTTCTCTGTCCCTGGATTTCACGTGACATTTAGTTGGCAAGTCTCCTTAGGCTCCCCTGGGCTGACACAGTTTCTTGGGCTTCCTTGATTTTGATGGCCTTAGCGGTTTGAGGCGGACCGGCCCGGGGTTTTGTAGGACTCCCCTCAGGCGGGATTCATCCGGTGTTTTTCTCAGGGTTGGACTGGGATGCCAGGTGTGGGGCGACACCACAGAGGTGAAGCGCCCTTTACATCACACTGCGTGCAGGGTATGCGACTTTTCACTGTGATGTTGGCCTTGGTCACCTGGCTGAGGCAGCGGCTGTCAGGTGTCTTCACTGTGAAGTCAATCTTTTCCCCCTTCCCAGGCTGCGCCCACACCTGAAGGGTGGGAAGTCCCGCTTTCCTCCTCCAGGGGGCACTACCTAAGCACATTATTTGGAATTTCTATTCGTGGGACCTTTATCCTTCATTTATGGCTTCAATCCCTTATTTGTATGAGTATGAATGCATGGGTATTTGTTTTGCACTTTACGTTATTTATTTTGTTGCACAAGTTGTTCCAGCCAAAGGTTTGGCTCTTAGTTTTGACAAACTTATTTCCACAAAGACATTCTGGAGCATTCCTTGTAATTAAATAGAAACGAGGTGCTTATATGGGGCTTGGTTAAGAGAAGGCTGCCTTTACACCCAAGGGGCTGGGAGGGGAAAGACACCACTTTAGGAGTAAGGAACACACACATGGGATTTTCTTTTCATGGTTAATGGCAATGGGATAATGTAGGGACATTAAAGAAACAAACTTGTTTAAAAAAAAATTAAGTACATACAATACAATGCACAAATCTTAGTGTACGACTCCTTGAATTTCAAAATGTGCATACACTCGTGTATCCATAACCCAAATCAAGATCCCAAACATTCTCACTGATTTTTCCCCCTTCACCTATTTCACCCATCCCTCTGTTCCCCTCTGGGGCAACCTCTGGTCTGTTCTCTGTGTTTCTGATTCTATTTCTATTTGGTTTGTTTGTCATCTGTTTTGTTGTTTAGATTCCACATATAAGTCAAATCATATAGTATTTGTTTTTCTCTGCCTGATTCATTTCATTTAGTGTAATACCCTGTAGGTCCATCTATGTTGTTACAAATAGCAAGGTTTCTTTTTTATGGCCTAGTAATATTCCACTGTATATATGTACCACCTTTTCTTTACCCACTTATGTATTGATAGCCACTTGGGTTGCTTCCGTATCTTGGCTATTGTAAATAATGCTGAGATTAACATAGGGGTGCATATGTCTTTTTGAGTTAGAGGTTTTGTTTTAGAAACAAACTTCTTGAAGGACAAAAAAGATCATCCATAAACCTGCTGCTCTCACTCAGCTGTTTTATTTCTGTTCATTAAACTACACATACATTTCATTGCCTTGACAGAACACCTTACTTCGGGATGTTGAGGTGTTTGGAGCTGTGCATGGCCCCTTGTGGGCAGAGAGGACATCTCCATGTTCCCAGGACAGGCCTTGGCCCAGGGGTTGTCACAGATGGGGGTGCGATTCTGCCCCAGGGCATGTCTGGAGACAGTTTTGCTGATCACAAGGGTTGGGGGGTGGCAATGCTTCTGCCATCTAGTGGGTGGAGGACAGGGGTGCTGCTCAGCCCCCGACTGAGGAAGACACCCTTACCCCAGCAGAGAATGACCCGGTCTCCCGTCTCAGCCGTGAAGAGATGAAGAGCACTGCCCCGGGGGTGGGGGGTGGGGGGTCGGGGTGACTTAGGAGCAGGTCAGGAGTCAAACTTGACCTCAGATTCCATCCTGGCTCTGGGGCAGCTATGTCACCTCGCTAACACTGCTTTCTTGTAAAATGGGTGTGATATCTACTACCTCCCCTGGTCGCTATGAGGATTAAATAAATTCGTCTATGAGAAGTGCTTAGCTCAAAGCCTGGTGTATTCTCACTATCTGTGTGAGTTCATCTTGTTATCATTTGACAACTTTCGGATTTGGTTGACTTCTTTCCTTAGAATGAATTCCCAGAAATGGGGTTACCGGGTCCAAGGGTATTCGTATCTCTCTGGCTTCCACTTTCCCTAAAGAGGAATCCAGAATTTAGTCTACTGTGTGCCCCTGCAGCGAGGGGATGCTTGTCTGTCTGAGTGATTCTTGTTTTCTTTCCAGCTCTGCCCGGTACCAGGTCCCTGCATTGCCTGGTTTCCTAGGCAGCTCAGCTCCGCCCTCTCCTGCAAGCTATGCCTGCTCCAGGGTGTCCTCCACCCACTACAGCATTTCCCTGGGTCCCTGCTTCAATCAGGTCCACCTTCTCAGTCCCCAGATTCTTTTTTTTTTATTAAGGTATTATTGATGTACACTCTTATGAATGTTTCACATGAAAAACAATGTGGTTCACCCATATTATCAAGTCTCCATCCCCACACCCCAGTGCAGTCACTGCCCATCACTGTAGTAAGATGCCACAGAGTCACTACTTGCCTTCTCTGTGCTACACTGTCTTCACCGTGACCCCCCCACACCAAGCATACTAAACATAATACCCCTCAATCCCCTTCTCCCTCCCTCCCACCTGCCCTCCCACACCCCTCCCCTTTGGTAACCGCTAGTTCCTTCTTGGGGTCTGTGTGTCTGCTGCTGTTTGGTTTCTTCAGTTTTGCTTCATTGTTATACTCCACAAATGAGGGAAATCATTTGGCACTTGTCTTTCTCAGCTGGCTTATTTCACTGAGCATAATATCCTCCAGCTCCATCCATGTTGTTGCAAATGGTAGGATTTGTTTCTTTCTTATTCAGTCCCCAGATTGTTAACCAGCCCAGGTGCTGAGTGTTGGGGTTCAGAGTATGTTCTTTGTTGGAAGACATCACTGAGAGCATCTATGTGATGACTGGGCCTGGGCAATGGTTGACTTCTTACCTTCTCCCCTATCCTTGGTATTTTTCCCTATCCTGCTCATTTTTCTTTCTGTGAGAACCATTTCAAGGATACAACCTTGAAAGAGTAATGTGGTGTTGAGACCATCTGAGTGGCATACATGACTGAACCCTGTAAGGACTCCAAATAAACTCTGAAGATTTTGATGGGCAGGTGTGATCTACTCATCTTACAGCCACCCAACACAAGCCTCATAAGGTCCCTTGCTTATTAAGCCTGCCACCTACTAATCTGGAGTGGCCTGCCTTTATCTGATCTCTTTATCTGCACTCCAGTGATGGAAGAAATGGGTCTTGAGAAAGAGGAATCTGCAGGGGAAATCCTGAGTGCCATCAACCTCTATGTGGGGAGGGGTGGCCCTTATATCAGATGCTTTTGGATGCCATGTGAGCACAGGCTGCTTTAATACTCTTGTTTAAGGAACTGCATAGAGCACACTGCAGCAGAGAAAAGTGCATGGCTGTGCAGTGGGCGGGCCTCGGGGGGCAGCTCGGCTGGCCATAGTTGTTCAACTCGAGGCTGAAGCTCAAACCAGAAAGTTGAAAGAAGAGCTGAGATTAGAGAAGGATGGGAGGGTGCCCGCTGCTGGCTCTGGGACTGGCAGACAAAGTGGGAGAGCATGGCATTCTGCAAACCTAGGAGGGGGCAAGCTGGGGCAGCTCTCAGTGCTTGTGATGAAGCCTGATGGGGACACTAAGAGGTGGAACCCCTGGGCAAGTGGGGAGAGCAAAGAGGAGGGTGCTGTGGTGACTGACAGTGACACAGATACAACATCCCATGCAGTCCAATCCCTAATACAGAGGAAAGTAAAAGCATGGCGACAGCAGCCCCAGCCAGTGGGGCAGCCCCCAGTTCAGGAAGAGTTCATAATGAGACAATATGGGATGGCTGAGCTCATGGATATGGCAGCAAAGATCCATAAAGGTCCAGCAAAAATATCCAGGCATGGTCATTGCAACCATGGGGCGGGTCGCAGATGATGGCATTTTGTTTTGATCAGGCAGGAGACAGAGTAAGTGAGCAATGTCACCCCACCCTTTGGGAGCACCCACATTGTGCCCAAGGAGGTCAAGGGACTCATTCCCTTATAGCTGGATCATTCTAGACTCCAAGGAGGCTCAGCCCCAGAGCGAGACCTCCCTGGGTGTGTGGACCCTGGAACTCTATAGAGGAGGTACAAGTTCTTAGGAAATGACTGGAGGCCCTCTTTGGGTCACACTCCCTGCAAAAGCCAAGATACTCCAGTCTGCCCCAGCACCTGGTGTGAGACGCTGGTGTCCTGCAGAGTCTGAGCCGGGACAAGCCATTTAGGGTGCTGGGCAATTCATTGCTGATCTGGGGGAAATTGACAAACTCCAGGTACAGATACTGGCTGTGGAAAAGGTCTGAGACAAAGAGGGAGCTCGAAATAGCCTTTTAGCTGTAAAGCATCCTTCAAAAGTAACCTGGAAGCAAATGTGGTTTGATCTCATTGTTGCCAAGACCCCACCTGAAAAGACAAGACACCCTTCCAACTCTGTTAATTGACCCAAGTGAGACCTTAAAACCTGAACAACAGTTTAGACCTGCGCCATCTGACCCTACCATCCCTAATGCCCTGCCTGCCCTAGCAGAAGCCCAGAGATATGGCCTGTTCAGGGCAGGCGCCTCCCATGCTCCGGACATAGGATGCAGGGAAGACTGCCTCCACATGAGGGCCACTGGGGGCCCCGTGTTGGACTCACTATTCACAGATCCCCCAGAAATAAATAAAAGGTGGTAGGTCTGGTGGCTACTGGAGCTAACTGTCCTCTAATACATAGTAACCCCCAGGAAGTTTCTGATCCCCTCAGTGCCATCAAGTGACTGAGGTCAGGAAATAGACACTGCAAATCGGGGATCCTCCCCCACGAGAAAACAGATTTTTATCTCTCCAGTACCAGAGACCATATTGAGCATTGACATCCTATGCGATCAAAGTCTGCAAACCTGTATTGGTGAATTAATAATTAATAACGAGCAATCAAGCCAGTGCTGAGGGGAAACCCTCCAGGAAGGGTGGTAACTGTCAAGCAATGTACATTGCTGGGGGGTGGGGGGAGGCAGAAAGAAAGGGAAGAAACTACCAAGTGGGTATTGTACACCCTGCCCACACTGCTTGAACAGCCCTGTATGGCCAGTGAAGAGGCTGGCTCAGCGCCAGTGACCCTGAACTACTAGGAACTGGCCAAGGGGCACCTCCCTACCAATGTGGCTGTGCCAAACGTCACCAGCATCTTGGATCTCGTGACCACGGTCCTAGGAGTGTACCACACTGTGGTGGATTTAGCAAATGCCTTTTTCAGTCTACTCCTGACCACTGAAACACAAGATCAATTTGCCTTCATATGGGAGGGACAACAATGGGCCTTTTAAGTGCTTCCCCAAAGCCACCTGAACAGCCCCACCATATGTCGGGGTTTGTAGCCAGGGATCTGTCTCTGTTCCCCTTCCCCACATCAGTAAAACGGCCCCATGACATTGATGATATAAGCTGACCTGTGAAGACTTGTTTCTGTGGCAGGACACCCTGTAGACTTTGCTGGAACATCTGCAAGGGAGAGGACAGGCAGTGAGCCCGCAGAAAATTCAAGGCCCAGCCACCTGAGTTTTTGGGAGTTGTTAGTTTGGGTTAGACATTTTTGTCCCAGAAGCTGTGATTGACAAGATACAAGCCTATCCAACTGCTGAGAACGTGAAAGAGGTGCAGGCCTTTGTAGGGATTTTGAGGTTTGGAAGACGTGGGTTTCCGACCTGGCACAGTGCCTCGGTCCCTTATACCACCCGGTAAAGGTGGGGATCAGAGCAAGGCGCCAGCTTTGAGAAGGCAGAAATTCTACTGAAGCAGGTCAAAGCTCTGGGCATCTCCCAAGCAGGGCAACCATTTAAGTTTAGATGCGCTGGTGACTCCAGAAGGTGTGGGTCAGGCACTGCGGCAGAAACAATAGGAGAGAGAGTCCCCCGAGGATTTTGGTCCCAGCTCTGAAAGGGGGCAGAAACCTGATGTCGCCCTATGGAGCGGCAGCTCCTAGCAGCTACACAGCACTCCTCCAGGTACACCCTCTCGTGAAGGAACAGCGTATCAAGGGATGGGTTGAGAATATATTCCATCGACCCACCTTTGCCATGGCTCAAACCTCCAGTTTGACAAGGTGCCCTGCCTATTTGCGGCCAGCCCACTGTCTCTAGCAATCAGGTGCTACTAGGCCCTGGAGAGCATATAGATTCCTACAATGTCCTCACCCCTGTTCCTGGGCCAGGCCCTGTGGCCTATAGAGAGAGAGAGCAGGAGAAATTCCCAGTGACACCTGGTCTACAGATGGCAAACTCGCCCACAGGGACTGCAGGCCCCATTCACCTCAACACTGACACCGTCTGGATGGAAGTAGAAATGAACCTCCTCGGCCAGTGGGCTGAACCCAGAGCCATTTAGCTGGTGATCAGTCATGACCCCTGGCTGCTGGGCTATTTTAAAGGGTTTAACCCTATGGCTTGACAATGGGGAACCGAGAAGCGGATGATAATGAATAAGCACTTGTGGGGTCAGGATATGACGAAAGACATTTGGATTTGCTTGCAAGCGCCTAGGGCTGTCCTCAGATGTGGATGTTTTCCACGTCTCCGATATCCCCTGGCAACCGGGAAAGAGGCCCTAGCCCAGGTATGTGCCCTACCAACTGGCCTTTCAGTGGATACAGCTGACTGTGTGCACAGAGAGTGGGGCCACCGTAGTACGTGGGTGGGATGGGGTATTGCCAGGGATGCTGGATTGCCTTTGACATACGGTGACTTGGTTAATGCATTAACAGTGTGTCCTGGTGGTCTAAACACCTCAGGCCAGTACCAAAGGAGCCTGGAGCTGCCCACCAGAGTTCCCAACTGGTGAGGAACCGACAAATTGACAATATGGGCTCTCCTTCTGAGTGAGGGTTTTCTTGGTTTGTATGGACACTGGGTCTGGCCTAACCCAAGCTTTCCCCTGCCGCCATGCAAACCAGACTGCCACTGTCTGGGGACTGGAGAAGCTGAGCACCATGTACGGATACACTCATCAAACAGACAATGATCAGAAGTTCCATTTTAAGGATCATGATGTGCTTGTTTGGACAAAACAGGAAACATGGGGTAGGGGTTCTATCTCTCCCAACTGCGGGTGGCAGGGATGATAGAAAGGAAAAATGGAATATTAAAGCAGCATATTAAATCACTAACAGATAAAACAACCTTGGCCAGGCGGACGACTGTCTCAGGCTTGAATACATCTGAATGAGCAGCCAGTAGGGCCTACTGCCCCATCTGGTTCCTGTTGAGCTCCCTGTTGAGACACCCAACATTGCAAAAGTATGGAAGTCAGGGGAGACAGCCATCGCCCCAACTCTCACTCTGCATCAGTGTGCTATGCTGCTCAAATCACCAAGCCCATCACACTTGGGAAAGGAGTTATATACTAGAATTTGCAGTGGGACATCCTGCCAGGATGGATGAGTTACTTTGCACCCCTGGGTTTTGGGGAATGATTCAGTTTCCACTAGGGTCCTATTGTCCTCCTGCAAGCCAGACCTATTGAAATGCACCATACCTGGAAGAGAACATGTGCCTTTGGAAGAGGGGAGAAGCTGGGCATCCTGTATGGCATGTCCCAGCCTCCCAGTCCATCTCCTCATGCCTGGCAGTACTGCCTCCCCTGGCCAACATGTCTGGTACTTACAACCAGGTCAGGTTCCTAAAACTGCAGCTGCATTAACATCTAAGGATCCAGGCCGTAAGTGGGATTCTTGTAGAAGGACAAGAACTCCCCATACACAGTCCTACTTAATATTTATCTTTCCAATCCTAAACTTCTGCTGTTCCAGTGGTGTCTGTGGTATGGGCATTTGATGGAAATACCTTTCTGTAGTGGCCCACTTGAATGTCCGGCAAAGGAATCAGTCCAGCTGTTGCGTATGTGGGCAGCTGGCCCTCTAGCTCATTGGGAGTGCCATGGTGGGTGCCGCCACTCTGGGGGGATTAGAAGGTGCCAGAGCAGTACAGTAAGGAAGCACAAGCTAGGACTAGTGTTCTTGGTTCATCTGATACGACCAGTGTTGATCCAGAAGTCTGGCCTGCGGCACACACTGTCAGTGACACTGGGGAAGGAGATTCCTTGTCAGTTGGTGATACAGGCAGCCCATTAAATGACTGGCCAGAGGGTTCTAAAAACACCAACCACAGAGCCCTGATAGGTGGCACTCAGATTTGGTATAGGCTCATGTGGCCTACCTCAGGTTACCGATTTTGAGCATTTGTGCACCCCAGTGTTGGGAACAGAAAAACCACTAAACAGAACCACCCCAACTGTATCAGGGATATGGGACAGCCATTTCATCACACTAAAGGATTGTGCAACTGGTTTGACACTCACTCATCACACCGTCCAAGTATTTACTGGACAATGAGGCCCATTGGCTGTGTGGCACAAATCTTTGGCTGTGGTTTCCACCTGGATGGTTGGACTCCTGCACCCTGGATTTTCCTTGGGCGCCGTGGAGATTCTGTCCCACAGTAACAAGTTGCCAACCTCCTTCCCCTCAAGGTCAGATGGGCATGCTCTTATTTTCACTGTCATGATCATTTGGCCACCATCTTTGTTCCCTCCATTGGTCTGGAGGACATTACAGCCCACAGAGAAGCCCTTACTAAATTCACCCAGCAAGTCTTAAATGATAGCCAACACAGCCTGTCCTCCTGAACACTGAAATGTCTGCAATGAGAAAAGCTATCCTGCAAAATAGAATGGCTTGGACATTATTGCCTTACAAGGAGGCACCTGTACCATTATCCAAGTAGAATGTTGTGTGTTCATATCTGGTGAGTATGCTAATATTTTATTATCAAAGCACATGAGGACACATGTGATCCACCCTGAATACCTGACCCCAGCTTAAGGGACTGTTGGGGAAGGTCACTGAGATGTGACTGTTGACCTATGTGCTGGACCCCCAAAATTGGAGGCTCCTCACACCTTTCCCTGTCCTTGAAATGTGAGTTCCACTTGCCTTTGCCGCTTCCAAGAGGCTGCCTCAAGGACAGCCTTGAGATAGCCTTGAGACCATCTGGACAGTGTCTGTGAATAAACCCAGTTAAGCCTGCTATTTGCACTTCTAAGATTTGGCTGGTGGGTGTGGAGATCTATTCGCCTTGTGGCTGCCCAAGACAAGCCTTGTATGTAAGTTCCCTGCTTATTAATGCTGCTACTTTCCAATCTGGAGTGGCCTGCTTCCTTCTTTGGTTCACCCCTGCTCTGGGAGTATGGGGGCTGGTTTCAGATTATACCTGGGAAGCTCCTGAGTATCTTGTGAACCAACAGGGACTTAATAAATCAGTGGTTTGGATCATGGAACTCTCGATGGAACAAAAGTTTACTTATTTTGTGAATCATTTTGATCTGTGTTTTCTCTTGCATGTACCTACATTGTTGCTGTAGTATCTGCCTCCAATGCAGCCAGAGAGCTGCCAGATGGGCCGCCTCTGCACTAATGAAACCCCCGGCTGAAGACTCAGGGCACATTGTGGAACAGGAGGAAAGGGTAGAATTCTAAGAGCTGGTCACAAGGGGTGGAGTGTTAGAGAGAAGGTCATGGAGAGGACATGACCATCAGTTGACCCTCCAAGTAGACATGGGCAATCAGAGGCTTCTTATGCTCCCCTGCTCTTGAGATGTATGTTACACCCGCCATTCCCACAGTGGGAGCCATTATTCAAAGATACAGCCTTGAGATAGTGTGATACAGTGTTGAGACCATCTGGATGGTATATGTGACTGAATCTAGTTAAGGCCCCCATATAAACTTTTAAGATTTGGTGGTGGGCAACATCTATTTGTCTTGCAGATGCACAAGACAAATCTTGTATCCAAGTTCCCTTTCTTGTTAAAACTTCCCCCTACCCATTTGGAGGTGTCTGCCTCTTTCTTGGTTTCTCCTTGGTGTTTTGGGGGCCAGTTTCAAATTTCACCAAGGGAACTCTGAGGTTACAAGCCAACATTCCTCCTAAGCAGTGGGAATAATAGGGGTACTGCAAGGTGCACCCATTATTTGTTCACTTCTGTATTTCATTATTGGGTCCTCATGTCCAGGATGTTTTTTTCTTATGGGCATTGACATTTTAATTTCATATAATTCTTACATGTCACTATTCCTTTGATTCTGCCCCATCCCCAACCACTTACAAATATAAAAACCGTTCTGAGCTCACTGGTCATACAAAAAACAGGCTATGAAAAAGTGACATGACTGGAACCATTTTAAATGGAATTGGCATACCACTGGAGAGAAACTGCCCTTGTGTGAACTGGGCCAAAACTTTTGGACTGGGCAAAATGGCAACTGCTTTAAGCAATTGTTTGATAAGTTATCGGGAGAACAGACATCCTGATCACAAGCCTGATGGCTGTGGGCTTTCTGAAGACAGAACCAGTAGTCAGTCAGTGAATTCGTACAACCAGAGTAGGGTAGCTAGTTAACATCCATAGAAAAACTCTTTTTTGTCTTAACTCATAATTGCCCTTCTTCCTTTTCTTCATAAAAATCCCTTGCTTTCACCCTACAAGTAGGACACCATTTGCGTATCCACCTGAATCTGTTCTTCAACTGCAGTTCTAAGACTTCCAAATAAAAGGGGTTCTATTCTTTTTTATTCATTTGCAGTTTGCCTCTTTTTCTCGGTTGACAGGGCCAAACCATGATAGTGTGGAAAATGGGAAAAAATAGAAAGGTAGATAATATTCTATTTACTGATTTTCCATATTTTCCCCATGAGGGGTGTGAAAGCATGTTACCATACATATTAAATACTTTTATATCTCATTTTTAAAAACTATCCGTGAACAAGTCCTCAAATTTTACCAAGAATTCATGGCTCATGGTGGTCTCTATCTACCTATATACATATTATATATATATATATATCCTCATTTAAAATAACTAGAATTGCGGGTTTTCATATTTCTCCTGCCTAAATTGCTTCGGAAACACCAAGCCAGTCTCCGGTGGAGACGCTAATACCGCAAGGAATTCTGGGGAACGTAGTTCTAATTTCCAGCACGGGAAGCACCCCTTCCCACAACATTCCCCTCCCACACCCCATCCCCACACACACCCCGCCCGGCGCTGAGCAGGGGCACTTCCGGCAGAAGGTTCTGGGCGTGGGAAGGAATGGAAATAATTTTCCGCAAACGTCGTTCACTGGCGCCTCTGGGCGACGCGTGAGGGGCGTGGCCCAGCCTCGCAATGCGATTGGTCGACAGCTCTCTGAGCACGCGCGCACGGTGCTTCCTGGACCCACACGCCCTCGCACGGCAGTCTGGAAGTTGTAGTTCGGTCTACTGCCCGAACTCTGCCGTCGGGCGGCTGCTCGGAGGTCCAAGGCAGTCCACCGCCTTCGGCGCTTGGCTCGGAGAATGGATCCGGAGCCGGGGACCAACGCAGCGCCGCTGACTGGCTTGGCCTGGTCGTCGGCCTCGGCACCCCCGCCGCGGGGATTCAGTGCGGTAAGCGACTTCGCGGACCGGGGACGAGTTCGGCGAGAGGCGGCGACTCCAGGTGGCGGGGGTTGAATGGGGACGGAGGAGGCCGTGGCATGGCAGGGTGGTGACCTGGTGCTGACACACATCCGCGCCGTAGATCTCCTGCACCGTGGAGGGGGCGCCCGCCAGCTTCGGCAAGAGCTTCGCGCAGAAATCTGGTTACTTTCTGTGCCAGAGTCCTTTGGGGAGCCTAGAGGTAAGGGACGCCCACCTTCAGAATGCCGGGGTTCACCCACTGCCTCCGTCCATTCGCGGAGCCCTACCCAGGCTCTCCATTTGCTGGGTGACTCTGTGTCTCCTCCGCCCCCATAGAATCCTCAGGAGAATGTGGTGGCCGATATCCAGGTCCTGGTGGACAAGAGCCCCCTCCCAGCGGGCTTCTCCCCGGTCTGCGACCCCCTGGACTCCAGTGAGGCCCGCGTCAGAGGCGGGGGGTGGGGAGCCGCGTTCGCGTCTCTGAGGGGAAGACCATGGAGGGGGTTGAGGGACCACAGGCGCTCTTTCTCTGAGCCTAGGCTGCCCGCTCCGTGCATTGGGTGATGATAGGCTTATCTGAACGCTGTTCTAGGGCGACACCTCGCCTGCATAAAAATGTGCGATTGGCACAGTTTCTGCCCTAGAGTATGAATTGCAACCTCTTTTATTAGTCACTACCACATCTCCTTGCACTGAAGCCAAGTTGAGCCACACACCATTTCGAGGCTTTTTCATTCTCTTCTGACTCCCATAGCCCTGGTAGCCCTCCCAGCCCTGACTCCTCTGCTTTCTAACAACCTGTCTCCCCCTTTCACAGTAGTAGGTCATTGGTGTTTGACTCTTGGGGTATATCTATTGATACTGAAGTTGGCAAACTTCTGTCAAGAGCCAGATAGTAAATATTTTAGGCTTTGAAGGCCAGATAGTTTCTGTTGCATGTTTTTTTTTGTTTCATATCCCTTTAAGAGTGTGAAAACCATGAGCCCTACAAAACAGACTCGGGGCTTGCTGGCTCCTGGACTAAAGGAGGAGGAAAAGAGATTTCCAGGGCCAGATGGGACCCAGTTCTGTCTGACTACACAGCCTGCCACCTTTGTGCTGGTGCCATGGCCACCCCATGAGTGCTCCTCCATGGCACCAAAGACGAGCCTGCCCCAATGGCTCTTTAAGATTGCATGGAGTCTCCTCCTATTGCTATGCTGCTTATGATTGAACCACCACAATAATGCCATCCAGGCGGCTGCCTTACACAGTGCCCTGGTAGCATCATCCTAGAGCTGTGTTTGGGTCCCTTCCCTGCTTCTTCTACATTTTCACTTCCCTGTCCCCTCCCCCTGCACCCCCAGAGGCCTCTGTGTCCAAGAAGAAACGCCTGTGTGTGAAGCTGGTGCCTCTGGGGGCTGCAGACACAGTTGTGTTTGACGTGCGGCTGAGTGGAAAGACCAAGATGGTCCCTGGATACCTGCGAGTAGGGTAGGGCTGCCCCCCCAGCTTCCAGCCTCCTCTGTGCCTTCCAACTCCCGTTTCTACCCCTCTGACCCTCAGAGACTCCCAAATCCTCCTGTCCCTTCTGCCACCAATCTGTGCCTCAGTTTACATGTTAAAACAGGGGACAGCAGTACTGATCTTGCAAGGCTGTTGTGAGCAGTATATGGGTTGATGTGTCTAAAGTGCATAGCACGGTAGTCAGACCCAGCAATGGTAACTAGTGTATTGCTTAGGTGTATTGCTTAGGGGGAGATGCTGGAAGTTCCCCTGCAGGGCAGGGCTCACCAGAGGCTAGGTTCCTCTTTCCTTCTGCCAGCTCTTCTCAGCCCTGGCTACACGTTGGGCCAGGACTCCTCCCCACTTTCCTCTTCTTTTAGGGACATGGGTGGCTTTGCCATCTGGTGCAGGAAGGCCAAGGCTCCAAGGCCAGTCCCCAAACCACGAGCTCTCAGCCGGGACATGCGGGGCCTCTCCCTGGACCCACCTGCTGCATCCAGGTGAGTCCTGGGGCTCTGGAATGAGGGACGTTATGGGGGTGGTATCAGGCCTTACCTGGGCTGTTGCACTGTCACCAGCAAGGGCAGCTTGCCGGAGCGGTCACTCTCGAGGCTGGGCTCTCGGGCATCTACTCTGCGGAGGAGCGACTCCATCTATGAAGCCTCCAACCTCTACGGCCTCTCAGGTGGGTGCAGAGTGGGAAACTGAGGCCCTGGGGGTGGGGAGCGTGGAGGTGACTGGCCCAAGGTTGTAGATTCGGAAGGGGTGGGGAGACCAGGTCTGGCCCTGTCTTGCGGGGCCTTCAGGGTGGGCCTCTGGGGCACAGTGGGCAGCGGGCTGGCATCAGGTCTCCTGGGCTGCAGCTCCTCTCTCCTGCCACTTTCCTCAGCCATGGATGGGGTTCCCTTCACGCTGCATCCCCGATTTGAGGGCAAGAGCTGTGGCACCCTGGTGAGTCCGGGGCCCCTGGGAGCCTGGGTCTACCACTGCCTATTGCCTTTCTAGGTGCCAGGATGCAGGGAGTACCATCTGTGCGCTTGGCACCCCAGCACAAGGCCCACATTCCTGGGCTGGGGAAGGGGAGCAAAGAGAGGGCTGGAGGGTCTCTGTCCAGAACAGGGGGTTTGGGAGGAGCAGCTGGAGTGGGGGGCGCTGGTGGCTGTGACAGGAAGTGGGAGGGGGTTCAGGCAAATATTGAGGGGGCATTCCTTGAAGGTGAGAGAGTGGGGGTTCCAGGCTAGGGTCCCCCGCCCAAGACTGACCTGCCCCTGCCCACCAGGCCTTCTCTGCCTTTGCGGATCTGACCATCAAGTCGCTGGCAGACATTGAGGAGGAGGTGGGTGCTAGGGCCAGGAGGGTTTGCTGCACCCCCACCCCCCCACTCCCCACTGCCCTCGTCTCTCCCAGCCACACCCCACTTCCCCTGGGACTGAAATCGCTTAGTCCCTAATTTTCCCACCCCGATTATTCCTCCGGCGCTCCCTAGGCCCCGCCCTCACTCTGTTCTCTCTTCTCCACCCCACCCCCCAGTACAACTACGGCTTCGTGGTGGAGAAGACAGCGGCTGCACGCTTGCCTCCCAGCGTTTCATAGCCCCTCACCTGTCGCAGGGAAGAGCCCCCTGCCTGGCACCCCTGGCCTGGCAGCTGCCCTGCCCCACCCGGTCTTGGGGCCTCAGGCCTGGAGGGCATGCCGGACCTTTGGCCTCCCTGCCGAGCGGCAGCCCTAGCGGAGGGGCGGAAGCAGGCTGCCTGGTGATGGGGTGCCCCACCCCTGGACTCTGCAGGACAGGGGCGGTAGCTGGATGGAAACCAGTGCCTTCAAGTCATTCGTGTCAGAGCTGTTTGGTGCCCGGAGGCCATGTGGCTGTTCTCCTGGCAATAAATAGAAACTTGTCCCGCAGTTTGGAGTCCTGACCCTGACTTGTGGTCCTCTGGGGCTCTCGGTCTCCATTCACACGCGGAGCACAAGCAAGCAGGTGAAATCCCGAACCGGAGGTGGAGCTGCTGCCACGTGCATTCTGTAGAGGGGAGTCCGAGGCGCAGCCGGGACTCCGAATCACGGAGGAGACCGGGGCTCACCGTCCGTCGCCGGGCGTGACAGTGATGATAGCCTCAGCTACCGTTTATGTCAGGGTGGACAATGTCCCCTGAACCTGATGTGTCCCTGTATCAGTAGCATTACCCCAACCTAGTGGGAAGCCCCACTTTTGTTACCGTTTTACAGATAGAAAACTGAGGTAGAAGGCAGCCAAAGTCAAAGCTGGGCTTTGAACCCAGGGCCTGCGCTCTCAGCCACCAAACTGTACTGTGCCTCCCTTTTCCTGTACTGTGGGGTTGATGCATGTGGTCAATTCTCTTTATTCACAGTAATCATGTTCTATAAAGTTGCAGCGACCCGAGTTAGGGAATCCTGGATTCCTTGGGAAACATGGAGAGTTTCCTGCAAGCCTTTGGTTGCACTTTTGTTAAGTGATCAATACATAACCTTGTTTTATGTGTGTTTCAGGACACGTTGTTTAATATATTCTGTTGATTTATTAACATTTAACTTGCGGCCAACAGTATTCTAAACAGACTGCAACAGGGTACTCGTTTAGAGACTGAGAGCTGGAACAAGAAGGCAGACATCTTGTTGCACCTCAGCTGGGAGCTGGGGCATCAGAGACTCAGGGGCTTCCCTGCCCTCTGTGTGTCCTTAGTGACCATGAAAACACTGCGAGTATTGCTTTGGGGGTTACAAATAAATTTTAGCCAGTAGGAAAATTTTCAGATAGGGAATCTGAGTAATGAGGGTGGGCGATTTGTCTTTCTCCCATGTGAGTGCTGCATTCACGCTCTCTCTTCCCTGGGTCCCCAAGCCTCGGGGCGGCCCAGGGCCTGCTGCAGTGAGGAACATCCCTGGTCTCTGTAGCTGAGAAGGACGGAAGCTTATTTCTTACCCACACTACGCCCATGGCAGGGCAGCAGAGGACACTGCTGGTTGTGGTCTCAAGCCCCCCTGGAGGGCAGACACCGTCTCTCCATGACAGCGCACACAGACTCAGTGGGGTCTGCTGTCAGCTAAACGCCTGGGCCCAGAAGTGGCTTGTCAGTGCTCACAGCTCATGGGCTGAATGAGTCCCACAAGGCCCCGGCAGGGATGCACCACCCGCCCAGCCACTTGGCTCTAACACCATTGTGCTGAGAGTTTGATGGGGGACAGACAGCCCTGCCCTGGGAGTCTGAGGGGAGAGACAGCTGTCCTGGAAGGGTGGGCAGGGGGAGACCTGCCAAGTGTACTCCTCCCCCCTGTACTTCAGTTGTCTGGGGACAAGAAGGCCTCTGGTGCTGAGACATCTCCCTGCATGTCCCCGCTCTGGGCACGGCCCGCACCGCCAGGTCCCGCTCAGGCCACTCTGGCGCCGTCTGTGGAATCCGATCCAGCTGGGAAGCAAAGGGCTGTTTGTGTTCCCTCGTCACCTTCTTGGCCACCCCGAAACCAGCTCCGGATCACTTTTCAGGGCATCCACATCTGACCAGGGGCCCCCAGATAATCTGACCAGGCCTTGAATCTGACTGAATTAGCCACCATTGCCAGGCCACTACCTCTGCAAAATGCCAACCCTCCGAGAACCACAGCATCTGGGGACAGCGTTAGAAGGCACAGGGGAGTCCCCGTGGGGATTGTCCCCACCAACTTCTGACTTGGGCCACCTCAGTCCTACCATCTGTGGCTGAGCTTACATCACCTCAGGCTACAGAGGAGGGGGTTGAAATCTAATCCTTCCAGCCTTTTGCTTGCTCTATACCTCAGTTTCTTCAGCTTTACAATGGACATGTCAGTGTTCTTCATCTAACAGGGTAGTTTGGAGGAAGAACACAGGTGGGGCTTTCTCTCCAACACTCTATTGACTTGCAAAAATGCTTCCTGCCTCTGAAAGACCTTCCCAGCTGGCAGGTTTCTGCAGCCTGATGTCCAAGCAGGGTGGATGGAGGATGCAACCTCCAGTAGCCTCTGCTAGTGACAAACCCCACACTTCCTGTATTAAAATACTGCAGAAGCTCTCCCTTGCTCCAGATCAGAGCACCAACCTGTGCCAGCCTTAAGCATCCCCTTGACTACACTTTCAGCCAAGACACCCCCCAACCCAAAGCTACTGGTTTCTATTGCACCATTCATTTTGCCTGCTCTTCAACTTGATATAAATGCAGTGTCCTAATTGTAAGATAAATTTTAGCCGAAATAAGCAGGCAAAGAGAGGCAACAAAGGGCCAGGTAATTTATTTAAATACCCCCAGGTGAGGTTCTGTGGCCTTCTTGTCACAGGCCAGAGAAGTCACACCTGGTTGGGGATGTGGGGGGGCTTATAAGGGATTAGTAGGGGGAGGAGTGGGCAAGCTATCTTAGGGGGTGTGGAGAGATATGACTGGTTAAAGGTGACATAATAGACAACTAGAAACTTTTTTTACTTCCAAGAGGGAGGAGGCTGACATCCGGGTCTTAGTTGGCACATCAGGATGGAATTCAGGGAGAGCTGTCCCTTTTCCATATACGGTACGGACTTTGGGGTCTGGTCTGTTATCCCCCTATGGCATCTCTCTGTTCTGTTTGCATGTCCTTGTTTTTCCTTTCTTCAGCCTAACACTAATGAGTCCTCTTCTGAGCCTGGCTAACCTGTTCAATATTATGCCTGTGATACTCATCCAAGGTGTTGCCTATATTAGTAAGTCCGTTTTCATTGCTGAGTAATAGTCCACTGTACAGCTGTACTGTCTGTTAACCAGTTCACCTGTTAGTGAACATTTGGCTTGTCCTCAGTTCTTGGCCACTGAGCAGAATCACTCTGAGCACTCTTGTGTATGTATTTTGATGAATATACACTCACTCCTGTTGAGTAAATACCCTGAGCATAGATTCTGGGTGTTAGGACAGGTCCGTGTTCAGCTTTAGCAAATATAGCCAAGATTTCCAAGGCCATTGTACCAGTTGTTCCTCCCACCCCCAGCGAATGAGAGTTCCAGTGGCTCTATGGCTTCACCAACACTAGGTGTTGTCAATTTCATTAATTTTGACCATTTATCTCCCCAGAGTTTGAAATTCTTAGTTATATTGTACACTCTTGCCTGCTTAGGAATCTGAACTGGAAAATTGGTGATCATGCTGTGTAGAAAACTGTCCCTTTCTCATCTTGATTATCCACCTGCCTTTTCAGTCTTTGTACAGAGTCTGCAGATAATTTATGAGACATTAGGTAGCTTTCGAGCTAATCTCCAAAGATCATGGGGTCCTGGTGTTCAGGGCTGTGTACTCTTCTCCCAAAAAGTGTGGGCTGGACCTGGTAACTCATTTCCAACCAACGGAATATAGCAAGGAAGATGGGGTCACTTCTGTGATTAGGTTATAAAAGACAGTGACTTCTGTCTTGTTGCAGACTCTCTTTTTCTGGCTTGGATGAATCACATTGTCCTACAAAGAGGTCCACATGTCACAGACCTGAGGGCAGCCTCTGGCCAACAGCCAGCAAGGAACCGAGGACCTCACCTCCACAGCTCACGAGGAACTGAATCCTGCCAACAAACACCGAGTGAGCTGGGAAACAGACCCCACCCCAGTTAAGCCTTGACGTCTGAAAGGGAGGATCCCGTTTGAGCCATGCCCAGATTCCTGATTCTCAGAAACTGTCAGATGATAAATGTGTGTTGTTTTGAACTGCTAACTTATGGGGTAAACTTGTTATGCAGCAAGAGCTATTTAATGCAAATGAAGAGGATGTCTAAGTCAGTGAGAAAAAATGTGCTGGATTTTCAGGTAGCATTTATATGATTCATGCTACATTTATCCAAATAAATTCGGTTTTGCTTCTCAGGTGGAATTCTGAAGCTAAGTTTCTATTTGCATGGTACCTAGAACCATCCTGAAGGTGGAGGGCTCATGAGACCCCTCAAAATTCTTATTTCACCCAAGACATGTTTTAAAGGATGTTAATAAAGTGTCTGTTGGAGGCAGTGGGCCCACGTTTGTGCTGAGCAGTTTCCTTCAAGGTGGCATCTGGCCTTCTGTCCTACGTGTCACCAATACAGAGGACCCCATCTCTGTTCTGCCGCCTTCAGAAGATTTTATGTGCAGAAGTAAGACCAGTTGTTGTGTGGAGGGGACGGCAATGGTGATATCTGTGTGTTAGATGGGGTCTCGGACACATGGTGGGCATCCAAAAATCAACAGCTTTTCTCAACCACAAATAATGCGTTTAAATGCTTGCAATATCCCATTTATGCCTGCTGTGGCAAATGTTGCAAAAATGCAATGCAGGTGGAGCAGATGTTATTTGTGATTCCTTCACCCTCCACTTTCATCACATTATGAAGGTCTCTCAGAGCAATTACCTGCAACCGTGCCTGGGGCCTCCAGGGGCCACAGGTGGATGTCCAGCTGAGGCACAGGGAAGGCCAGTAGTGTGAGGGGCTAATCCCTCCAGAAGCAGCTGTCAGCCAATGACCGCTGGGTCTCAGAGGATAAGCACCCCAAGGGTCCCCAGCAGCATGGCACCCCAGAAGCCCACGGTGCTGTCTGCTCATTGACACCCCCTGAAGGGCTCCTGGGCTCACTGCCCACATAAGTGAACCACATCCCCCAAATCATCTTAAGGTCTAGTTCTGATGACCCCCAAATCAAGGTAACATCTTTGATAAATATTGTCCATACCCTAAGGGGCACCAGGATGCCCACAGCTGCATGGGTTTGCGAAGCCTCTGGAATTAATGGTGAGGTTGATACCCTTTGCAATTTGGTCCTCGTAGCTGTGTTTGGTGGGGTGGAGGCTCCCCTGTTATACAGAAGGACACTGAGGCGGCAGGTCCCGTGACTCATCACTGAGCCTGATCTGTCCTGGCCCCTGGGATGCCAAACCCTCATCAGGTGTCCAGGGTGGGGAGGGACCTGGGCGCTTGGCCCCAGCCCCAGTCCCAGCCTCTGTCCCTCCTTGCCTGAGATACAAAGGTGCTTGGTGATGAGGAGGGCAGGTTTCAGTGGGGACTGTGGGCAGTGCTCCCAGCTGGCCTCCTAAGTTGGAGCCTTGAAGAGCTTCCAGGTCTCCAGTTCTGGGTCCCAGGAGGTCTGACAGGGATCAGATTGGGGTGAAGCAGCGAGCAGACTGGTGCTTTTTCCCTGTAGCAAACTGACAGCGAGCCCCTCCTTAATTAACCTTAAAAAATTGAGGTAAGCTTCACATAACACAGAGGTCACCATTTTAAAGTGTGCATTTCAGTGTCATTTAGTGCACTGGCTATGTTGTGCAGCCACCACCTCTGTCTAGTTCTAAAACATTCCCATTCCCCCCAAAAGGAGACACTCGCAGTCCCCATGAGCAGTCACTCCTCACCCCCATCAACCATGGATCTGCTTTCTGTCGTTATGCATGTGCCTGTTCTGGACGTTTCATATACATGGGATGATCATACGACGTGTGGCCTTTTGTGTCTGGCATCTCGCTCAGCATGATGGTTTCAAGGTTCACTCACATTGTAGCGTGTGTCAGGGCTTCATTCTTTTTATGGTTGAGTCATATTCTACTGTATGGCTGGGCCACTTTCTTTTTAATCATGCATCTGTTGATGGATATTTGGGTCATTTCCACCTTTCGATGATTGTGACTAATGCTGCTGTGAATGAGTGCAAGGATTTGTTTGAACACCTGTTTTAAATTCTTTTAGGTCTACTTATATTTGGCACCCTAGTCCTGGCCCTGGGGATGATGCCAGGAGATGACTGGTCAGGGGCTTTTCCCTCCCTGCCCTCATCTCTCCTCCACCTGCAGAGTCCCTAGGGCCTGGCCCATTCCAAGCAGTTCTCAGAAGGAGGCTCTGCTGTTTATCAGGCACCCGCTTCTTCAGGCAAACCTGTGCACTGGGGACATGGGATTCCACTCATTGGCACCATGTGGCCTCACTTCTTGGGCCTCAGTTTCCCCATTTGTAAGTGGGGTAGTCCTGAAGGTTAACTAGCAGGCATGTAATAAAGATGTGATATTTATTTGTATCTTATCTTGATTGTTGACATGGGTCACACCCAACAAGGTCCCATGCTTACCGGGTGCTCCATGTGTCAGGCACCACGTGGGGCACTCAACTCATGTATGTCACCTCTTCATCCCAGTCCCCAATGAAGAGGAGGTCTGTGCAGCTTCCCGGGGCTCCTGGGAAGAGGTGGCTGGCATCGGTGGGCCACCTGATCAAGCAGGTCCCTGCCTGGGGTAAAGCTTGGGAGCCGACTCACCTGCTGCTGCGCGCTCTCACTTCTGCCCATCAGGAAGAGTCTGGGGGCCTTCAAGCCACTATGCGGCTGAGCTCCTCTGCTTTCTGGGCTCAGGAGTCCCTGGTGGCCCAGGAAGGGACAGGCTAGGAGACTTCTGGGGATATCTGTATGTTTGGGGGTTGGCGGGGGCCCACAGCCCCAGTGAAATTTATATTCATGAAGATTTGAGAGACATGGGTACCAGACAGCGGTTTACAAGGGGCATTCCCCATGTCCCGACTCCAGCTCCTGTTACCCCACTTCTCACCCTGGGCCTGGGCTTGGCCACACAGCACGTTTGGATGTGGTCCAAGTGACAAGGAAACAGTGAGGGTCAGAGTTTATTCATGGGTCATGCAGGGTGGGAGTGGGCCAGGGCCTCTGGAGACCCCTGGGACTCTGAGTTACCAGCTCTGTCAGTTCTGTGAGTCCCAGAAACTGGCCATCAACCCACCTTTTCCTGCCTGGCACCCCAACCAACAAAAGCACCGGTTGACATGCATTGAGGACCCGGAATGGCTTACACCGAATCTCACAGGAGGTCTAGGAGGAGGGACTGCTTCTGTCCCCATTTTATAGGTGAGGAAACTGAGACATAGAGCAGTGAAGCCCTTGGCCACGGAGCCACAGTCAGGAGTCTGGGTCCAGCCCTCCAGGTGTACCTGTGGCTCTGGGCTTCTCCGAGCTTGGTACACACAGGTTTCAAATGCTCACAGCCTGGACAGGATTGCAGACTCTGACTTGCACTGTCAGCAGCATGGGGGTTACAGGACTCAGTTTCAAATTCTGGCTCTGATGCTCAGTATTGTCCGGGAGACTCCTGGTGAGTTATAGCCCTTCTCTGGGCCTCGGTTTCCTCATCTGTAAAATGAACAGAGACATTTAGAGAACCACTGCCTAAGCCCCACCCTCCCCTCCTGCCCATAACAGAGCCTCAGGCATCTGGACAGCTACATTTCCCAGCCTCCCCTGCAGCAAGATGTGGCCATGTGACTCTCTTCTGGCCAGTGAGGTATATGCAGAAAGGTCCCAAGGCCTCCCAGGAGGACTTCTAAAAGATGCTGAGCCAGTGCTGGCCTCTATCTTTCCCTCTGAGTGAGGAGGTGAAGGCTGGAGCCCTGGCAGCCATCCTGTGCCATGAGGCAACCTTGAGGACAAAAGCCAGGGATGCTGTGAACTGAGAAAGAAATCAAATTGTATTGCTACTGTGGCCAGGCCTGGACTTATTCTCGAGTCCTTTTCAAGCTGCCTGACACCAGGTCTCTGTCCCTGATCACTGGGCTCACACCAGGGTGGAGTCCTTCCCTGAGCCACCCTGCCTGTGGCCCAGCATGCCACACATCTCATGGGTGTCTCCTTCCCAGTGTTCCCCACTGGTGGGCAGGGTCTGGTGCATGCAAGATGCAGTCAGACTGCTCCCCCAGACTGCCTCTGGGTCTGCAAGTGCTGTGGCAGTAACAGTAGGTCTGAAGGGGTCCCTAGGTTCTGAGTAGGATGAGTAGGGGGTTTGGTGGTGGGTACCCTGTTGGGACTGAGCCCTGGGGCTGGACATGGAGACTTCAGCAAGGTGGACAGGGTCGTCTTCAAAGTGCGGTGGGGATAGCTCATGGAGGCCATGGCGGGTGGCCTGGGAAGCCCGGAGCAGAGTGTGAGTCAATGCAGCCACAAGGACCAGAGCACCCAAGCCGAGGATGGAGGCAGCGGCCACTCCTGTCTCAATTTCAAAGAGCAGCAGGGCGTAGATGGACAGTGCTGGAGAAGGAAATGGCTCTCATTTATTCAATCAACAAATGCTCAAGCCCTGGGAGAGCTTCTGCAAAGAAAATATGGGAAACTGCACAACATGATAGGCATGTTGATTAACTCACCTAATCCTCTTATGCCCCACAAATACATCATTATCACGTCCATTTTGCCATAAAATGGTAAATTTTATGTGTACTTTACCACAATTAAAACAACCCAGATCTCAGGGTTTCTGAATGCCTGTGATTGACCTTGAGTGAATCACAGTCACTCTCTGGCATCAGTTTGCTGATCTGAACAACATGGTTGGTGCCCTCACTTTGAGGACCTGTACTGGTTCTCCATTGCTCTGTCCAGCATCCAGTGGGTACCATTCCTTATGGTGGGAACTTTGCTCTCTACTATAGGACATTTAACACCTTCTACCCACTAGTAGCAACTTCCCTCCCTCCCCCTGCCCTGTTGTAACAATCAAAAATGCCTCTAGATACTGCCAAATGTCCCTGGGGGGCAGAATCAGCCCCAGTTCAATCCCTACCTCCACTCTGATGCCACGGGGTGGATCAGTGCTTACAGACCAGTGACCAGAGTGGAGGTGATGGCACCAGGCTTGACCTGTCAGAGCACTGCTTTCCCTGGTTGTAGTGATTGGCGCAGGGATATCACGTGACCTGAGACCATCCAGTCAGAGTCAGCCCTGGGACTTTTGCTTGGGCTATGGGGATAGAGTAATTTTCTTACTGAAACAGCTGGTAAACCAGTAGGAGAAAATCCCAGAGCTGAGGCGGACTCCTTGGTACTTTGTGGATTGTTTATGTGCTTTCTCCGGTTCTGCACTCTTGCTTTTGAAGATACCACACGGCATCATGTTTGACATATTAAAGCCAAGGCCAAGGACTTTTTTTGTTTTGCTCTAAGCACTTTTGTAAAGGTCTTTATAATGATTCTTTGGCCCTGGTTAGCAATGAATGGATGATTGGCTTGATGTCCTCTGGAATTCTTGCTGAGTGAGGTCACCTATCCTCAAAATGAATCTAAATGGGAGCTGAATGAATTCTTAATTTAATGCTAATGAGGTTGACATAGTTACCTTATTTTGCCCTCTGTAAGTTTCCTTGTATTTTAGAATGAGAATATTTTATTCTCCAAGTCTCCAACATTTTTGTTGGCCTGTGAAAAGGCTTGGCGTTACAGACATTTTGTCAAAAGTACTTACAGGCATCTTTCTCAGAGGACAGCAGGTGAAGAGATGAAGTGAGAGGCATTTCCGATGCCCTCATTGGAGCACCTGGATGCAGCCACATCTGAGGCCAACAACCCCTGATCTTTCCAGATGCATGAGTCACCTCATCCACTGTCCTCTTTAAAAGACCCCCATCGGGATCACTTACTAACTCAAACAACAAAAGTTATGCAGGAATCCCTGCACTTTATTTATAAATTCCCACAATGAACCCTAGGCTCACATCTCATAAATATTTTAAATATATCTTCTAAACTTCTCTTTTTCTATTATACGACTAAGAAAACAACAGTAATAGCGAATCCCTTGTTTTTCATTCCAACTGAATATTTTTTTCCCAATAAAACCGGTTGTTTCAGAGGGCTGCTGAGATCTGTGTGATACAGCATTGAGGCTGCAGTACCATCAACACATTTTTCAGGATTAGAACAAAATTTAAAAGGTCAAGAGTCTCTTTAAATAAATTTGATGATTTGATTTCTTTACCAGCACATGTAGCTGAGAGAACGTCAATCTAAGAAAAGTTATTACAAGTCAGGGAAGGAAACACAGTGCAGTGCATTCTTCTGCTCCCAGGTTACTATTTTTTACTCTACTTCATGTTCTGGGATTTAAACCTGCATTTCTGGCTTATAACTTGCATTTTATCCCCGTAAGCCATTCTTGAGCTGGAGGTTCTGATATCTGTAACCGCAACAGTTTTTGCAAAGGCCAACCTGTGAAACACTATCTCCAGGAGCAGCCAGGCACATGGAAACTATCCTTCAAACCAAAAGTGGAATGTATCAGAAGCGTTCTAAAGACACTTGCCATTTATGGAACCCCCACTGAGTGAGATGCCATCCACTGGCTTTTATGGAGATTAACTCAGAATCCCCAAAGCGATTCTAAGAGACATGGACAGTTATCATCCCCACTGTACCAATGAAGAAACTGAGGCGCAGAAGGCACAGCAGTTATGGGGCCATTACCGCTGGCCACCCAACCCAGGGCCCTACTGGCGCGAGCCATGCTACTCGTGCGAGGAGGTTTCCTGAAAGTCAGGAAACCTCATAGCTGGTTCCTGCTACTCCCCACTTTTGCTTTTATTATTATCTTATTTATAAGTGGACTTATGTATGGGAACCTCATGCACAAAATAATAATTTGACCATCATAAAAAGGAACAACTCGACCCAGGGCTATGACCAGAACAATGGTTCCAAGAATGAGAGTAATATTGCAGGACAAACTGTCCCTGGCGTACGGCCATGAGTAAGTGAGGCAGAACCACCTGGGTTTCCCAGAAAACAAGACGTAGCTTGTCCTCCCTTTTGTAATAATACAAACATGACTAATGAGGAATTTTTCACTGAATTGGTTAAGAAAGAATTATGGGAACGTGGATCATGGAAGAACCCATTTTCCCCAGAAATTTATATGAAATAGCAAAGTAATAAAAAGATAAAATTAATAGTGCCCACTGTCCAAGGCCCTCCTCATATTGCTTACAATATAAGAGGACGCCTTTGGTATCTCCCTACAAGGGAAAAAAAATCTATGGGTAAGATAGGAAGATGGACATTCACAAATACCCCATGCACAGGAATTTATGATGAATACATAACAATACTATTACATTAATGGCAAAATAGTACATGCAGACTCTATGTCACTGTATGAAAGGATAAAGAGAAGTAGTAAACCATACTGCTTACAAACTAGAGAAGATGCAAAGGTTTAAAAATGTGGAATGATTATTATGATAGAATAAAATGTTCATACTCTATACAAAAATTAGATTCAGATTGTGAGGACCTAGACCTTAAGCTAAGATGGGGATGGATAACGTTTGGATGTAAGCAGAAACCTCAGAGCATGCGAACAGAAGTTTAATAGTTTTAACCATATAATCATACAGCTTGAACTTTATATAACCTAAGATATATGCATTGAACCTTATATAACCTCACATGCTTAAAAGCAAAAGCATAGCCCACACTCTGTCTCACGCCGTTTTCTGTCTAGCATCTAGCACATAGTTCTCATGAATCACTAATCAAAGCAGCTTGAAAGAAAGTTGAAAATTAAATGTTAAGGTTCCTCTCTCTGAGGTCACCCGCACTTTCTAAGTGCATAACTTAAACTTTTTCCAACCTTTCAGGGCGCTCCTTTCTCTGAGGTCGCTTGTAGTTCTTTCTAAGTAACTTTAAATAAAACTGTTACTAAAAAAATAAATAAATAAAATGTTAAAAGGAAACTGTTCAAGGAAATGATGATATTTGTTCATGTTTAAGGGCAATGAGCTGGAATTATGCAGAAACTGAAAGGAAAAAAAAAGATTGTATCATCGATGATCAAAGAAAGATATTTTGCTACATGTAGAATTAAAATGCTATAAAAATAAAGACCCTGCTGGCTTATGCTAGGAGACGTTTCACACTGACCCTGAGTCTTGTCTCCTCACTCGCCGGTGCTGTCCTTTCCTTCATCGCTCCCACCCAGGTGGGAGCTGGACTCCGACACCCTACACCTCAGGTTGTAGCCCCCAGTATGCACCTGCTAAGTAGACGGAGGCCCCACAGCAGAGGAGACCGAGGGCCACGTGTCTGAGGAGACGGCCATCGTAGAGAAACCAGTCAGACCTGGGAGGGGGGTAGAAGGAAAAAGGCTTAGGGGAGGAGATGGTGGGGGGTGCTGGGGAGGAGAAGGCTCCCCATGACCCAGCTTGGGGACACCCCAGATCTGTGTAAGGACATGACTATCCATCTCCCCACCACTCATCCACCCTTCCAGGTAAACATCCACCATCATTTACTGTCTATCCCCATTGATTACTAACCACAGAGCTATCCATTCATATAACCATGCCCTACTAATCCATCCATCCATCCATTTAAACAGCCACCGTCTATCTATCCGTTAATCCTTCCATCCACTCATCCTTTCATCCTTCCCTCCATCCTTCCATCCATCCGTCCATCCATACCCCCATCCATTCACGCCCCCTCACCCATCCATTGTCCATCCCCCAATCACCATCCATCCATTCAACGCAACCAGCCATCTGTCCACACACCCATCCCTCATCCCATCCACCCCTCCCCCATAACCCATCAATACCAGTCCGTCCATTCAAACACCCAACACCCATGAAACAGCTACTATGTGCAGACAGTTGCTGGACACCTGCCTGTCATTATTTTACAGATCATAATCTTCCTTGGGAGATGAGGAAACCAGGTTTGCTTGCTGTCACTGATGAGAGAAACAGAGATTCCCTAAGAACTGACACTGGTCAAGGACCTGGCTTTGAGCCTGACACTGCGCCAAGGGCTTCTGCTGAGTGCTCTCGCTGCCTTCTCCAGTCCTGTGAGATCTTCCATGATCACTCACCTCCCACCAGTGCGGTGAAAGTGGCTTCCTCGGTGGCCCCCTACTCCCTGCCCTCTTGGCCCCTTTACTGCATGGTAGCCAGAGGTGGTTATCCCAAACCTCAGTCAGATCATATCCTTTCTTGCTCACAACTTTCTCAGGTGGAGTAAAACCCAAAGTCTTCACCACAGCACCAAGCCCTACATGGTCCAGTTCCTATGACTTCCCTGCCCTCATCTCCCCCTCCAGCCACACCAATCACCTCAATCTCCCTCTGATACCTCAATTGCTCTCCTGCCCCTGGACCTTTGCACATGCTGTTCCCTCTGCCTGTCAGCCCTGCAGATCTTCTGCATCTTCTCTCCATTAAGTCTGCCCAGGCCTCCCCTCATGGTCCCATTTCACCCCCCACCCTGTCCTCCTCCACCACATCACCCCATTTTCTTTCCCAGCATTCATCCCTATTTGATGTTACTGATCTCATTTCTTTATTGTCTGTGACTGCATGAAGTTGGGTCAGGGTCTGCCTGGTTCCTGCTGTGTCCGCCATGCCCAGTGCTGGGCTCAGCCCCCTTCAGGAGCCCAATGCATATTGTTGGCTCATGGAACACATGCATTTCAGTATACCTTAACCTAGGGATGGGGTGTGCACCGTTTGGATGGGATCTACTCCAATTGTGGAAGTTCCCACCTGCTCCACAGAACCCTGGACTAGGGGAAACACAGATATGAGGCAGCTGATTCTTTGGCTCGAGGAAGGGTTCTCCGCAGACACTGCACCCCTGACAGACGCCTCCTTGGTGCCCCCTGAGCTCAGGGGCCTGGTGAAGCAACCCCACCTGGGACAGAGCACAGGCTCTTCCACAGTCAAGTTCCAATTCAGCTCATCCACTTCCAAGCCGGGCAGCCTGGAGAGGGCGGCCTGGCCTGTCTGAGAACCAGTTAAAAAGGGGTATAACAGCAGAACCAGCCACCCAGGGGGCCGCAGGCCTTCACTCATCCACATGAAGTGGGAGGTAAGTAGAACTCAGGGTTCCATAAACGACCAGCGCGATCCCACGGTGGCTCGCTGATCCTGGGCTCTCCTACAGCCTCAGTTTCCAGATCTGTACAAGGGGGTCATAGCGTGGCTGCACCTGCTCTAAATTTTCAACTAATATAGGTTGGAAGAAGGGATAGAGGGGAGGAAGGGAGGGAAGGAGGAGGGAGGGAAGCTTTCCCCGACCTGAGGCCCGGATGCGCAGCCTGGGGAGGAGCGTCGGGTCCTCCTACCTGCTGGGACTGGGACCCCGCGCCAGCTCAGCACCCAGGTGGCCGCAGAGCGCGGTGAGCAGCAGGCAAGTGAGGCCCAGCACTGGGGCGAGCGCAGCGAGAACAGCGGCCAGCGGCAGCAGGGCCCCGGCAGCATCCGTGGGCAGCCCGGGGCCGGTGCCCGGCTCTGGGCCCAGCCCGTCGGCGCGTGGTCCCCGCAGCTCCGCGCGGCCCGCCTGCAGCTGGAACAGCAGCTGCGCGCCCAGCGCCACCAGCACGGCCGCCGGGATGCCCAGCAGGATCATCGCGGCCAGCACCCGGCCGCCGTACGACCGGGCCATGGGGGGGCTCCTGCAGGCCTGGGGAGGCAGTCGAGGGGTCCAAGAGATTTTAGGGGGTAGGGGAGTTGGAGGGGCGTCCGAGGGCCTCCGGGATGGCAGGCTGTGTGTGAAAGTTATGGGGCTCAGGGTGCCCGTCGCAGCCGGGACGATGAAGCTCCGCGAAAACTGGGGACAAAGTCTTTTCTCTTCCGTCCGGGGACCTTGCGGGCGCCACCTCCCGGCCTCCCAGTCCCGGCGGGCCGGGGAAAGAAGGGGCGGAGGCAGCCCTAGGAGGAACCAGTGCGCGGTGGCCAGACCCAGGGAGCCCCGCAGGTCCCTAAACCCATTAAAGCGTCTCCTACCGTCCCCTACCCCGTTCCCCGCTGCCTGCTGCCCTAAGCACCTGTTTTACCATTGTTTTTAAAAAAAGAGACTTGAACGAATTTTAAATAATTCACTTTACTGTTTGGTCCCTACTCATGGCCCTTGTCCTTGGTTGTGAGTCCAGCCCGCTCACGTTTCAAGGGTTTGCAGAAATGCCTCCTCTTCAGTGAGACGCTCCTGGACAGCTGCTCCAACAGGCACCCCTGGCCTTCCTGCTAAGCTTTGTTTTTTCCTTGATACATTTTTTTGGGGGGGGTTATTTATTTACATTTAAGTTTTAAAAATTGAGGTGTAATTCACATAATATGAACCGTTTAAAATGAACAATTCAGCCACATGTAGCACATTCACAATATTGTGCAAGCAGCACCTCTATCTAGTTCCAGAAGATTCCCATCAGCCCAAAAAGAGACCCTGTGCCCATAAGCAGTAACTCCCCTTCCCCCTCCCCCAGCCCCTGGCAACCACTGATCTGCTCTGTCTGTACGGATTTGCCTGTTTTGGACGATTCACATGAATGGAATCATGGACTATGTGGCTTTTTGTGTGTGTCTTCTCACTCAGCATGATGTTCTTGAGGTTGAAGCATGAATAAGGGCTTTATTCTTTTTTATGGCTGAGTAATATTCCATTGCACCAAGGAACCACATTTTATTTGTCCATTTGTCTGTTGAAGGGCATTTGGGTTGTTTCCACCGTTTGGTGATTGTGAATAGCGTGGCTGTGAACATGCACACACAATGATTTGTTTGAGTCCTTGTTTTCACTTCTTTTGGGTATGCCTAGGACTGGAATGGCTTGTCATACAATAAATCTATATTTAATTTATTGAGGAGCTGCCAGACTGTTTCCACAGCAGTTGCAACATTTTACATTCCCATCAGCAGTGCATGAGGGTTCCAATTTCATTTCCCTGCTAACTCTTGTTACTTTCTGTTTTTTTTCTTATAGTCATCCTGGTAGGTGTGAGGTAGTATCTCCTTGTGCTTTTGGTTTGCATTTCTGTAAAGGCTAATGATGCTGAGTATCTTTTTGTGTGCTTGTTGGCCATTTGTTTATCTTTCTTTTGGAGAAATGTCTATTCACCTGAGTCCTCTGTTTATTTTGGAACGGGTTCTTTTTCTTCTTGAGTCCCCAGAACACTGGTTCTGCAACACAGTATGTTTCCCCATATCTGTTGCCTCCCTGCTGGTGAGAAGCAGGGCTGCTCCAAGACCCCCAAACATCTGCCTCAAGTGTCACTGCTGTGTCCCCTTGGTGTCCGGGACTGCACCAAGCACACAGTAGGCCCACAATAACTGCTTCCTGCACACACAAATGAATTAATTACCTTGTACTCCTGCTCTGGAATTCTTGCAAAGTGTGAAATTAATCTTAAAATGGTTTCAAAGGTAACACACTCCTGATTGATCCAGAATATGAATGAATAAGGTCTATGTGGCCTCCTGCAAGGAGGGCCCTGTCTTAATGCAATTCAGGCCTGAAAGACAGCATAACCATCACCTGGCTTTAGATGAGGAAACTGAGGCAGAGAGGCGTGGTGATTCCCTAGGTCACACAGTAGCACAGGCAAGGCACGATTCCAACCCCACAGCCTGATTCCTGCCCACTGCTCTATCCTATGTCATAAATATGTTATAGATCCCACCGGTTTTCCATTTCCAGGCTCCTTTTCCAATTTTTGGAGTCCATTATTTTTTACAGGTTTCTATTTTTGGGGGGGCCTTCTGAGAAGAGTTTGTGGGCCTCGAACCCCCAGCCCAGTGCTTCATGGGTCAAATGGCTCTGGGGGAGAGTAGAGATGACCCTTCAGCCCCAGGGACCCTCCTCCTTTGCTGTGTGGCTTTGAGCAAGCCCCTTAATCTCTCTAGGCTTCCTCACCTGTAACAGGAAGCTGCTCATTTATTTATTTATTCATTCATTCACTCCTTAGGTGAACACTGTCTCTTTCATCATCACCAAGCTAGAGTGAATTTTCCATGTTTTACAGGTAAGGAAAAGTACCAAGTTGGGGTACCTCGGACTCAGTGACTCATTGGGAACAGAGCTGGGCTCTGTTCCAGGTGTTGGGGATACACAGAGGTAAGATAACTTGCATGTATTCATTCAACAAGCACTGATGGGACCCCACCCTCCACTCAGCTTTGGGGAACCAGTGGTGATGACGTCAGGTCCAGCTTTGCTGGAAGCCAGACAAGTAAAGGGACAACTCCATACAACGGCCAAAGGGCATTACAGCACTCATTGTGACCATGTCTTAGATTTCACCATTATTTGTTGGGGGCTTGCAGGGTGTCACAAATATCAAGATCTGGCCCCTCCCTTTGTATGTGTCGGGTGACTCTCTGTGTGTCTGGTTTCAATCTGGAAACTTAATCCTACAAGCGTCTCTTAAGGCAATCCTCTGCGGGTGACTGAATCTGCTTTGGCCAGATGTTGAGCTGTCCCTTCCTTGCCACTGCCTAGAGAGGCAGGGCTGGAGATGGGTGGGGGGTTATGACCCCCATCTTCCTGGAAGGGTGAGACTCTGAGAGGACAGCCACTTGCCCATGTCACACAGCCAGACAGGATAGAGAGTGGACCTCCCCATCTCACCGCCCAGGTTGTGAACACTGACCATGGGGAGCTGGCCAGAATAACAGCAAAAATATAGAAAGTTTGCGTGTCCTGTGGTTTGCTCAGGAAGGACGTTTTCAAACTTTGTAAAGCTCCTGGTGAGCCAGCAACCTAGTAAAGTTAGGTACACAGAAATTTAAGGGTCTAATGCACCCATTTCACAGATGGGCCAAACTGAGTTCCACAAAGGGAACGCTGTGGCTGGAACCTAAAGCAGGCGGCATCACCGATCTGAACCACAATTTTCTCACCTGGATTGAGGACAGGGATGAGCACATTAGGCGCTTAGGTCCCCAGGCCTCTACGGCCGTAAGACTCTTGGCTTCCCAGCCCACCCTTTTAGGAAAGCAGGCGTACGGGGAGTGGTTTGCATTAGTTTTCATGTTTGGTCACACCCGCGGGGGATGCCACTCCATCCACCGCCAGGTGGAGCCCGAGGTTCGTGCGCAGAGCTGGCTCCTGAAGCGGTTTCTTGACTGATGTGCCTAGTAGGACGTGACAGTGTTGTCATTTTCAGAGGAATGAAAGATTTAGAAAGGAGAAGTGACTGTTCAACAGTCACACAGCCGGGAATTGGCTCTAAACTGGTGTTTTTTATTTCTATATTCTGCTGTCTCCACCAGAAATCCCGGGGATTCACCAGGGACAGGGGACTGCTGGCCCTCGCTGGCGGTCGGGGACTCCAGCACGCATCGCATTCGATATTGAAATGCGTCCCGTGCAAAAATACAAATCTGTTGTTAAAATATCGTTGCAATTTTGCGTATGAGATATACGAGTGGGCAGCTCGTTTAATGATTATTCGATTTTCGTTTGCATTGTCCCGTTTTAGAACCATTAGCCACCCCACCTCCCCCAGGTCTTAAAAGAGATTTTCGATTTCTTTTCTAGAGACCCTTGAGAAGTTCTCCCTGCTTCACTGGTGCGGCCCTGAAGGCTCAGGCACGTAGCTGGAAGATGAGGACCGGCCCCGGGCCCACCCGTCCTGAGAGGGAGTCGCACAGCGAACACCTCGGGCACCCCTCTGCCCTCGGTCCCACCCTCCACCGGCGGAGATCTGGACAGGATTCCCCCAGGTCCGGCTCCCCACTTGCTCCTGGCGGGTGGGCCTCAGAAAGACCCTCCCTGCTCCCCACTGCCCCGCCTTTACGGCTGCTCCCTCGCTCCAGGGATCAGAACAGCCTCCTGGCCCTGCCATCCGCCCAGTCACCGGTCCCAGAACCGCCTCCTCCCCCTGGGCCTCCTGGGCCCCACGCGGTCCGGTCCACGCGGTACTTGCAGCGGCGCAGCGGCTCCGTGAGGCTCCGCGGCGGGGGTTCGTCCAGGTCCTCCGGCTGCAGGAAGCTGCGGTCCAGCACCTCGGCCGCCTCCTGCCAGTTGGCAAAGCAGGCAGGGCCCAGGCGCCGGATCTCTTCGGCCGCGTCGTGGGTGAGCACGTCCCCTCCCGGCTTGAGCACTACGACCGCTGGCAGGCGCTCCACCGAAAACCGGCGCCCGAGGTCCCTGCGGGGCGGATTGGTCAGTGCGGTTGGACCCCGGTCCGTGACTCCCAGGGAGCTCTGCCTGCCTCCTCCCGGGACTTACTGAGCCCCTCTGTGTGCACTGCCCACCCTAGCCAGGAGCTGGGACGCCCAGGGACCAGGACCAGCCGGGCCACACTGGTCTCTGCGCTATGCCTCCTACACCTAGACACGCTCCCACCTCAGGGCCGTTGCACTAGCCATGCCTTCTGCCTGGAGCACTCTCCCCAGACCTCCATGGGCCTTATATGCTGCAGACGTCTAACTTTAAACCGCAGCATCTCCTTTTCCCCCTGCTATGCATCATCTCAGCTTCCAACACCCTGCATAGCTTATGTATTTCTCCTGTATATCATTTTCTCCCACAATAAAATGTAAAGCTTCACTTGGGCATACATTTCTGTGTCCATTTACTGGTGTCCCCAGTGCCTGGAATAGTATGGAGCACAGAACAGGTACTCATGAAATGTGTGAGATGAATGAATGTATACTGATAAATGCCTTAAAGTAGTATGAAGCTGGGTAAGGGGCTGGTGGTCAGGGAGGGCCTCCCCAAGGAGGTGACCTCTAAGCTGAGATCTGCAGGTTGAGGAGTGAAGTGTCCCAGGCAGAGAGCACAGCCTGTGCAAAGATGCCAATGTGGGAGGGAGCTCAGAGCCTTGATCCTGCAGGCCCTGCACCTGTAGGGTTATGGTTAGGAGTTTTAATTTTTCTCGCATATGAGGGGAAGCCATTGAGAAGCCATCCACAGTCCCAAGAGATCCCAGACCAAACCTCTCATCTAGGTGGGAATCCTGCACAGGCTCATGGGATAAAGGAGGCTGCCAGACTTAGTCTCCACCCAGTGGGTTCTTGAGTGACCCTTTTCCAGGCCTCCATACAGAAAGCGTGGTGCTTGCAAAATGACACAGGAGTGAGGTGGCAGACAGAAAATCAAAACATGGGATGCCCAGTTAAATTTGAATTTTATATAAACAACACAGTTTTCTGGTTTATGTCCTGTGTAATACATGGTATATACTTATGCTAATAAATTATTCATTGTTTATGTAAAAGTCTGTGTTTCACTGAGCATCCTGTGTTTTATCTGGCAGCCCTGTGTTTGGGTGAGGTGTATGTGTGTGTGGGGGCTATCACTCTCTCTTTCTCCAGACACTAGCCTGGGTGAACGTCATACTGAGAGGAGCCTGCCTCAGACGGAGTCAGTGTTGAGCTATGATGCCCTTGAAGTTGGCATTTCTGTCCCCAGGGCGGGAACTGCTGTCAGTGTGGGGAAAAGAGCCCTCTCAGCTGCAAAGGGCAGCAGGAATGAGCAAGCTTCCAAACTCTGATAATGTTGCATGAAGAATGCAGTTCTTCATGACCAGAAATTTCCCACTTGATGTGTAACAAAATCCAAAGAATCGTAAATTGTCACAAAGTCTGCAATTCACTTTCAGAGGGTTTAGCACAAACTCCACGTGTGTGTAGATAAAGCCAGTATTTCAACATGTTAACAATGGCCACTAATTTCCTTATGTGCTCCTTCCAACTTTTTGCTAACTTTGAAATTTTTCCATAATGGAAAGCTAGGGTTTAAAAAGAATGAAAGTCTTATTGCAGAAAAGGGGAAAATTCTAAGACAGCCACCATGTATAACACTATTTATTAGGCAGCGAGCGCCCCGTAAAGCCCGAATCCACCCACTCTTCTCTCAGCTCCAGTGCCTTCCACGACTCCAGGCTACTCTGAGGATCAGATCCACACTCACTCAAAAGGCTGCAGCTGGGATGCTGTCCTACACGGTGCCTGCTGACTTCTCACACCTGGAATTACTTATAGCTCCCTGGTTGGCTGTTCTTTTTCTGAGAGCCTCCTCTGAGCCTTTGTCTATTCTTTGCCCTCTGCTTGGAAACCTTTCCCTTTCTTCTCCCTTTATCCTCTTATCCTCCCTGCCCTTGGGGTCTCTCTTTAAAACCACTTCCTTGAAGGGGTTGGGAGAAAAAAAAACACACTTCCTTGGGGAAGCATCCCCTCATCCCTCAATCTCAGCAAATACAATCCCCCTTGTATTTCCACATGGCAGTCTCTCTTTGTCCTCTGGAGCACTATTCCAGTTTGTCATCTACTTACGTGAAGGTTTCACATCTGTCTCCCCCACTGGGTTATAAGGTTCTAGGGAGCTGGATAGAAAGGGACATGGAAAAGGCAACCCTTAGTTCTTGGTACATGGACTGGCACACAGAGGGTGCTCGTGGATTCCAGATGCAACAGATGCTTCGAGAACAAATACCTCCCTTTCAGCAGAAAAAGCTCCCCCTCCAGGAAGCCCTTGCTGACCTCTCCTCCCGCCTCACCTCCTCAGATCATCCTCGAAGGACACGAAGAGCCACTTCTTGGGCATGTCCCTGAGGAACAGGTCCTGCTGCTCCTCTGTAGGGTCCTGGGACACATACACCAGGGCCAGTTGGGCTGCCCGCAGGACATAGAACTCGTCTGTGAGCCTCACAAAGAAGTCTCTAAGGACAGGTACAAAGGCCTGGCACTGCGGGCATGTGCTGGCGCCAAAGAACAGCAGCACCAACCGGTTCTCCAGCCTCCGGCTGAGCTCAGCCTCTGTGTCCAGCTCGTCTTGGTCACTGTTGTTGCGGATCAGGACACGGCCGGAGAACAGGGAGGCCATGGCAGTCCTGGTGAGGTGCTGGGGACAGGGCAGAAGGATCTTCATGTGGCCCTGGAGCTGCTGACTGGCTGCTGTCCCAGATTAAGACTCTTTATGAGGCCAGTTTAGAAACTCACTAATCTGCCTAAACTGTGACCTGATTCTGCCCTGCCTCCAAGGACTCTTCCTCAGGACAGGGCAGCAAAAGCATTAAAAAAATGCCCAGGATTGCAAAGGAAACCAGACGTAATGGCATATGGGTGTGAAAATATTTGATTGAGTTATTTATTTATTTATTTTATTTTGGTATCATTACTTTACAATTACATGAGGAATATTTTGTTTACTAGACTCCCCCCATCACCAAGTTCCCCCCACATTCCCCATTGCAGTCATTGTCCATCAGCGTAGTAAGATGCTGTAGAGTCACTACTTGTCTTCTCTGTGTTGCACAGCCCTCCTCTTTCCCCCACGCACTATACATGCTAATCATAATCCCCCTTTCTTCCCCGCCTTATCCCTCCCTTCCCACCCATACTCCCCAGTCCCTTTCCCTTTGGTAACTGTTAGTGCATTCCTGTGTTCTGTGAGTCTGCTGCTGTTTTGCTCCTTCAGTTTTTCCTTTGTTCTTATACTCCACAGATGAGTGAAATCATTTGGTACTTGTCTTTCTCTACCTGGCTTATTTCACTGAGCAGAATACCCTCTAGCTCCATCCATGTTGTTGCAAATGGTAGGATTTGTTGTCTTCTTATGGCTGAATAATATTCCATTGTGTATATGTACCACATCTTCTTTATCCATTCATCTACTGATGGACACTTAGGCTGCTTCCATTTCTTGGCTATTGTGAATAGTGCTGCCATAAACATAGGGGTTCATTTGTCTTTTTCAAACTAGGCTGCTGTGTTTATTTGATTGAATTTTGATATACAAACACACACATTTCTTCATGATTGCATCACAGAATCCTGATTCACAGGGCTCTACTAATTACAGTGATTTCAAAGTTGAGATGAATGTAAATAGTATTTCAAGATGTCTGCCATGACTAGGATATGATAGGAAAATTCTTTCATTTCCACGAGTGACAAAGTCACAGGGCTGGTCATTATACCTGCTTTGACAGGCCATGAGAAACATGCTAAATTCCAGTTAGAAGGTAAGAAAAATAAACATTTTTTTCCTTCATCCTTCTGAATTCTGACAGCCCACCTTAAGACCCTCAGGTGTGAAAAGTTGAAAAGTAACAGCATAGAGAAAATAGTCAATAGTAGTGCCATGTCTTTGTATGGTGACAGATGATAACTACATTTATCGTGGTGTTTCATAATGTATATAAATGCTAACTTACTATGTTGTGCACCTGAAACTAATATAATATTGTGTCAACTGTACTTCAATTAAAAAAGAAAAAAAGAAAAGAAAATCATGGCCACAGTATTTTGCAGCCCCCTCCCATCAATAGATAGAAAATAGTTCCTCGTCTTGATTCCAGGTTGCTTTTGTGACTTGCTTTGACCAGTAATAGGACGCAAAAGTTGCAAGTTTCGAGATAAGGCTTACACTTGCCCCCCACTCGGCTCCCTCGGCCAGCGCGAGAGAGTCCTCAGAGGCAGGGCGGAATCAGGTCACCAGGGTTTTTTTTTTTTTTTGGCTTTTCAAAAAATACAGCTCTTATTGTTTTGGATGCAAATATAGTTTGAAAACTGCATTGTAGTGTTGAACAGAGCTGGTGGAAACGTGCATCTGAAGAAGGGTGGGGTATACGGGTTGTGTTCTGGGTGGCGCAAGCCTGAGAATTTAGGCAGATTAGTGAGTTTCTAAACTGACCTCTTCTCTAAAGGAATGATTAAAAACCTAGCAAAGGGCTTCTCTTGGGTCAAATCTTTTTTTGGAAAACGCCTCCCGGTTTTTCCCTTTCCAGAAAATCTCATGAGTGTATGTTATTAATACCTGAAGAACCCTTCCCCTCACCTTTTCTTTCCTTTCATGAGATATAACATGGCTTTGAAATTTTAGGTGATGAAGTTTTAATCATTCAAGATAAATTGGAAGCCATAAAAGCAAGGTATAAAGACATTACTAAGCTGAGCACGGATGTCGCCAAGACCCTGGACCATGCGCTGCAGCTGGCACAGCGGCTGCATTCCGCACTGAGGAGCTCTGTACCTGGCTGGACAAAGTGCAGGTGGAACTGCTTTCATCTGAAACTCAGGTCCTACAGGGAGAAGCGGCGAGCCAAGCCCAAGCGAGACAAAATGTACGCTGTGATTCATGCATTTTGGATCAGCTTCTCCTCTGGGGAGCTCTGTTCATAGGAATGAAATGATACTTGTCTCCTGTCACTGCTGATACGCTGAGGGATGCTTTGGTGGGTGGGACCTGACAGACGTGGGCAGCCGAAGGACTGTTTCAACTTTTAGGAGCCCGGAGATGAAAACAGTGTATGTAATTTGTTTCCAGACTCTTAGGTTTGGGAGTACAGTTAATTACACAAGAGACAGAATGATGAACACAGAAAAAAAAACAGGAAAATGATCATTGTTTCAAAGATATGCATGATTTGGTTTGAATACCAATTTGTTTACGTGGGCAGATGTATAGCGTGAGGCGGCTTTTCTCACTGTTTGCAGAGGTGATATCCTACCATGCTAATCATTCCTTTCAGAGCTAGCCTCTGGTTTGATCATCCCTCAGGTGTGATCACGTGTGGCTGAAAGGGAGTCTGGGGGCAGGTGGGTGAGGTCAGGCCCACTGGGCCTGTAGTGATCCAGCCGGGAAGGTTTAAAGCCAGTATGTTCTCGTTTTGAGGGTCACTTACTTCTGGCTGGGACTTGGCTCTTTATTTGAGTTTTCTGGTACCTGATTACTTAGATGTTAACAGAAAGCAAAGAATATTACATGTCACCCTGCTTGGTTTTATTTCCCCATTTAAACATGTATATTGTTTCAAAGATAAAAACCTTGTCACGTTGACAAATGAATTCTTCAGAACTTCTCAGGAAACACTTTTCTTTTTACAAAATAGCTTAAAATAACAAAGGTTTATAGCACTTAACTGAAACAGAGGAGGCCAGTGCCTCACATTACGGGCCTGCAGAGGACTTGTGCCCCAAGGACAGATAAAGGGAAAAAAAAGCTTGTTTAAACTCTGACACATTATCCTCACATCTGTATGTTTTCTTAATTCCACTCTCAGGAGCTGGAGAAGGAAGCCCAGAGCAACAAAGCCTTACTGGACGCCCTTAATGAAGTGGCCAGTGCTTTACTGGAACTGGTGCCCTGGAGGGCCAGGGAAGGGCTTGAGAAAATGGTGGCTGAGGACAATGACCGCTACCGCCTGGTGAGAGACGCAGTCACTCAGAAGGTGGAGGAGATGGGCGCTGCCCTTCTGAGGTCACAGCAGGTAGGGGCCCCAGTTCTGCTGCCCAGGAAAGGCGTGTCCTCTGGTCGTTCCCAGAGCCTTACTGAACAAAGATGTCTGTGAATGGGGTTTCTGTTTGTTTGCTATACTTCAAAAATGAAAGGAGGGATTTGGGAAGAGTTCACCTGGGTGACTTTGACCCCCGGGTGCCAGGGCAAAGCTGATTTGTACATTGTGAACAGCCATCTGCCTCCGGGTTTCCCAGACTCACCCTTACTGCGTCAGCCACTGGGAGCTTAACCCTGCTCTCCAAACAGAATGCTTTTTGTCTACCTATGTGTATATTGTTGGTGGTAATTTTATGCCCTGGCTCAGTCTAATTTGTATGTGAGTACACACTTTGAATTATCATGTAAGTCGGTATTAATTGTTTATTTACATACAGTATGGTAAAGAGAGGCTGTATTCTTTCTAAACAGGAAACAGCTGTGTTGGTAATGTAATTATTTCTGAAGGTGACTAAAGGGGGAAAAAAATGAAAGTTTGTGACCTGAGACTCAGCACACAGAGTTTATAGTTCCAGAGAGTTTTATAGGCACAGCCCCCTCAGAAAACTGGGGACAATGAGTGGGGTCCTGGAAATAGATGTTTATAAATACATGTTTTGATCAACACTTATCGAAATATCTGACTCTTTGTATTAAGTCACCAGACTCTCAATGCAAACATTCTGGGACAGGTTTAGTGTGGTGGTGTGCACTTTAGAGCAGAGCTTGGGAAGGTATGTGACTAGATTTTTACCAATACATGCCAGGAACAAGCCACATAAATCAAGCAGACCGAGTGAGAGAATCCAGAATTAATTTTCTAAGGTGTAATTTCTGTAGTTCTAAAGCATAGTGCTCCACCTCTCATTTCAGTGCTGCGCTCTGGAATCACAAAAGCTGATGAACATGATAGCAAAACGCCTGCCTAAGAAATTTTTGTGCGGGAGGGCATTCATGCCTGAGGAATGCATCGCATGACTCTGCTTTCATAGTTTGGAAGAATTTGTATGCCTCGTTATGATAAGCAAATAAGTTCATTTGTTGACAAGGTTTATTCAACATGTGAAAATACTTAATATTTTTCACCAAAATTTATTTCAACATTTCAAAACTGGCACTGAAGATTTCCCTCAATAGCAAGGCAAATAAATATTCTGTACTCTTAGGAATAAGATTTTTCTTGAGAAGCTGACTGTGGTTGACTAGTTCAGTGGAGCAAGGCAGTAACAAGGGCAAGGTTGAGCTCTAATTTTTAGTAAACTCTGATATGTGCCAAGGTCATTAACTATTGCCAGTTCTATTCAAGGTTTTGCAAATGGTTTCCAAAGTTAAAAAAAGGAAAGAAAAGTAACCAGGTCAGTATCTGTCTTCTGGAATCAAAAGCATACATCCTGTAAGAAAGTAACTATTACTGAGGTTTATTTTTTTCATTATAAGATTGTTCCTTATAGAAAATTTCAAGATTTTCTAAAAGATAGAAAAACTCACGGAAGAATGTGTGAACAAGGTGGTCTCTATCCTTCCAGCCATCCATTTGAGAGTGAGAAAGAGTGAGAGAATGCGTGTAGTAAAAGTATCTTCCTTCCAGTACATCATGTAGCTGTTAGCAGTGCCATGAATATCTTCTGGTTGTTCGTGCATATTTATGTTGTGTTTGTATGTGCATTCTTTTGAAGTGCCTGCCAGTGCAATACCTCCAATAACAAGGAAGTACATAAATTACGTACAGTAAAATGTACTAAGTCATCAAAAAAAGAAATCCCTCTAGTAAGGCTAAGCGGACACACAGTGTGGAGCTGGGAGGAACGTTGCGGTGTGCGGTATGGCGCCGTGCCTGTGGTCCCACAGCTGGTATACGGTGGGGCTGCGACCAGAGCTTATCCAGACCCCGTTCCGCAGCACTGTGGTGTCTCCTGACAAGTCATGTGCAGAGGGAAACTCCTTAGGGAAGTTGCATGTTCTTCCTGGCCTCCTTCAGCGATCTGAAGGAAAGCACTATTACTGCTGCAGAATGGATGTACATAATGAGAATATTTCCAGCTGGAAGAACATGAGACATGAGGATGCGCAGTGAAAGGGTCCTGAGGTACCACTCCCTAGGCAAGTTGAGGAACAGATGAGTACCTGTCGTGGTTTGGCAGACTTCGTTTTGTGCTCAAAAGAATAATTTCTAAACTCATTATTTCCAAGTTTGTAAAGGAGGTAACATATCATTGAAGTTATTTTATGACCTTGCCCACTTTTGGAATTAAGACTAGAATGCAGTTTGATAATAAAATATTTGTTTTACTTTCATCCAATGATAACACCTCCATAAAACGTAAAATGATGCCAAAAAAACCCCCCAACAAAACCCTTTAGATCTCGATGTTTGCCACATGTTTTGTACAGTCTATATAAAAAAGTCATCTACCATCTGTATCTCTTCTCCATCTGAAACACGGACACAACTGGACCCCAGTCCATCTTTGTACACATACCTTTAGTGATACACAGTTTGTTTGATTAATAGCTACTCCTTTCCTGATCTCTATTTCCTCCATGCCCACACCCACAAGTGACAGGGTGAGGGTGTAGAAACGTGATTTGGTAGTTTTTAAATTTATAGATAAAATTTTTTGTCCCTGAATAAAGTGGCTAAATTAAACTAGATTTTAAATAACCGAACCTTCTGTTTTCCTAGCAAATTTCTCTTAATGATGTTTCATCTTTTGCCCAGCATCAAGGTTGTTTATATACTTACATGAAGATCTGCCTCCTTTATAATGTCATAACCTGCTTTTTGGAATTCAGCAAAAGCCCAGGGGACTTTGTGAATTGTCAGGCCATTCACAGAGTGTACTGGCTTCCAAACATTGACATGAAAGATGTCCAGGAGAAACATGGAAAAGAATTAAGGTTTGAAGAGAGAAGGGAAAGGAGCTTACAGATTTCTAATCAGCATGTACTTTGTGACCGGGTCTGCATCTTTGGGGGCCGATCGTAAGGGGTCCTTGAGACCCAGTGTTCTGTGCTGGTGGGGGAGGGGTCGGCCCAGCGGCACTCCAGGGGTGCAGCATTGTGGGATTCTCGGAGGGGGTCCTGGTGAACGATGTTTCTGTCCTGGGGGGGGTGGGGAGGAGGTGTTTCACCAAGGGCGATTACTGATTGCAATCTTGGGGACCTATCGGAGGGGATCCTTCCAGACCCCTATTGTCTGTTCTCATTGCAGAGGGGTTGGCCCAGCGGCACACCAGGGCTTCAGCCTTGGGGGATTATTGGAGGGGGTCCTGGCGTACCCCTATGGGTCTGTGCTGGCGGGGTAGGGGCTGCAATAGCGGCACAGCAGGAGTGCAGCCTTGGGGGCCGATCGGAGGGGTTCGTGGCTGTCCCTATGATCTGTGCGGGCGGGGGAGAGGTCACGTCTGCGGTACTTGCTGGCGGCAAACTTTGGGGCCTATTGGAGGGGGTCCTGGTGGACCCGATTGTAAGGTTGGATGCACCAGAGGGAGGAGTGAGCACGTCGGACACTGATGACGTGCCAAAGTCCCCGGCTGCTGCCCCCTCCCAACCTGAAAAATGTGCCCTAGGCTAGCCAATCCTCACGCCAGTAAATCTAAGCTCTGCCTCCCCCTACCTTCTTTAAAAACTCGCTGCCTGCCCTGCTGAGCGTGGACTGGAGAGGAGAGAGACCACCCTCCCATCGGGTGAAATAGGATCCAGGTCCTGATTGGCTGAGGTAGGATCCGGGTCCCAATTAGCTGAACTAGAATCTGTGAGCTTGCCCTTTCACAACAACACAGAGTAACGGACTCCATATTCAAAATATAAACATTCTAGGAACATTTACGTACAAAGGGACTAGCTTCAAAATCCTGGGCAGAGTGTAGGGGAACCGCGGGAATACCAGAGCACTTAGAGATAGGAACACTAAGTCTCCACTATGAGGAAACTCAACAGAAAGAGGTGAGAGCAGTTAACATAACCGAGAATCAGAGTCTCATAAATCCATCTAGAGAAGAGCAATAACTTTTGGTGGAAAGACACCATCATCCCAAGACAATTGCCCAGGGAGGAACGGATCAGCACCTTGCTCTCCCGCCTCCCTCTGATCTCCCTCTGCTCCTTCCATACAGAAGAGGGAGGGCGAAGCCGAGAACGAAGCTCCTCAGAGTCTAATCTCAACGCTCTACAAATTCCTTGCAGCCGGATGCCACACTTACAAATCTTACAAATCCTAAGAACCTAGCATATATTTAGCACACAGTAAATATTCATTAAATTAATTGAATGAGTAAGTGAATGAATCATTTTTAAGTGGGAAGGAATTGATGTAATTCCAACAGTAAAAATGGAAATCTATATAACACAGATCGCTAATCCTAAATGTAACTCTTCTTGTGGTTTCTTGTAAATCTATGTGAAACCCAAATACTTACATTCTGTAACACCCTGGCCTAGGTTTCAAAATTATTCCTTCAGGTAATCTTACACAATTCTATGCATATCTAAACATAGACCAGGCCCTATGTTTTCTATTTATTTTATGGTAAGATGGCTCTTGAAATGTATCATCACTAATTCCCCCAGTTTTCTTTGGGTGTTATAGTGTAACATACTAATCTCTAAATGAAAACAGGATATTTGTTGGCATGAACCAGTACTCACTTAGGCCACCCTAGAGAAATAAATCTCAACACTCCCAGGAGAGCAGGGGAACCTTGTTCTTTAAGCATCACCTGACTCATCCAGAGAGCAATCACCTTTAAATAGCATAAGTGAAAATCAAGTCCCTTAGAGGCCTAAACTGTGTGGCTAACTCCATTTCCAAGTCAGTTTTTCCACTTGACTGAAGCCATGGCCCCCTATGTCATTCACACTCAGAAAGCCTATATCCTCAGGCTAATTAGGAAGTCATTCTTCTCTGTCCTTTCCTTGTCCTTCTTTTCTTCTTCCACACCAGGAGACATCAATAAAACATTCCCCGGGGACATAATTACATAGAGAAGGAAGGAGGGCTACAGGTGTGTGTGCCTGTGTGTATCATGTGCCAAGTTCTTCATGGACTTTATGGAACTTGGGGTTTTTTTGTTCAAAGTTTATACATTCTACCTTGAACATAGGTATGACATGTATGTAATAGATGGTACAGGAAGAGACTGAAGAAAGAGGAGATGGGATGAAGGAGGGTAGGAGAAAAAAAAGAGGAAAAGATTTTTTCTTCCACTTGGCTGTTCATAATTCTTGAATCAGATTCTTAACATCAAAGTAACAAAGAAAAATGGAGAAAAATGTGTAAGAGAAATAATATGTGGCACCCCAAATATTCCAGAAGCTTAAAAAGACCATGATCACAGTTTGACAGACTCTATAGTAAGGAAAAGAAGCTTTTATAACACAGGAGATCTGACTGACTTGAGTGAACTTTAAGATAAAGACAAAGAGACTTAGGGAAAAAAAGTGAACTCCATATAAAAATGGTCAATGGGCTTTGGAGTCAGAATATGTAGGTTTCAGTGTGGCTATGACTCTGAATGTGTCTTTTGACAAAGAAAAAAAGAATTCTGATCAGTTGTACAATTAAGTGTCCATAAGGTGAACTAAAAAACAATGGCTAAGGAAAAGCTTCTCCTGGAACTTGAGAGAATTTCTTCTTTGGTTACTCAATAAATAGGAATTATTGGATGCAGAAAAAAAACAATAAACAATAAGTAAATGAGATTGGTTAAGGATCCCTCTAACTCATAGTGTTCCAAGGATTCTGAAATCTAGCTGAGGAATTTCTTTAAATCAAAACATTCATCTTTGGAAGGCTGCTTTCAACAATCAACCTGAGACAGGGACCGTGGGTGTAGTCAGAGTAGGGTGAGGGCCTCTGGAGGGGGCAGGGCAAGATATTTGCAGTCAGAGCAATGTAACTACATGCAAGGAAACCCCCCTACTAAAACTCTATGTTAAACATTGAGCTCTAGAATCATTCTTCAGTGACATCAGTTAATGTTCCCCAGATAGAGTAGCACATGTTTTATTATGCTGATCATTTGTAACCATGTGTAAGATTCACTTTAGCATGCTAAAAGGCCCCGGCCTATGTGCTGTCTTTCCTCCTTCAGATCTGATGAGGTGATTTTGCCAACTGAGCAACTAACTTAGCAGGCAGACCCAGCTGTAGACGGCATGGTAAAAGGCAGGAAGAATTCCATCTTGTAGATAAGATTGCATTTTAACACCCAGGAAGTTCAAGAGGCAAGATTCTTTAGCAAGCAGACAATACCTTGGCCCACCTTGGGGGCTGGGCAGGCAGCCTTTTGATATGCCCCCAGACCAAGGTGTCGGTGTCCCAGAGAGAAATCAAGGCAGGAAGTTTCTTACGTTAATTTTTAATATTCAAGGCTCACTTAACAAGTCCCCACCCCTAAGTTTTTTCATGTTCTCGAAAATCCTCAACTGCCTATAAAACCCCCTAGACAACGCACCACTACGGACTTTCTTGTCCCCTCCTGGCGTGAGCCGGGAGCTCTGTCCCTTCACTTTATCTCTAAATAAAAGCCTGTACCTTGCTCTCCTACCTTGACTGTTTGTGAAGCTCATTCTTCGGCTCCGCAAACAAGAACCCCGGCATCAAACCAATGTGTAGTTAACAGTCCTATAAAGCAATTCAGTAGTTTATTATCAAAGGGTACATTCTGACAACTAGTTTATCTTAGCGGTGGTGTTAGAAAATTACATTGTTTAAACTTAGACATGCTTTGGATGACTGAGGTTTTAATGATGGGAATTTAGTGACAATTTTTAAATCTTAAAAAAAATGTTTTCAAACATACACATATCCCAGGATTTGTCACATGCTAAGATGGAAAAGTATAGTGGAAAGTGGGAGAAACACAACATGAGAATGTCAAAGTGGGAAAAGACTATATAACCAGGTCCTGCGAAGTCATACGAAGCTGTATTTTACTCTCAGGGCAAGACGAGCAATTAAATGTTAAGCAGAGGAATATACGGTCTGAACTATTATTTCATGGGTTTATTGACACATCTGCTACACTATGCATTTTATAAGGACAGTAGCAGGAACCTTCTCTTTTTGTAAAAAACCCCAATCTTGTAACATAGTGCCTGTGGGTAAAATTGTAACATTGCAGAGTATCTGGCCGGGCTTTAGTTCATTTGCATATCCCCAGGGGTGGAGAGTTCATCTCCACGTCAATGGGTAAGATCTCTGGGCAACCGAGGGCGTGTCTGAACCTGAGAGGAAGGGGACGGGGCTGGCTTGCTTGCTGGCTTCTTCCTGAGCAGAGGAGAAAGACGGCCTGGACTGCAGTTTGTAAGCAATGAACGGGGTTTAAACTTTATTTCTCCCTCTAACTGCTTTCCGTTTTTAGATGTATTTTGCCTTGGGATTTCCTCTCCCTGGACTTACAGTGCCTTCCCTTAGATATATGGTGCTCATCAAACTAACCAGAATGCCCTTCTGGTTGATTAATAGTACCTATGGGGCAAGGCAGCACCCCTTGGAGGTCCCTCCTGGTATTGTTCACACCCTTGTGTAATACTCTCCCTTTGCATGTAACTGTGTTTCGAGCCAACAAAACATGCCAAATGTGATGGAATTTCCATGATTAAGATAGTTTTAAGATTATAATTCCCATCCTCTAGCGCACTCTCTATGTTGCCTTCTTGGTTTGCACACTTCGGTGAAACAAGATCTACATGGCAAGTTAGAACTAACAACCAGCTAATAAAAGAGATCTTAAATCCAGCAGCTCTTGAAAAAATGAATTCTGTCAGTTTTTCCCCTTGGAAGTAAACCTTCCAAGTCTTCCAAGCCAGTCAAGCCTTCAGATGAAACCCCAGCTGTGGCTGACATCTGGATGGCAGAGATGTCATGAGACCCTGAAACAGGCGCTGGTAAAGCTAAGCCCAGACTCAACCCACAGAAACTGCACAATAATGAATGCATATTGTTTTATGTGACCACATTTGCAGCAATTTACATAGCAATAAATAGCTTTACAAGGAGGGGTGATCAAGTCACACTAATTTATTCTCTGAGAATTAATTTTACTTACAGGTATAGGTTTTTGTTTAAGAGACCAGGCAACCCTGGCCACACTATTAATTAATCCACAGGCAGTCTTCTGCCCTGAACTGGGCCATTCAGAATCTGCCTCCCAAGAATACAATATTTGGAAAAGAGAGAATGGGGTGGAGGTACGTCACTAGTGTCACTCTAAAAAAAAGGTTGAGGAACTCCTAATGCTAAGGGTATAATTTTAAAAAATCACATTTCTGCCCATGGTAGTGGCAAAGTAGGTAGATCTCAAAGCACTTCCTACAGATTTAGAGCAAAATAAAAATAGAATTTATCTATACAACCTTTAAAATCATAATTCTGGTGTGAGGTAATAATTTCCAGAAACGTATGGTCCCATAACTATAGCCCTTCATTTTATATTAAGGGAAGAATTGAATTAAATTTGTGGGTAATGATTTTATGGTCAACAATTTTCATTATGGACAATGAAATTTTTGAATTTATAATTTTGAGAGAATAATATGAAAAATTCAGAGATAGATTTTTTTTTCAGGAGATGGAAAATAAGGGAAAGATAAGATGTGATAAAAATGAGTTTCTCTATTTGTAAAACAAATAGATTAGACAGAATGTATTCCTAACCCAAGTTTTAAGTCATAACTTTTTATGACCCTGCAAACAACTCACTGTAGGAGAACAAAAGTGAGATATCTTTATCTATACCACTGCCATTCCTTCCTCTTCCAGAAGAGGGCAGCACAAGGAACAGGATGGAAGAGGTTTTTCAGTTCTTGAATATCATAAATAAAACAAGTTAAAAGAAAGAAATGCTTGGATCGAAGAAAAACCCACATAATACACTTAGAAAAATACTGATAAGCAATTTTTACAATAGACAGGTATGGAAAAAGCATGTTTGGGGGTGGAGACAGTGGTGATCATGTGGCATACCTACCCTCAGCAGTATTACCTATAGCTAACCAGCTGTGTGATTCTCTCCAAGCCCATTTTTTAACCTCATTATTTGTAAAACAAAAGGGTTGAACTCTATTATACCTAAGATTGTTTCAGTTTTATAATTTTAAATCTGTACAAATTATACTCATACACTCTAGGAATAAACATGTAAGGTTGTTGATAACATGAAAACATTGTAAATATTTAACTCAAACTTGATGCTTTTTGTAAAGAAATTGAGTGGAAAAAATATAACTCAGGATTGTCATAAAATCTGATTCAAAAGCCTGTTAGGAGTTCTGTTTATTGGGTAACATTACAATTCCACTCCACATATGGATTTACTAAAACAGAATGTCAAAGTGTTTCCAGAAGAAATCATTGTTTATTGTTTTCACACCAGTAGCTAGAATGATTCCATAAAGAAGTCTCATGGCATTTACAATATGAAACATTGAGTGGTTTAGAGATCTGCCTAAAAAGAGTTTACCTACTCCCTCAACTATTAAGGATTATTTACCACATGCAATTTGGAAGGCACGATTAACAACAGATGGTTTTACAAATTCAAATCCATCAACATTTTATGTCCAACCTTAAAAAGAAGAAAAACAATGTTATCAAGATATGAAAGGAAAGATAATTGTAGTGGTCATGGTAAGACATATTAATATGGAATATTTTAGGTCAGACCTGAATCCTTGGCATCTATTAGTCCGTGTGATCCCAAACCTGAAATCATGACTCCGATTTAAGTCCCAACCTACTGAAACCTGACCAGTTGACTGGGATGGGGGTGGGAGGGACTCTATTACTTTGATCTTTTAGCTGAAAGAGTAGAGTAGGTGGGAATAACCAAATTTTTCTATCTAAAAGCTGTCTTATTAAAAAATATTCAGAGAAAATTAAAAAAATCGAACGAGAGAATCTGTGCCAAATGCTCAAATTTGTAAAACAGTTGGAATTCTGCTTCAGCAAACCTTTGCTTTTACAGAAGAATGGACAGGAATCAGTAATAGTTGGGGAGAATAATTTAGACACACTGTTGTCAAGGTAACCTTTTCTTATTTTGGGGAAGATTTTCACAAGTTCTAACACATACAAAAATAAAAATGATAATTTCCCTTCTCTTTATTCTTTGTTATGAGGAGACAAGTGATAACATGCAACTGAAAAGTGAATTTAAAATCAAGCCAAACCAGAGAAAGACTTGTACAGCAGACTAGATTTCCTCATAGAGAAAACTGTTAAATAATGGCAAGAGTTCCAATGAAGAGGATTATGAAAGCTCTTAACTTTCCTTTTTAAGTCTTAAGTACATTGTTACTCACATATAGTCCTTGTGCACACTAAGGGTCAGATACAGTTTATCTCTGGAGTTAGTCTGACTCTAAGATGCAGAATTTTACTTCTGAAATAAGATTAAAAATGACAGATAATATTTGAGATTTGTGAGCAGGAAAGAAAACTGTATTTTGGTGTTTATGTCTCATTAAATCATTTTTTGTACATACTTCTCATTAGGTCCTTTTGGAAAAAACTGTTAGTTTTCATCAAAAGCCATTTCTTTGCTTATTTCCTAGCAAGAAAATTGGAGCTGGGCACATCATCTGGCTGGAAAGACATTTCCCACCCACCCATGCAACCTGGTCTGGCACAGACATCAGTTCTTTCTATTGCCAAGTGAGTAGGGTTGGTGTGAGCCACTTCCTGGTTTCGGTCTTACTTTAATCTTGGACGTTTATGATGTTTTCTCTCTTCCTGTGAGGTGACACATGCACACCTGTGTTTTTACCAGGCAGATGATAACAGTGCCCTGTGGGAGGAGGGAGTAATAAGGAAGAAATCTGAGTCCCGGCATGACAGTGTGGAGCAGAGATATCCCAACAACCTGCATTGTTTCTCTAAGGATTCTCATGTGAGAGAGGAATAAATTAATGTTTTTCTTTAAGCCAAGTTATTTGAGAAGCTCTTTGTTGTAGCAGCTTATGTTTGCACTTAAAGACTTTCATGTAGGTATTTTCATATTTATTATGCAATATCATATCTATTATATATATATGTACACAAACACACAAACCTCATAAATATAATAGAGCAGTGACTATGCCAGTACCCTTCACTCATAATAAATAAAACATTACCATCATGCTTGTGGTTCCTGTTACTCCATACCACTCACAATTCTTCCTTCCCCCAACCTCCACAGTAAATATCAGGTGATCTTGAATTTGATATATTTCTTATTCTCAGACATGTTTTTCAGTTTTACTAAATATGTATGTTTCATGGTTACTTAAATAATCTGTAACTTTATATGCTTGTTTTTATAATATAAATATGGTGTCTTTATTAGCTGGGAATCTTAGTTGTAAATGCAAAAGAATCTTTGTTTAGTTTAAACAGTAAAGGACTTTATTATAGAATATAAAGTAGTTCCTAGATTCTCTGGGATTCTCAAAAAGGCAGAGTCTTAAACTATGCAATCCAACCATATCACAGAAGCTTCTTTAATTAAAACACCACTGTTTCTAATAAGCAATTGTGATGCTATGGGATCTAGAGAGAATATTCCTGTGTTTCTATGCCATTTGGGCTTTCTGAATAAATTCTGTTGAAAACCTGGAATCCTGGAATAAGATGGTGAGAGAATTCCAGAGAGACTTACCTAACTCTGAAGGTATGTATTTAGATTTCAAGAGAAAATGAGGTCAGCACCTTGGAGACATCTGTAGGTCATAAAAGCCCGAGAGATACACAGGGTTTATGTGGTCCCTGAAGAGATGTGTATACATTCCACAAGGTTAGAGTGAGACCCAGGATCCTTTCCATCTCACTTGTACACAGCAAAGGTTTTTCTCCCTCCTTTCAGGGGAAGAAAGGGAACTCAGCTGTTCTGTATAGAAGGAGAAAATCTATTTTTCTGTGTCCCTCACCAACGGAGTGTCCAGCTACATATGTAAGAGATTTTTCCATTTGGTTTTCATCATATCACCCTAGGGGTAAAAACTCAGGTGAGAGAGAATAATATCCTTATTAATTATAAAGTAACAAATATGAAATCTATCTCTGATACAGAACACCTCATGTATACAGCTGGAATTAAATTAACAGAGATGAATATTAAATCTCAACAAGTTCCTGGGACTAGATACTAGAAATTTCAGCACTACGTCCTCTCAGAACACTATACACAACCACTCTACAAACCAAATGCCTTGGGCAGGTTATTGCAAAACAGGTCCTGAGGCAGAGGTTTCTGTAGCATTTACCAGGAACACTCTCAGAAACAACCTGTAAGAAAGTAAGGGAAGTGACATAAGGTACAGGGAGATGTGGAGCTGTAATCAAAAGTAACACAGGCCTCAGGCAATCCTGTGGGGAGCTCTGGACATTTGGAGTTGTCCCAGATTTAGACCAGGAGGTTAGTCACTGCATACAAGCTGTCCTGGGGAGGGACCAGAGGTATGTTCCTCTGGCTGCCCTCCGAGGGCAGTGCCTGGAGATAGACTCAGCTGACAGCTATCAGTAGCAACATCAGGGCAACTTCCACATGAGGGTTTTAGTCTTAACAAGATCTGCACAGTGCACCAGGGCACCTGCTACCAGATCACTTCCTCCAAGCTGACATCAGTTGGCTGCCAGGCCTCCCTGGTATGCAGCTGGCCTGGGCAGGGGTGGGGGTGGGTGGGATGGTGATGTCAGGGTTGAGTGCTGCCAAGAAACCTAGGCACTTAACAGGGGCAGCAGCCTGATCAGCTTCTATGAGGAGACATATATGTTGAGCCATGAAATCACCATATTAGCAAATATTTATAGTCACTTCCGACTGATGGTGAAAGAAGACACAGACATGACACAGGAATATAAAATAAAGTTGACTTACCTAAGGTTTACCTATCTCACTATGAAAAGAAGTTAGTGCAATCAGAGTATTGCAAATCAAAATGTTGCAATCAGAATATTCAATGATTAGCAGCATTGTCCTTTAGAAGATTTGCATGCAAGTTTCCATATTCTCTTATAAAGGGGAACAACTGTAGTTGAAAAACCTTATGCAAAGTTGCGCTGAACTTTCTGGAAGTTCAAATGCTCCTCTTCTAGCCTAATGTCATATATCTAAACCTGAGAAAGTTCTTTACACAGGCTAATCTGGCTATGTGCCAGAGACTGCATCATATGAGCGTGGTAGATGCCATCAATCTAGTTGCCATACAAAATATGATAATGGAATATAGTTTAATCAGAGGGTTCATTATCAAGGGTTCATTTATCACCTTTGGCCTCCCTAGTTTAAGTGCTCTCCTGAAATGAGAGCTAAGAAAATGCAGGAGTGAGTGTATTTTGGAGTCATCCTAACAGATTCTATTCCAGTCGACCCTGAAAGTGTACTGCGGTCCTTGCAGGGTAAAAGCCAAATTTTTAAAATCCAATCATTGACATGGGTGGGGGGATGTATTTTCCAGATTAATAGTGCCATATGAGGAACCAGAGGCTGTGTCCACTTGCTCTAGTTAAAAAGACTACATCTTCAGTGGGGTTTCCACTTTACTAAGCTTACATTCATTGTTATGTATCTGTATTCCTATTCTGTTAACGTGTGTACGCAATTTAATTAGTAGTTTGTTAAAACCTATACATGCTTATGTTACTCTACAAGAAGTTATGTCAAAGAAATAATCAATCTTCCCATGTTTTCTTCCATCTGCTACTTCTATAGGTTTTCTTCTTCCTTCCTAATTACAACCCTTTAGTAGAATTCATGCCTCATATCGAAAATTACTGAGTATCATAATTCTTCTAAGTGGTAAAGATATGTCAAGACAAATGCTGGGCATAGAAGCCACAGGGCATAAATCTGCAAAGAACTAAAAAGCTAACCTTTTCAAAGAATATTGCTTCTCTCTCACTTACCAACTTTACATTTCCCTTATGGCCCTGGAAGATGGCTGGTTAGCCAGAGACGGGTAAGATTCCTCAAGGCAGGAACAACTAAGACAGGCACAGTCGCAGGGGGGCTAACAGGTGAGAAATTGGGGATCAACAGAGGTGAGGCTTAGAACCTCACCCCTCCTGTTTTGAGAGAAATCTTCTGCATCTGTGGATGTTTTGTTGCCCTTGTCTAGCTTGGATTAATACTTAGTCTATAGGCACAGACCTGATCATCTACATTTGCCCTCTTACAGCACTAAACTATGTTTTCTACCTTTATCTTGCATCTACCTACCACTTCAGCATTTTATTAAAACAAAAAAGATAAGGGAGAAATGTGGGATTCACATATAAACCAAGTATAAAAATCAAATGAATAATCATATCTGACTTGATTGTTTATAGTTCATGATGCGTGATCAAAACCGAAAGTTTCTGTGATATGACTGCCCTTGCACTGTTCACCATGTAAGAACTTATTCACTATGTAAGAACTTATTTGTTACGCTTCAGAAGAATGAAGACTGTTGAGAATTAGGCTTGGGGTTGTTTAATGATTGTGCATTGAGTCCCCTATACAAAATTTTATTGTTGTTAACAACCATTTGATCAATAAATATGAGAGATGCCCTCTCAAAAAAAAATTGTACAAAGAAAGCAAAAAGGCTCACAAACACATGGAGGCTAAACAACATGCTCCTAAATAATCAATGGATCAATGGCCAAATTAAAATGGAGATCCAGCAATATATGGACACAAATGACAACAACAACACAAAGCCCCAACTTCTGTGGGACACAGCAAAAGCAGTCTTAAGAGGAAAGTATATAGCAATCCAGGCATATTTAAAGAAGGAAGAACAATCCCAAATGAATAGCCTAATGTCACAATTATTGAAATTGGAAAAAGAATAACAAATGAGGCCTAAGGTCAGTAGATGGAGGGACATAATAAAGATCAGAGAAGAAATAAATAAAATTGAGAAGAATAAAACAATAGAAAAAATCAATGAAACCAAGAGCTGGCTCTTTGAGAAAATAAACAAAATAGATAAGCCTCTAGCCAGACTTATTAAGAGAAAAAGAGAGTCAACACACATCAACAGAATCAGAAATGACAAAGGAAAAATCATGACAGGCCCCACAGAAATACAAAGAATTATTAGAGAATACTATGAAAACCTATATGCTAACAAGCTGGAAAACCTAGGAGAAATGGACAACTTCCTAGAAAAATACAACCTTTCAAGACTGACCCAGAAAGAAACAGAAAATCTAAACAGACCAATTACCAGAAACAAAATTGAAGCGGTAATCAAAAAACTACCCAAGAACAAAACCCCCAGGCCAGATGGATTTACCTTGAAATTTTATCAGACACAAAGAGAAGACATAATACCCATTCTCCTTCAAGTTTTCCAAAAAATAGAAGAGGAGGGAATATTCCCAAACTCATTCTATTAAGCCAACAGCACCCTAATACCAAAACCAGGCAAAGACCCCACCAAAAAAGAAAACTACAGACCAATATCCCTGATGAATGTAGATGCAAAAATACTCAACAAAATATTAGCAAACTGAATTCAAAAATACATCAAGAGGATCATACACCATGACCAAGTGGGATTCATCCCAGGGATGCAAGGATGGTACAACATTCGAAAATCCATCAACATCATCTGCCATATCAACAAAAAGAACAAAAACCACATGATTATCTCCATAGATGCTGAAAAAGCATTCGAGAAAATCCAACATCCATTCATGATAAAAATTCTCAATAAAATGGGCATAGAGGGCAAGTACCTCAACATAATAAAGGCCATATATGATAAATACACAGCTAACATCATACTGAACAGCGAGAGGTTGAAAGCTTTTCCTCTGAGATTGGGAACAAGACAGGGATGCCCACTCTCTCCAACTGTTATTCAACATAGTACTGGAGGTCCTAGCCATGGCAATCAGACAAAAGAAAGAAATACAAGGAATCCAGATTGGTAAAGAAGAAGTTAAATTGTCACTATTTGCAGATGACATGATATTATACATAAAAAACCCTAAAGACTCCACTGCAAAACTACTAGAACTAATATCAGAATTCAGCAAAGTTGCAGGATACAAAATTAACACACAGAAATCTGTAGCTTTCCTATACACTAACAATGAACTAATAGAAAGAGAAGTCAGGAAAACAATTCTATTCACAATAGCATCAAAAAGAATAAAATACCTAGGAATAAACCTAACCAAGGAAGTGAAAGACCTATACTCTGAAAGCTACAAGTCACTCTTAAGAGAAATTAAAGAGGTTACTAACAAATGTAAACTCATCCCATGCACCTGGCTAGGAAGAATTAATATCGTCAAAATGGCCATCCTGCCCAAAGCTATGTACAGATTCGATGTAATCCCTACCAAATTACCAACAGCATTCTTCAATGAACGGGAACAAATAGTTCAAAAATTCATATGGAACCACCACAGATCCCAAATAGCCAAAGCAATCCTAAGAAGGAAGAATAAAGTGGGGGGAGGATCTCACTCCCCAACTTCAAGCACTACTACAAAGCCATAGTAATCAAGACAATTTGGTACTGGCACAAGAACAGAGCCACAGACCAGTGGAACAGAATAGAGACTCCAGACATTAACCCAAACAAATATGGCCAATTAATATACGATAAAGGAGCCATGGACATACAATGGGGAAATGACAGTCTCTTCAACAGATGGTGCTGGCAAAACTGGACAGCTACATGTAAGGGAATGAAACTGGGTCACTGTCTAACCCCATACACAAAAGTAAATTCGAAATGGATCAAAGACCTGAATGTAAGCCATGAAACCATAAAACTCTTAGAAAAAAACATAGGTAAAAATCTCATGAACATAAACATGAGCAACTTCTTCATGAACATATCTCCCTGGGCAAGGGAAACAAAAGCAAAAATGAACAAGTGGGACTATATCATGCTGAAAAGCTTCTGTACAGCAAAGGACACCATCAATAGAACAAAAAGGCATCCTACAGTATGGGAGAATATATTCATAAATGACAGATCCGATAAAGGGTTGACATCCAAAATATATAAAGAGCTCATGTACCTCAACAAACAAAAAGCAAATAATCCAATCAAAAAATGGGCAGAGGACCTGAATAGACAGTTCTCTAAAGAAGAAATTCAGATGGCCAACAGGCACATGAAAAGATGCTCCACATTGCTTGTCATCAGAGAAAGCTTGTCATTAGAGCAAATTAAAACCACAATGAGATATCACCTCACACCAGTAAGGATAGCCATCATCGAAAAGACAAACAACAACAAATGTTGGTGAGGTTGTGGAGAAAGGGGAACCCTCCTACACTGCTGGTGGGAATGTAAATTAGTTCAACCATTGTGGAAAGCAGTATGGAGGTTCCTCAAAATGATCAAAATAGACTTACCATTTGACCCAGGAATTCCACTTCTAGGAATTTACCCTAAGAATGCAGCACTCCAGTTTGAAAAAGACAGATGCACCCCTATGTTTATTGCTGCACTATTTACAATAGCTAAGATATGGAAGCAACCTAAGTGTCCATCAGTAGATGAATGGATAAAGAAGGTGTGATACATATACACAATGGAATATTATTCAGCCATAAGAAGAGAACAAATCCTACAATTTGCAACAACATGGATGGAGCTAGAGGGTATTATGCTCAGTGAAATTAGCCAGGCGGAGAAAGACAAGTGCCAAATGATTTCACTCATATGTGGAGTATAAGAACAAAGGAAAACTGAAGGAACAAAACAGCAGCAGAATCACAGAACCCACGAATGGACTAATAGTTACCAAAGGGAAAGGGACTGGGGAGGATGGGTGGGAAGGGAGGGAGAAGGGCAGGGAAAAAGAAAGGGGGCATTATGATTAGCATGTATAGTGCGTGGGGGGCACGGGGAGGGCTGTGCAACACAGAGAAGACAAGTGGTGATTTTACAGCATCTTGCTACGCTGATGGACAGTGACTGTGAAGGGGTATGTGGGGGGGACTTGGTGAAGGGGGGAGCCTAGTAAACATAATGTTCTTCATGTAATTGTAGATTAACGACACCAAAATAAAAAAATTAATTAAAAAAAAAGATTAGTTGTTCTAACCCATGTTCCAGACACTGTCACCTTATGGTGACTCCATGTGTGTGTGTGTGTGGTCTCAAATGTTTAAGGGTGAAAGAGTCTTTTGAGAGTGAAAATTCTGTACCAAAATATATAAAGAAACAAAGAATATTATAACTAATACTATCACTGTGAAAAATACTCATGTAGTAAGAAAAAGTAACCAGTCTCTGTCAATGACCATTCTGGCTGAAGTAATACCTAATACCACAAGAATTTTGGGTAGTTTTCTGGTCTTCACTGTAACAAAATTTAATTTGTAATGGGTCATACACATATATTCTTTCTTTTAATATAGATTTAATAAGACCATTCTCCTATAAGTACTCTAAAGTTCAATTCAATGAATAGCTGTACTATCTGTATTTTACTCAGTTGTTTTGGTACCCAACAAATATAAACTAAATTTGAAGATGTAAACTGTTTTATAAAAGGAAGAGAATGAGAAATAAAGAGATGGATCACAGCATCTGTAAATAAAGAATCAAGAGTAGAAAACCTCTCTGAGCTTCCAAGTGGGCCATGGAATGGGAACAGTGTAACTGGGGGAGTAAGCTTCGAATCCACTTCTAACTTTACTTAAAGAAGAGTTTAACAAAGCTTCTATGAATTTATGTGCTCCAAACTTGGGTGTATAGATCTGTGGGTCAGGGTTTGTTGAGTTCTTGAGACAACTCTGTGGAGTGGGGAATATTCAAGGAGAACGCCGATCCACCTACGACTAATACAAGCAGCCGAAGGCCAGGACGTCAGGAGTGCTGGTGGATGTGCTCTGCATGAGTGGAATATGAATGTATGTAGTATTTTCATATTTAAGTGACATATTTGAAGGTGTGCCGCCTAAAGATCCAGAAAAATTTTTAGGAAATCACATATTCCAAGTCAGTGGTACTACAAAGACAGAGAAATCTTTCTTGAGAGGAGCATAGCAACCCCAAAGGGCTCAGGAACGAGTGGCCATTTTGGACAGCAGAGACCTGACTACAACTCATGTGTAGGTGTCTCCAGCAATATTTATGACATTGCTAAGCTAGGCAATCATTTCTATATTGTCTTCTAAATGAGATCATAATTTTGAATTTCGTTGTTTAATATAAATAAGCAAGGAGGAGGGGGGAAGCAAATCACACCTGGAAATCAATCCTGTGAGCCAGCATGAACAGATCATGACATTCCTCACTTAACCGGTATGTGGCGGATTCTGAGGAAATGTGCAAAATCAAGCACTCAGCTCAATAAGGGCCGCCTCACGAAGCAGTCACCTTGGGGACCAACCACCAATTCTGAGGAGACTGCCATTTTGGAAAGCACATTCTTCTTTGGCAATTACCTCGAGGTGCAATTTACAAACCACACATGCACACACACACTCACACTCATGACCACACACACACAGTGTTTCATGACCTCATATCAGAGTTTGTTTTTATAGATTTAAAGACAAACCCAATAGAGATAACAATAAAACAGGTGTGCATTTTGACAACATTGAGAATATTTCTCTCATGAGTTATATGCTCCTTCCTGAAATCAAATAATAATGAGCCCCTAAATGACAAACCACAGTGATCCTTTCCCAAAAGCTGGAAGAACTTACTGGTAAGTGGCCAAGGAGGGAAGGGATGTTTTCACCAGTGAAAATTATCACTCCATCTGTGCTCAGTATTATCATAAAGCCATCCAGTGACTAATGAAGAGAGAATAATAATGTAATTAAATAGTGGAACAATAATAAAATGATAGCTTCTTTTCTAAATGCATAAATAATTATAATAGCACACTGAAAATGTACAGTGGCTCTTAATATCAATGAAGCAGGCAGAGACTTAATTAAAGTTCCATTATTCTGCCTCTTTCACAGAATCTCCTTAACCTGACGCATGAGATGTTTATCAAATGATGTGTCACTCAGACAAATTTCAATATACACCCAATTAACACAAAACTCTCCAACACAAGCTAGGAAGATTCCTGTCTGTGTGTAAGTTGTTTCACATTTAATTCAAAATCAGTTTCAAAAACGCCACGAATAGTGTGCAGGGCACTTTCATTTGTGGTTCGTTTGGTCATCTACTCATAAATCTGGGTACTGCCATTGCTTTCCTGCTATATAATGGATCAGATAGACAGACAAATGCCTCCTGGTAGAGAACAGTTAAAATGAGGAAGAGCATATCCAAAAATGTATATTCACAACAGGCCCAAGCTTGTGGAAAAGGGCAACAATCTGATATCAGAAATGACTAGAATACGGGAAGGAAAAGGTAAGGGCATGTGGGAACCTGCATTTGCTTTGGGAATATTTGCACAACCCTGATGGCATAGAGCTTCGGGGAGAGCAAGCAGAGCCCATGCCTGCGTGACGGAGGAGGTGACATCAGAGACTCCTGCGTAAAGCCAAGCCTCCCAAAGGGCAGCTCAGCAAGCAAAACAGATCTCATCCAGCAAAGGGAGACAGGAAACGCACATACCTGCCTCAGCCTCAGCTCTGGCCCCAGAAGGAAAATAAAAATGAATGTCCTGCCTGGGAATTGCTAAACAGAAGCCCACGCTCACACGCATCTGCAGCTGGAATTCACAGACTACCTACCCAGCCCTCAGCACTCCGAGCCCATTATTCAGTTCAAAGTGGTCCTGACCCCAGCTGTATCTAGTAAGAAGAAATCGAAATCATCTCTTCATAATCTTTCTAAAACCAAGGCTCACAGAATTCATGCAGATAAAGTTCCAAATAACATAAGATTATAATAAAATATTAATAAACACAGGAAGAAACAAAACATGAACAAGAGGCAGTGTAATAAAATGCAGAATCAGATTCAAAAACAGCAGATACTGGAATAATCAAAGATCAAGTCAGTAGATATAAATAAACAATATAAAATAAGTAAACTATATGATAAATAACAAACATGAAAATATGATGAAGGAACAAGAGATTCAAAACATTGAGTTTTCTGTGAAAAAAGATCAAACAAAATGTCTAGAATCATTAAAAATAAAAACTCAATGTATAGGTTAAATAGCATGTTAGAATATGGCTGGAAAGATAGTTTGTGAACTGGAAGATTGAGCTGAAGAAATGACTCAGACCAAAACACAGAAAGACAGAGGCATGGAAAAGAAGAGAAATTAAATGACATGGAGAAGAGAGTGAGAAAGTGCACTAAGCATTTTACACATGTTCACTTTATTCTCACAACTCAGTGAAATAGAGATATTTTTTTACCCATTTTACCAAGAAAGAAATCAAGGCTCAGAGACAATAAGTCTCTGAAGGACATACAGCAGGTAAGTAACAAAGACACACTTCGTATCTCCATACGTCTGACTCAAAAGACCATGATCATCCATTCAGGCTGTAGTTGGCGGCCTGTGAACTATGCGAGACTAACCACTCCCTTGGAGACAGAAATCAGAAACACCTCACATCCCAGAGGAACAAAGTAAGACCTGAAGTCTTATTCTTTAGAGTCTTAACAGTCTGTGTTGAATGCGTCTAACAGATAATTATTTAACTTTCCATTAACCTATGCAAGGACTGGTTCCTATTTGCTGTCACTCAAGACCAGTGGCTTTCAAAACTCAGTTGGCATGAGAAGCATCTCGGAACTTGATAGGAACGGAGGCTCCTGGCCCTCCGGGGCTTGAGGCTGATTCAGACAGGTTACGGTGGGCTCCCGGGAATCCGTATCATCCCCAAGCTCCCTGGGTGATTCCAACATGCAGAGTCTCCGAGTCACACTTTCAGAAACTCTGCCCTTTATCTCCTATTGCACATGTTCTACATATGAAGGAATCAAAGAAAAACCCCTCTTACTTGCAGTGTCATACTTTTGAAGTCTTCACAGCTACGGAATTGTGGAATCCAGTCAGACTCCTCTCCAGAGATTTCTGGATCGACTTCGCCTTTTTAGAAAAAGGAAGAATGCATAGAAAACGGTCACATTAAAATGATTAGTTAGCGGTATTAGACTTTTCAAAATTATAATTAATTTTATAGAAAAGATTCTCATGAGAAAATACTGAATGCTAATGAAGGCTCTGATATAGACTAAGTAAGTGCTTATATATTATCATAAACATTGAGCGTTTGCAGTTGAAAAAGACCTTGAAGATCCTCCAGCTCAATTTCTACTATATACATTATGGCCTCTCCAATGACATCATGATTTTCTGCCTCCAGTTCTTTCATTTTCTTGAATTTTTTTTTTTTAGATTTTTTAAAGTTTATTTAATCTTCATGTAGACACTGACACGTAAGAATATAAACTAAGCAAAGGAAAGGTCTTTTATTCCCTTCTTTGAGAACTGAATTCATCCTTTTCATCATTAGGCATTCAAGAATAAAAGCCTATGTGATATTCAAATAAAAGTGAAAACATTTTTAATCCCTGAAAAAGATGTAACAGACAATGTTAGAAGTTACGTGTGCATGTGTGTCTGTTACTTTCTGATGTTTAGGAATAGCCACATAGCAGACATTGACCCTATTGTTTTGTGTAGTAATTGGGAACCTTTTATTTTTTTGTGTTCTTTCCTCCCAGTTCTGAACATTGGCCATCTCAAAACAATAAACATTTTACCAATAATTTTAACATTTCCAAATTTGAAGTTGAAGTTACTATTAGAAGGTCTTATAAAAATGTTTTATACCAGTTATATGAATTCCATACAAGGGTATATTGGGGAGTTGAGCAAATTATAGAATACTAAAATATTTTATCACTTAAACATTTTTTTTGTGAGAGGGCATCTCTCATATTTATTGATCAAATAGTTAACAACAATAAAATTCTGTATAGAGGACTCAATGCACAATCATTAATCAACCCCAAGCCTAATTCTCAACAGTCTCCAATCTTCTGAAGCATAACGAACAAGTTCTTACATGGTGAACAAGTTCTTACATGGTGAATAAGTTCTTACATGGTGAACAAGTTCTTACATAGTGAATAAGTTCTTACATGGTGAACAGTGCAAGGGCAGTCATATCACAGAAACTTTTGGTTTTGATCACGCATCATGAACTATAAACAATCAAGTCAGATATGATTATTCATTTGATTTTTATACTTGATTTATATGTGAATCCCACATTTCTCCCTTATTTTTTTAATTAATCTTTTAAAATAAAACGCTGAAGTGGTAGGTAGATGCAAGATAAAGGTAGAAAACATAATTTAGTGCTGTAAGAAGGCAAATGTAGATGATCAGGTGTGTGCCCATAGGCTAAGTATTAATCCAAGCTAAACAAGGGCAACAAAACATCCAAGGATGCAGAAGATTTCTCTCAAAACAGGGGGGCTGAGGTTCTAAGTCTCACCTCTGCTGATCCCCAATTTCTCACCTGTTAGCCCCCCTGCGACTGTGCCTGTCTTAGGTTGTTCCTCCCTTGAGGAATCTTACCCGTCCCTGGCTAACCAGCCATCTTCTGGGGCCTTACAGGGAAATGTAAAATTGGTAAGTGAGAGAGAAGCAATATTCTTTGAAAAGGTTAGCTTTTTAGTTCTTTGCAGATTTATGCCCTGTGGCTTCTATGCCCACCATTTGTCTTGACATATCTTTACCACTTAGAAGAATTATGATACTTGGTAATTTTCGATATGAGGCACGAATTCTACTAAAGGGTTGTAATTAGGAAGGAAGAAGAAAAGCTATAGAAGTAGCAGACGGAAGAAAACAGGGGAAGATTATTTCTTTGACATAACTTCTTGTAGAGTAACATAAGCATGTATAGGTTTTAAGAAACTACTAATTAAATTGCTTACACACATTAACAGAATAGAAATACAGATACATAACAAATGCAGACCTACAATTACCAGCCATATCCAGTGAAACCACGAAAACCAGTTAGGTACCCTAGGCATTTGTGAAAACTTATCAATGATATGATGGATATTGTCTAACTGAATTTGAATAGTTTGAGAAAAATCAGACAAATTAAAACAACACATTCCTGGGAACTGTTCACATCACATATGTTCCTTTAACACTAGATACTCTATAGTTGCATGATTTTGGAGCACTGCAACTGGCACTTCTCCTTATTCTTGGTTGAGTTCAGACAATATAGATCCAGCCAAATTTGTTGTTTTACTGTATGCACAGGCCAGCTTAGATATCTCCTTCTTCATTCCAATGGCAAGTCCAGGAACCGGGGGGATGAATGCAGCTACAACTGCAACAGCGCCAGGATCTTTGTTGAAGTCTTTTGATGGTCATCTTCTGGAATGATTCTTCCAGAGGATGTTGATGTTGGAAGTTCTTCTTCATATCGTATCTTAATTCGTTTTCTAGGTAGCCAAATTAGGCTTTGATCCTCTGTATAAACACAAACAAAGCTTTTGTCCACACTTTGATATGACCCTTATACCATTGTGAAGAACCTATTGGAGACCACCACACAGGAACTGAACTGCTTTTTTTTTTTAAGATACAGAAATATTATCAGAAAAATGCACTTCCATAGCTGATCATCCGACACCCTTTAAAAGATCAAAATTAAGGATATGTAAAGCATGCATTAATCGTTGATTTCTAGTTAATTTTATCCTATCAGGGAGTAATTACCCCCTTTTTTGTTATCATTAATCTACAATTACATGAAGAATATTATGTTTACTAGGCTCTCCTCTACACCAAGTCCCCCCCACAAACCCCATTACAGTCACTGTCCATCAGCATAGTAAGATGTTGTAGAATCACTACTTGTCTTCTGTGTTGCACAGCCCTCCCCTTTCCCCCACCCCCACATTATACATGCTAATCATAATACCCCCTTTCTTCTTCCCCACCCTTATCCCTCCCTATCCTCCCATTCTCCCCAGTCTCTTTCCCTTTGGTAACTGTTAGTCCATTCTGTTAGGTAACCCTGGTCACATTACTTGACTTCCCTAACTTGAAGTTTCCCCTTTTGTAAAATAAGGATAATAATATACTCTTTGTGAAGAGCCATGAAGGTTAAACAACATAATACAGTTGACCCTTGAACAATGCAGGACAGGGGTACCAACTCCCCATGCAGTTAAAAATTCACATACAGCTTTTGACTTCCCCAAAACTTAACCAGTAATAGCCTACTGTTGACCAGAAGCTTCACTGATAACATAAACAGTCCTTTAACACATATTTTGTATATTATATGTATTATATACTGTATTCTTACAGTAAAGCAAGCTAGAGAACAATTTTCAAATGGGCACAAATCTCCAAAATGTTTACAATATATGTATTGAAAAAGTCTGCATATAAGTGGACCAACACAAGCCTATGTTGTCAAGGGTTAACTGTAGTAAAACTGCCCAGCCCCTTGCAGGCTGAACAACACATCCCTCCAGGAAAACTTGGTGAAAAAAAGAGTAAAAAGAAAAGAAGAATAAAACCAGGATTTGACTTAATGAACTAGACAGTCATTTTACTGAAACACTTTTATATAGAGATAAAGCAAATGACCAAATACATTAACTGCTATGCAGTAAGGTAAATTTTTTTCTAGAGGTCATTTGAAGAAATCCTCGGAAGAAAATGTTTGATATAAAGAAAATCTGTTTGTCATATCTTCAAACACTGTAACTGCAGTGTACCAGAAACTTATCACAAGAATGCCACATGCCCATGAAAGAAGAAAATGTATCAGCAGACAGCACCCACTTTAGTGGCTCTGGGCTCAAGGGTATGGCTTTTGATTACTCTTTGCCTTTATAGCCATATGCCCACACCTTTTGTCATAAGCCCATCAGCCTTGATGCTGTCACAGTAGATAAATCAGCAGTGGTTCTGATATCAGGCAGGAAAGATAATCACTTTTTACCACATTTTGGAGTAAAGCAACAAGCTATAAGCTCCTCTCAGGAGCAAGGAGCAACCACTCCAGCCAAACCAAAGAATCTGTATCTGCCATTCTAGCTAGCTATCAGAACTTCGCAAAGTGGCAATTTACTTTCAAGATATCACACACATACATCCCTTACTATATTTTACCGATCGTGCATACCAAATGTTCTTCACTAAAAATGTTCACAATATAGCAAAAGAAAACAGAGCAACATAACAAAACTTCATCTGCAGCATGATCTAAGTTATCTGGGTATGTTTGGGTGTATGTATTAAATGTGTATATAAAAAAAGACTATTCATGTAAATGTACATCTAATCAAAGACTGGAAGAGAATACATAAAAATTTAATAATAGTTACCTCTGGATAGTGATTCTTATTTTCTTCTATATACTTTCCTGTATATTTTAAGTTTTCTACAAGAAGCACATTAGTTTTGTTCACATAATTAATAATAGATACAACTGTAAAAGACAAAAAGTTTAATGATAAAATTCTTTAATAACATGAAAGACAGACAGGCCAAATTCTGAACTCCAGATGGCTTGATATTATTAAATTTTCCTCTTCTGTAAATTTAGAGTTGTAAAGTCCTTTCTACCTCTAATTTTCCACAACTCACACTTAATGGCTGTGATTAAGAAAACGGAGACACGTATCTCTGCTTTGACAAGTGTAGACTTTCTTTGTATTTATCAGCATTTTATTCAAATGAATCAGGTTAATATATATCATTCACTTCAAACTGAGTGAGGTTACTTTGCTACCAAGAAATATTTTTGAGTATCATAGTATTCCTCATAGGACAGATTCATTATTATCACAGAGAATCAAATAAAGGTGGGGTGATCTAAAATACAACTGTTCATGCTGGAAAAGAAAAGGACCAAAATCAAATGAGAAAAAATGTATAAATTGGCATTAGAAGATCGAAAGTGACTTTGACTATGGAGCAAAAAAATAGGATATTGCTGGATGGTGGGATTATGCATGATTTTTATTTTTATGATAAACATTTAAAGCTCTGCAATAAGGCAAAATAGAAAAGTTTATTTTTAAAGTTAAGCTAAATAATAAATTATGTTTACTGATCTATCATACTAGACTAAATTCTTGCTATGCTGATAGTAGCTAAAATTAAGGGGTAACAGCTATGGATGAGGTCTATGTTAAAGGTGTAAACGTATGATTTCCAGTTACCATAACAAAACTAAAGCTCAGGGAGATTAACCTGTATAATATTCCATCAAGCCAGAACAAAGAACTAACACAATTTTTTTTGCAATTACCAGAACAAACAATTCAAAACCTGGCCTGGCTGACTCCATATCCCAAGTTCTAGCCTTCCACTTTACCCTTCAGCTTCTCAAACCAAATGACACTTATATGACTAAACACATCAAACCAGCCAGGTTTTCATTTGGTAAGGAATTAGGAAGGAAGGACTAAGGGAAAAGACAATTTATGAAGTTGCTGTTACTTTCTCGAAAAGGACATTAGTCAGCACTTGTTCCTTTATTATATCAAACATAATATCTAAAAACATGCGAGTGATGTCAACTTGCATCAACAGATGCAGATTTTTACAAATGTGAGCTATTGGAAAATATTAATTTTTAAATCTTTTTTTATATTCAGTTACACAAATATTACTTTAGGAAAAAACAGGAAGGTGCAGAATACCTCAGACAAGCCACCATATTTCTCACAACTCTCACGGCAAAGCCAAAGGACCAGCGGTGCCGCGTAATCTGGCTTCAGAGTTTCCTGAAGATATGAAACAAGTGCAAAAAAAAAAAAGTTTTAAACAAGAGTATGTTCATATTTAACCAATCATTTTACTCTCTGAAAATTTCTTACTTTTAAAATAAAAGGTAATTCAGAGATTTTCTTAATAAAAAAATGAGATATTCATAATTAGTCTCACATTCAAGGCTTTAGGAAGAACTTTGTCATCCCACTGGAAATATTCCTGAAGCTCTCTTCAGCTTTTAACATTGGAAGGCATCAGACATACCTTCCCAAGATGGGGAACATACTATTCCAGCAAACACAGGTTACAGCTGCCTACTCAAGACTGAGGAGCAAAGCTACATAGAACGTGAGGAACTTAGTTCTCATTTTGCTCTCCCAGAGATTTAACCAGATGCTAGAAAAGTACAAAATACCCTTGAAACTGTAAAGCCAGTAAGACAATGGACCTTGCAGCCATTACGCATGAGTTACAAAATATAAGAAGCATTTTCCCATTGCATTCCTTCTGTGAACAACTTAATAGCACAGACAGGCACTATGCAAGGAGTATGAAGTGTGTACTGGATTGTACTGAGGGCCCTGCCAGGTAGGCAACATAGGACTTGGAGCATATCACTCAACATCCATGGACACTTGTCTTCATCAGTAAGACGGGCAGATAAGACGCTCTGCCTGCTTATTCCACCAACTTGTTCCAAGGCTCATATGAAATACAGTTTATATACCTTATCATCATTAAGCATCAAATAAATGCAAGTTTTAATTGAGAAATGACAAAATGTAATTGTATATTAATATGCTAAAGGAACAAGGACAGCATTTACAGTCCCTGTAAATTAAACAGCAGTGACAAACACTTTTCACTTTACAGCCTCTGAAAGCTCTCAAGTATGCAAAAACTCCAGTGGCATACGGTTCTCCATTTTGTGTTACACACGAGACGAAAACCAAAAGTAGATGCCAATCGTCTCAAATTACAGGATAAGATAAATTCTTAACCTACACATACCTCTCATCTCACTACATAACCTTCTAATTTCCCTTATATATCAACTGACAAAATGGTAAGTAAGGGAATATTTAGGTAGAGAGCAGATGTCTGAGCTATCTTTATACTGAATGAAACAAAAACATACCTAAGAAATCCATATGAGCAGGTAAGAAAAAAGAAGAAAACAGCATAAACCACATAGGGAAAATACTTCTGCCTTGCATCTTATTTCACAGATTATCCCTAATAATGTAAGTAAACATTCTTGCTTTCCAGGTCAATAACATATTCCCCAACCTCCCAGGTTAACTAGCACCTTACTAAACTCACAAACAAAAACAAGGCTCAAGAGGTAAGTGAAATTCCTGAGAAGTCTCATAGCTAACAACAAATAAAGTTATGTGAAATCAAAATTAGATCTTAAAGAGTTTTTTTTACTCGATCCAGTACTTTTTCCCACATTTCTAGGTGGTAGGATTTCTAGCATTTCTGTGAATAGGTACTCTGAAAAACCCTTCTGCCACCAGAAATTAGAGTTTTGAAACATTGCTGAAATGGAGAAAGTGTCCCTCAAAAAGAAATAAGGAAGAGGTGAAAAAAAGATGGTGGCATGAGAAGTGAGGCAGAAATCTCCTTCCAAAACCACATATAATATGAAAATACAGCAAATACAACTAATCCTAAAAGAGTGACCAGAAATAAGATTACACCAGCAAGCCTTCATCTGGGAAAAGAGAACATCTCATGGAAAAGGGTGAAGTAACAAACCCGTGACCTGGCCGACCCAAGACCTCGGCCCACGCCAGCTCACCCATAGGAGGAAGAGAAACAGAGGCAGAGGGAGTAGAAGCCCAGGACTGGTAAATACCCAGTCCTGGAGATCTACTCTGGGAGCATAAACCCACATTGCATGGTGCTCTGGAGATTAGAGGGGTTGAAAAGCAAAGTCAGAGACTGAGATTCCAGTCACTTGTGGAGAACAGGTTCCCACAACCGGCTGCTCTGGGACAAAACAAAGGCAGGTGCTTTGACAGACTTTCCAACAGTGATGGAGCGGCTGAAGGGGCAAGGATTACACAGAACTTGCTGCTCAGGAGAAGGAACAGGTGGACAAAATCATCCCAGCACAATCAGCCCAACAGGTTGGGAACTTTCAGGAGCTTCAGGGGCTCCATTCGCCTGGCTGGCAATGCAGCCCTGAGGCCCTCCACTGTGATAAGCACTCTGCTGCTCCTTCCTCCCAGCTGGCACCTGTGTGCAAACCTGCTGCTCCTAGCACTGCTCCAGGCCACCCAGAGGTCAGCCCCAACTAGAGCAACTACACAGGCTTAACGCAGAGGCTGCTCCCTGTGTGCAGCTCACTGGCCCTGACAGAGGCAGGCAGGCATAGAGACTGGGAAGCAGGAAAGAGATCTCTCCTTAGGATAGGCATTGGCACCCCTTGCCTGAAACCATGGCTATTGCTCCAGGTGCTGGGAAGCTACGAAGAGCAGAGCTTTTGGGCATTACATACATGGTGCCGCCTACACAAACCTAGTATTTCTCATTATCCAATAGGATTATGAAAAGGCAGAAGAACCTTGTTCACTCTCAAACCCCTCAAACACCAGAAATAGGGATCAGTGAAACTGAACTCAACAATCTTTCTGAAAAATAATTCAAAATAAAAGTCACAAGCATGCTAATGGAACTACATAATAATATTCAAGAGCTTAGGGACAAACTTAAGAGGGACAAAGACACTTTCAAAATTACAACAGCTGAAATGAAGCATACAATGGAGGGATTTAAAAGCAGACTAGATGAAGTAGAGGAGACAGTACATGGAATAGAAATTAGAGAAAAGGAATACAAAGAAGCAGAGGCTCAGAGAGCAAAAAAGGTCACTAGGAATGAAAGAATATTAAGAGAACTGGGTGACCAATCCAAAAAGAACAATATTCACATTATAGGGATATGAGAAGAAGAAAGAGAAAAAGGGATAGAAAGTGTCTTTGAAGAAATAAATGCAGAAAACTTCCCCAATCTGGGGAAGGAAATAAGTCTCTCAGGTCATGGAAGTACACAGATCTCCTAATGCAAGGGACCCAAGGAAGACAACACCTAGACATATAATAATTAAAATGGCAAAGATCAAGGACAAGGACAGAGTATTAAAAGCAGCCAGAAAGACAAAAAAGATCACCTAAAAAGAAAAACCCATCAGACTATCATAAGACTCCTCAGCAGAAACCTTACAGGCCAGAAGGAAGTGGCATGATATATTTAATGCAGTGAAACAGGAGGACCTCAAACCAAGAATACTCTATCCAGCAAGATTATCATTTATATTTGAAGGAGGGATTAAACAATTTCAAGATAAGCAAAAGTTGAGGGAATTTATCCCCCACAAACCATCTCTACAGAGTGTTTTAAAGGAACTGCTCTAGATGGAAGTGATCCTAAATCTAAATAGCTGTCACTAGAGAAAATAAAACTATGGTAAGGGAAGCAGACCAATTAATTACTAAGCAGATTTAAAATTAAATCAGCTACCCACAAAGCCAGTCCAGGGATACACAAAGAGTAAAGAATATGACACCTGACACATAAAGAGTGGAGTGGAAGAAAAGGAAGGAAGAGAAAAAAAAAGAATCTTTAGATTGTATTTATAATGGCATAATAAATGAGTTAAATTAGACTGTTAGATAGTAAAGAAGCTGCACTTGAACCACTGGTAATGAGGAATCCAAAGCCTGCAATGGAAATAAGTACATATCTACTGATAATCACCCTACATGTAAATGGACTGAATGTACCAAGGAAAAGACAGAGTTCCAGACTGGATAAAAAAACAAGACCCATTGATATGCTGCCTAAATACAAAGACTAAAACTGAAGGGACAGAAAAAGATATTTCATGCAAACAACAGGGAGAAAAAAAGCAGGAGTTGCAGTACTTCTATCAGACAAAATAGACTTCAAAACAAAGGAAGTCACAAGAGACAAAGAAGGACATTACATAATGATACAGGGGTCAGTCCAATAAGAGGACATTACCATTATAAACATATATGCACCAAACATAGGAGCACCCAAATATGTACAAAAATAGTAACAGAATTAAAGAGAGAAAGAATGCAATGCATTCATTTTAGGAGACTTCAACACACTACTCACTCCAAAGGACATATGAACCAGACAGAAAATAAGGATACAGAGGCACTGAACAACACATTAAAACAGATGGATCTAACAGACATCTACAGAACACTCCACCCAAAAGCAACAGGATACACATTTTTCTCAGGGGCACATAGAACATTTTCAAAATACATCACACACAAGGCCACAAAAAGAGCCACAGTAAACTTAAAAAGATTGAAATCCTACCAACCAACTTCTCAGGTCACAAAGGTATGAAACTAGAAATAAACTGTGTGAAGAAAACAAAAAGACCCATAAACACATGGAGGCTTCACAACATGCTCCTAAATAATCAATGGATCAATGACCAAATTAAAACAGAGATCAAGCACTATATGGAGACAAATGAAAACAACAGGTGAATGCCCCAACTTCTGTGGTATGCATTGAAGGCAGTTCTAAGAGGAAAGCATACAGCAATTCAGGCCTATGTCAAAAAAGAACAATCCCAAATAAACCATGTAAACTCACAATTAATGAAACTGGAAAAAGAACAACAAATGAGGCCCAAAGTCAGTACAAGGAGGGACATAATAAAGATTAGAGAAGAAATAAATAAAAGTGACAAGAATACAACAATAGAAAGAATTAATGAAACCAAGAGCTGGTACTTTAAGAAAATAAAAGAGATAAACCTCTAGCTAGACTTCTCAAGACAAGAAGAGCGTCTACACACATAAACAGAATCAGAAATGAGAAAGGAAAAATCACTACAGACACCACAGCAATACAAAGAATTATTAGAGAATACTCTTAGAAGAAAATAAGGCAAAAAACTCTTTAATATAAACATGACCAACTTTTTCATGAACATATCTCCCTGGCCAAGGGAAAGAAAAAAACGAACAAGTGAGACTATATCAAACTATAAAGCTTCTGTACAGCAAAGGACACCATAAGTAGAACAGAGGCATTCTACAGTATGGGAGAATATATTCATAAATAACATATACGATAAGGCATTGACATCCAAAATATATAAAGAGCTCACATGCATCAACAACCAAAGAGCAAATAACCCAATTAAGAAATGGGCAGAAGATCTGAACAGATACTTCTCCAAAGAGGAAATTCAGATGGCCAACAGGCACATGAAAATATGCTCCACATTGATAATCATCAGAGAAATGCAAATTAAAACTACAATGAGATATCACCTCACACCAGTTAGGATGGCCAACATCCAAAAGACAAACAAAAAATGCTGGCGAGGATGTGGAGAAAGAGGAACCCTCCTACAGTGCTGGTGGGAATGTAGATTAGTTTAACCATTGTGGAAAGCAGCATGGAGGTTCTTCAAAAAACTAAAAATAGAAATATCATTTGACCCAGGAATTCCACTCCTAGGAATTTACCCTAAGAATGCAGGAGCCCAGATTCAAAAAGACATATGCATCCCTATGTTTATTGCAGCACTATTTACAATAGCCAAGAAATAGAAGCAACCCAGGTGTCCATCAGTAGATAAATGGATAAGGAAGATGTGGTACATTTACACAGTGGAATACTACTCAGCCATAAGAAAACAAATCCTATCATTTGCAACATGGATGGAGTTAGAGGGCATTATGCTCAGTGAAATAAGCCAGGTGGAGAGAGACAAGTACCAAATGATTTCACTCATCTGTGGAGTACAACAACAAAGCAAAAACTGAAGGAACAAAATAGCAGCAGACTCACAGAACCCAAGAATGGATTAACACAGTTACAAAAGGGAAAGGAACTGGGGTGAGTGGGTGGGAAGGGAGGGATAAGGGAATTAAGGGGCATTATGATTAGCAAGCATAATGTAGGGGGTGGGGCACAGGGAAGGCAGTATAATAGCACAGAGAAGACAAGTAGCGACTTTATAGCATCTTACTACGCTGATGGACAGTGTCTGTAATGGGGTATGTGGTGGGGACTTTGACAGTGGGGGAAATCTGGTAACCACAATGTTGCTCATGTGATTGTATATCAATGATACCTTAATAAAAAATAATAATTTAGCATTATCTTAAGTTTAGCATTTGAATATTCTATGACTCAACAATTTTACTTTTAAGTAAACTACCCACAGAAAAATTCCTGTTTGTGTGAACCAGAACACATGTATGAGAAGACAACACTGTTCAAAAAAACAAACTTAAAACAATTCCAGATATCCATCAATAAGAATTATAAAAATTCACAAAATGGACTACTATAAAGCAGTAAAAGTGAATGAACTACAGCTATACATAGAAAAAGTTAATTTCAGAAATGTAATACTGCATGGAAAAAACAAAGAGCAATTCCCAAAGGAATACAGTATATTGCAATTCCATGAGGATCAAAAAGTAAGCAAACAAAATGACAAAGTATTCAGCCATGTATTAATCCCTTTTTTAAAAAGTAAGGTAATGAAAACTAAACATTTTCTTTAAGTGATTACTTCTGAAGGAAGCAGGTATTTTGGCATGAAACGATAACAAAGACACAAGCTCTTGGTAATGCCCCAGCTTTGGGGTGCATAGCAGCTACTCTGCAAGATGGCCCTAATGAACCCCATCTCTTATTCACCCTTTTCAGAGTCGCCTCACGCAATGTACCAGGGTTGGTAGTCTGTGTGACCAGAGGGATAGGTCAGAAGAGATGGCATGTCACTTCTGAAACCAGTTTATAAAAGATTGCAACTTTTGCCTTGGGGACTATTGGGAAAAGCCAGCGCTGCCTTACCAGAAACAATCCTACGGAGAAGCCCATTCTGTGAGAAACTGAGGCCTCCCAACAACAACTGGGAAGCAATGGAGGCCTCTTGCCAACTGCTGTGGACATGCAGGAGCTTGAAAGCGGAGCCTCCAACCCAGCCAAGCCGTCAAATAACTGGAGTCTCAGCAAACATCTTCACTGAAACCTCATCAGAGACACAGAAGCGGACCTTTCCAGCTAAGCCACTCTGGATTTCTGACCCTAGAAACTCGGTAAGATAATGTTTGTGGTTTTCATCCACTAAGTTTGCAGTTATTTATTACAGAGAAGTAAATAATTAATTACTTAGTATTAATTACTATAGATTGGTATTCATTCTAGGATTATGTTTTATTTCATGTAAGAAATATGTAAGTTACATACACTACTTTCCATTTATTTCAAATACATTTCAAAGGGGGAAATGAAATTGCAAATATCTCTACACATTGCTCATAGCATTTGGTTCTTTAAACAAATAATTCATTTGATAGCCTGTAAATGGATATTTCAGAGGAAGAGAAGAAAAACTGCGGGGCAAAGTGAGTTTTCAGCTTTTTTTTAACTATAGAAGAGTAATAAAAAAATTTAAAGTTAACAGAAATTTAGAAACTGAAGGGTCTACAACAACTCTCTTACTTTACAGAAAACAGGTCTAGAAAGATTAAGTCATTGTCTAAAGTAGATCTTATTTTCCAAACTTTTTTTACTAGAGTATGGTGGGCATAAAATATATTAAATACATTAAACATTTACTTAACATCTCTAGAGGTACAGACCTGTCCAAATACATGGAAGCTACATTATCAAAGGAAAACAAATTTAAAACCCAAAGTGTTCCAATATTTTTTGAAAACGACTGTTTCCCAGAAGGAATCTACAGCTGATAACAAAAGCGTAAGGCAGAAGTCTGACAACAGAATGACAAACACAGAGTTCTAAGTGGTGGTTATCTTTTGGCAGGAAGCAGAGGGGTGGAATAGAGGACAGAAAGGAGATGCAAGTTTGTGGTAACATTCCAATTCTTAAGTTGAATAGTGAGCTCATGACTATTAATTATGTTTTTTTGCTGCACTTTTCACCAGTCATCTATACTGCTTTGTATATATATATACTATTATATGGAAAAGAAAAAAAGTGAATTGTATCTGTCCTTCATATGATCTGGTCCTTTTTTCTCTTTCTTTCTTTTCCCAGGGGAAAGTGTGAACATAGTCCCCCAGTACCACAAATGATGCAGTCGAGTGTCCCACGTTTGGGGAAATCTCAGGGGTCAGCACATCTGGAGAGCAATGGGTCAGCCTCGCCCTGGGAAAACCACCTTTGTGATCATGGTATCTCCCTTGCCAAGTAAGTACATATAACCTGTTTTTTTTAACAAGAATTCCTTTGATATGAATATGAGAGTATAAAGTTTTTAAAGTAAAGGACCTTTTTTTTTTTGAGAGGGCATCCTCATATTTATTGATCAAATGGTTGTTAACAACAATAAAATTCAGTATAGGGGGGTCAATGCTCAATGTACAATCATTAATCCATCTCAAGCCTAATTCTCATCAGTCTCCAGTCTTCTGAAGCATAAGGAACAAGTTCTTACATGGTGAACGAATTCTTACATAGTGAATAAATTCTTACATGGTGAACAGTACAAGGGCATTCATCACAGAAACTTTCGGTTTTGATCACGCATGATGACCTATAAACAATCAGGTCAAATATGAATATTCGTTTGATTTTTGTACTTGATTTATATGTTGATCCCACATTTCTCCCTTTGTTATTATTATTATTTTTATTTTTAATAAAATGCTGAAGTGGTAAGTAGATGCAAGATAAAGGTAGAAAACATAGTTTAGTGCTGTAAGAGGGCAAATGTAGATGATCAGGTGTGTGCCTATGGACTAAGTATTAATCCAGGCTAGACAAGGGCAGCAATACATCCACGGATGCAGAAGATTTCTCTCAAAGCAGGGGGGATGAGGTTCTGAGCCTCACCTCTGTTGATCCCCAAATGCTCACCTGATGGCCCCCCTGCGACTGTGCCTGTCTTAGGTTGTTCCTCCCTTGAGGAATCTTACCCGTCTCTGGCTAACCAGTCATGTTCCGGGGCCATACAGGGAAATGTAAAGTTGGTAAGTGAGAGAGAAGCCATATTGTTTGAAAAGGTTAGCTTTTTACTTCTTTGCAGATTTATGCCCTGTGGCTTCTATGCTCAGCACTTGTCTCGAGGTATCTTTACCACCTGGAGGAATTATGATACTCGGTAAATTCAATATGAGGCACGAATTCTATTTAAGGGTTGTAATTAGGAAGGAAGAAGAAAAGCTATAGATGTAGCATATGGAAGGAAACATGGGAGGATTGATTATTTCTTTGACATATCTTCTTGTAGAGTACCTTAAGTATGTATAGGTTTTAAACTACTAACTAATTTGCACACACATATTAACATAATAGGAATACGGTGACATAAACAAAGCAAATCTATAATTACCAGCCATCTCCAGTGAAGCCAAGAAAACCATTTAGGCACCCTACGCATTTGTAAAAATTTATCTATGATATGATGGATATTGTCCAACTGTACTTGAACAGTCTGAGAAAAATCAGACAAATTAAAGCAGCCCATTTCTGGGATCTGTTCATATCACGTATGTTCTTTTAACCGTATATAGTCTATAGTCATGAGATTTTGGAGTGCTACACCTTGCACCCCTCCCAACTCCTGGTTGAGTTCCAACAGTACAGATCCAGTCAAATTCGTTGTCTCACTGTATGCACATGCCAGCCTAGACATCTCCCTCCTCATTCCTATGGCAAGTCCAGGAGACGGTGGGCTGGATGCAGCCACAACCGCAGCATCGTCCGAATCCCTGTGGAGGCTTTTTGATGATCATCCCCCGGCACAAGTCCTCCAGAGAGTGCTGATGCCGGAAGCTCCTCCTCATATCGTATCTTAGTTCATTTTCTGGGTATCCAAGCTAGGCCTTGATCTTCTGCATAGAAACAAACAGACCCTTTGCCCACACTTTGACATGCCCTCTATACCACTGTGCAGAACTTATTGGAGGTCAGCACACAGTAACTGCTTTTTTTTTTTTATTAAGAGAAAGGAATATTATCAGAAAAGTGTACATCCATAGCTGATCATCTGACTCCCTTTAAGTGATCAACAAGTAAAGGACTTTTAAAAATGGCCCTGCTGACAAAGGAAAGGGGGGAAAAAAGATCTCAGGTCCAAATAGCTCTTCTACACTAAAGAAGCTGGTTAGGTACAGGTCTTAGCAGAGGCTATCAAGTGTATACTTTGTATTAGAAATTTCAAGTTCTAAAATGAATGTTAGCTGAAATGTGGAAAGTAAATGGTACTGTGAATAAGTATTTGTGTTCCATGAAGTAGCTAACTTTAAAATAATGTCACTCATCAATAGTTTTGAACCATTTCACAGAAGCTACTTTTAAAGTACTATGAAAATTTTCTTTTTAGAAGTATGTTAAAAACCAGGAGTATAAAATAACCACATAGTTTTCCACTAGTCAAATATTCAGTTTATTATATAACTAAGCATAGGTTCTCAGTTATACTTTAAAAATTTTTTAATTTTACATTTTCAAAGAATAAAGTTGGGAAACCCCTATTACCTGACTTCAAGGCTTACTATAAAACTATAGTAATCAAAACAGTATAGTAAAGGGACAGCCCCATAGATCAATGGAAAACAAAGAATCCAGAAATACACTGACACATATGTGGTCAACTGATTTTCCACAGAAGTGCAAAGGCAACCCACATGAAAGGAAAGAGGGATTGTTTATGCAACAAATGACCTAGTTTCTTCAACAAGTAAGAAGCTTTTTTTTTTTAAGGAGAATTAACTATTATGTGTTAAATGAAACTTCAAGAGATACAGTAACAAAATGCCTGCAGATTTTGTTTGTATCCTGAATGAATAAACCAACTTTAAAAAGGTATCTTTTTTGGACAACTGGGAAATTTTAATATGAATTTGGTATTTGGTGATGCTAATGAATTATTTTGTGAGATGTGATAATGGCATTGTGGTTACAAGGCCCATATCTGTTAAAGATATATTTTGAAGTATTTTTTAGGTGAAATACCTAAGACTTGCTTTGAAATATTACAAAGAACACAGAAGAAAATCATTCTGAAATATTCCCAAAGAGTTCTGTTCTCCTTAACAAAGGCCTATCCTACCAGAGCCTTATCTGACCTAACAGAAGGGCATTAGACAGCTGGAGCCCCTGTAGGCTCCTGTCTCAAATAAGGAAAAGAAAAAACAGGCCAAGAAACTCTTCTGAAGGACATAACCCAGGAACTCTAATCCACTAATAAAACTAAGATTTAATCATAAGATTAGAGATCATGTCCCCTCTCCAACAACTTTCAGCCACATCAACAGGACTCCAGTATAGTAACAGTGGGTGACAACTGAAAGAACTCCAAGACACACAGTCTGTTTAACAGAGTTTCTAGGGAAACCTGAAGACAACAGAAAACACAAAAACCAGGACACAAGGAAAATGAAGCCTCTGACACTGAAAGCTACAGCAAACAATAAACAGCCTAACTTCTAACCAGAAAAAAGCAGAACTTCACACTATAGGCCCATTTACTTTACTTTCTAATATCCTAATACCCATATTCAGCTTTCAACAAAAATTTCAAGGTATGCTAAAAGGCAAGAAAAGCACATTCTGAAGAAACAAAGCAAGCATCTGAACCAGACTCAAATTAGCTGAGATTCTAGACTTACCAGACTGGGAATTTAAAATAATTGTGATTAATATGCTAAGGACTGTAATGACGTGGATAACATGCAACAATAGATGGCTACTGTAAGAAGAGATGGACACTAAGAAAAAAATCAAAAGGAAATGCTTAAGGACAAGAACAATGTGACAAAAATAAAAAAAGAACCAATGAGCTTGAATGTAAGTTGCTAGAAATGACCTAAACTGAAATGCAAAAAGAAAGAAAAGGAGGGAATATTCCATGCCTATTCAGAACTGTGAGATAATTACAAATGATATAACATGCACATAAATGGGGATTCCAGAAATGAGAGAAAGAAATAGATGAAACATCTGAAGTAGTGCTGGCTTAGAATTTTCCCAAACTAATGACAGAGATCAAACCACAGATTCAGAAAGCTCAGAAGATATCAAGCTGTTTGTTGCCAAAAATCTGTACCTAAACATATTATATACAAACTGAAGAAAAAAACAAGGAGAAAATCCTGGAAGAAGGCAGAGGGAAAAATACCTGACCTAGAGGAACAAGTAAAGAATCATGTCATACTTCCCTCCAGAAGCTATGTAATCAGGAAGAGAATGGGATGGAATATTTAAAGTGTTGAATGAGAAAACTACCAACCCAGAATTCTGTATCCAGGGAAATTATCCTTCAAAAGTGGAAGAGATCAAGAGAATAAAAATACAATCTACAGACTGGAAAAAAAATACTCATAAAATATGTATCTGATACAGAACTTGTTTCCAAAATATGTGAAGAAGTCTAAAAACTCAACAATAAGAAAACATATAACCCAATTTAAACATAAATGAAAGATCTAAACAGACACGTCATGGAAGATGACAAATAAATGGCAAATAAGCACAGGAAAAAACTGCACACCATATGTCATTAGGGAACTGCAAATTAAAACAATGAGATAGCACTGTGTACCTATTAGAAGGACCAAATGAGAAAGACTGCAAACAATAAATGCTGACAAAGATGTGGAGCAACAAGAACTCTCATTTACTGCCAGTGGGAATGCAAAATGACACGGCCATTTTGGAAAATAGTATGGAAATTTCTTACAAAGCCAAACAGTCTTAACATAAGATCTAGCAATTATGCTTCTTAACATCTACCCAAACAAGTTGAAAACATATCCAAAGAAAAACCTGTGCATGAATACGTTTATAGAGGCTTTATCCATAATTGCCAAAAAACTGGAAGCAACCAAAATGCTCCTCACTAGGTAAATGATAAACAGTGGTCCCTCCAGACCATGAGGTATTATTCAGTGATAAAAAGAAATGAGTTTCAATTCTCCCAGATATTTAGGAAGAAGAGGGTAGGGATGAAGAGGTGAAGCTCAGGGGATTTTTAAGGCCCTGAGCTATTCTGTGTGATCTGTAACAGTGGATACATAACATTACACATCTGTGAAAACTCATGCAACTATATATAGTATACACAGACAGTGAATATTAATGTAAACTATGAACTTTAGTTAATAATAATGGATCAGAATCGTTCACCAATTGCAACAAATGTAGTGCACTAATGCAAGATGTTAAGAATAAGGGAAACTGTGGGGGTAGGGGAGACTTTCTGGGAATTCTCTTTTACTGGCTGCTCAATTTTTCTACTAACCTAAAACTGTTCAAAAAATACAGTCTATTGATTTTAAAAAATTAATTATTATTATGAAACAGTAATAATACTATGACCTCATTCTGTAAAAAACAAGTATGTATTTATGTCTACCTATACAGAGAAAAAGAATGAATATTTATCTTAGCATGGTAGAATTAGGGGCATTTTTTTTCCTTTGTGACTTTCTAAATTTTCTAAAATGAACACAAATTATACATAACACTTTTTAAACTGTAAGGAAAATGATTTTTTACCTATTTAGAAAATTAAATAGTTTTACAAAACTCCCTCTACAGAGATTTGTGGGTAAGAGCACTGAAAAATCTAAGTAACTTACCTCCTGGCAAAATATTCGGAGTCAAACGTGATCCAGCAGTAGGGGCAACAGTGTGCCAATGGCTGTTGCTTTTCTTGCCTTCAACTGCAAGAGCATCTGCAAGGCCCAGAAGGCCCAGTTTTGCAGCACTATAATCTGCCGGGCCAAAGTTGCCATATATTCCTGAAGCCGATGAAGCCATAATGATCCTAAAAGGAAAACCACTCTCAGTGTCACCTGCTCTAGGTTTTGATACTGTTGCAACTCTTAGGACTCTTTTTTCAATACCACTACACCTGTCAGAAGCAATCTATACTGTCTCTAGGTTCTTGTAGTTATGATTTCATATGTCTAAGTAATATTAATAATATAAATAATCTCTCAAAATTCAACTACAAGATTTAACTGTTTTATAAAAATCCCTGATTAGAACCTAATGAATTTGAGTGAAGGATGTATATTCATTATCTGTTGAAAAAAACCCAATATTTATAAACATAAAATAAAATGGCAATAAATATATGTTAAAATTATCATAAGAAACATTAAATAAATAAGTTTTGATTCTTTGTACTCATCTCCTTGCCCCTCTCTCTTTCTGGATTAAATATCAAATGCCTCACATCAAAAAGATGCCATCTACTAATTCACTCTACTTAGCGGATGAAGTAAAATGAATCACATAATTTACTTTCAGAAACTGGTAGGATTAGGATAACTAGAAATTTCCAATAAGAACAGGTATCATAAACAATTTACTTCTAGTAGATATATGTGAACCCTAAGGCAGTAGGAATGACCTTGACTAATATTAGAGTGCATGGAGCCACCTGACAGCTTCTGCCACGTTCTGAGTCACTCTTGTAGATGCAACTCTGAGAGTCCTACAGTTCCTAAACAGTTTATGAGGACCAACTCACATCTGACCAGTACGAGCTAGCAGGAAGCAGACACTCATCTGTCCCCAGGTGGTCAGTGGACATACTAAATGGAACTTTGGGTTAGAGAATATACTGCTAAAATAGCAGAGAAAATCAGAAAAATCATTAATAATGAAAAGCAGGAGGTAAAAAGAAATATAAAGCTGTCCAGTTAAAGCTAACCTGTGATTAAATGACACCAATTTATAGGGTATATACCAAAACTACATTTTTAAAGCCTGTGCATATATCTGAAGATTTTTTCCTCAGTGTCAAAGCAATTATCTATCTCTGTGCAGAAGAACCTACACACAACATCACGATTCCCCCTTGATAGCCACACACAACTCTACCTTCCAAAGTTCTGTTTCTTCATGTGATCCCAAGCTGCCCGGGTCACTTGGAACGAGCCCCGCAAATGAACTCTATGGATGATATCTCAAACAAGAAATTCCTTTATTACATACATTGTCAAAAATTAGAAAGTCATAACTCAGAATCAATATAAGCAATGATTTACATTCATAACAATGTTCATCTTACACCTAGCATTCAAAATCAACTATTGTCACACCACTCTCTGAGTAACCATTTTTGCTTCTGTTCCAATTTTGTAACCACATCCATTTTCCTTATAATTGATGATAAATTTATTGTAGTCCCTGTTCACATCTAAATACAGTACCATCTTTAATTTATGCTTCATTTATGTAAAAATCCACTAATACAAATAACTAAGAATTTTACATATATATTGGGGCTCAGCACAAACATTAAAGCATAATCATAAACCAGAGTTCATCATCAAGAAATGTTTACAAAATGCTCAGTACATCACTACATCCCTATTTTTACCAGGGTTTGCAAATAAGTTAGACTAAGGGGGGAAGGGTAACAAGTAAAAGGAGGGAGCTGGGAAGAAGAAAGAGAGAAGACAATCTGCCTCTAGAGATGCCAACCCAATGAACAGGCAACCCGGGGAATGACACAGACAGGCAAACGACTCTAGCTTTAACTTTATTCTTTGCATTATTAAGTTTTTAACCATTTTTACTTATTTTTGTTTCAATCTGGGGCCTCAACATATGTTATGGTATATATTGGAAGAATAATGTAAAAGTGAAAAAGTGAGAAAGAAAGGAAAAAGTGAAAAAGAAAGAAAGAGAGAGAGGGGGAGAGAGGGAGGAAGGGAGGGAGGAAAAATGAAAGAAAGAACAGAAAGAAAGGGTAGTGGAGAGTGGTGAGCTCAGGACGACGCCACAGGAGGAAACACGCAGCCCTGCTAGAGTTCAAAGGGAAGTGCCAACATAGCCCCCTCTGCCAACAAATCTTATCTTTCTCAGCTTCTCTGTTACCCTAGTTGTTACAAAGGAAGAGGAAACTAAAAGCCCTACTTTGCTTAATTCTAAATCACAAAGATATTCTGCTTTGTCCAAAAGAACTCTTGGAAATGTTACCCAGAGGCACACTCTGTAAACAATGATATAACTCACCTCAGTTACCCTGCCTGCCCCTGTTCTCAGCTACCACGGCTTTAGTTCTTGATGGCTAATGAAAGTAAGGCAAATTAGAGCAAACAGGAAAAAAAAAATCGTGACTCTGGTTTTTTCACTACCTCAACTCAATCTTTGCAACAGGGCATTCCTAAAGGAAATTTTTCCTACTTAGAATCTTCAAAATTACCTGATTTTGCACTTGCAATAAAAATCACACAGCCAGATAAGATGCTAAAGGCTGTTAGAAAGAGTTAATACTGCTACAAATGCTAACCGCCTCTCAAAGGAAAAAAGAGGAAACAAATCGAAAGGCACAAAATCCTCTTGGATAACTTTTACCGACTGATCTATACGATTTTTAATTTATCAAATATTAAACAAATATAGGCTACTTCCAAACTGCTCATCATTTTCAGTTGAAAGCTTGTTCATCACCTAAATCAGCAGAAGCAAAAGTAGGTAAAAGGAAGTTTTTCCTTAAATGCATAAACTCATCAAATATTTAAGGCTAAATGGATAAGCATTCAAAACAGCTTACCCACCGGTCTTCCTCACTTATTCTACCAAAGGAATGGTCCCTCAGAATTCTAAAAAGCTGGTATTATATAGGTTAGCTGGGGAGGAGGTACACACTTAAAACCTCTGCATGCACATTACTTCACCAAAAATAAAAGAATACAAAAAAAGATGGCAGAATAGGAAGGCAAGACAGAAACCTCCTCCCAAAACATATAAAAGAGGGAAAAACACAGCAAATGCAACTAGACCTGAAAACGACCTGAACACTGCAGAACAGACCCCCTGCACTTGAGAAGGAAGAGAGGAGCCACGGGGGGGCGGGGGCGGCAAAGCCGAGAGGGAGCAGGACTCAAGCCCTGCCTCCAGCCCAGCCTCCAGGCAGGAGAGGACCGGACTGGGGAAGGGGAAGGCTCCCGGGAGTGCTGCATATCTGGCCCTGGGGATTTGCTCTGGGAGCACAAGCTCACATCACACTGGGTTCCGGTGGTTCCTGGGGGTGGACACCAGGGGCAGGCGGGACACTCTGGGAGGCTGAGACTCCAGCCAGTGTGGAGGGCAGGCATGCTCTGCTGCTCCTGAGACCCAAAGTGGGAGTGCCAGCAGTGGGAGGGGTACTAGAGAGGTGAGGGTTGGACAGAACTCTATCCTCAGGAGAACGTGCAGGTGGAGGGTACCTCCCCAGCCCTTCCTCAGCCCCACAGATCCGGAACCCTCGGGGTCTCCAGATGCTCCATCTGCCTTGCTTACAATGCAGCCCTGAGGCCCCTCCCTGGGCACTGGGGCAACCCATCCACGTGGCCCAGCATCAGCATCAGCCTTTGCTGCCCGGCAGGTGGAGGGAGACTCTCCCAGCTTGCCTGCCTCCATTTCAGCCCAGCCAGAGAGGTGCCTGGAGGCACCAGCCCCAGGAGCTCCTTCCTCCCTGCGGGTGTCTAAACCCCATGCTGTGCATCCAGCTGAGGCACATCACTCCAGCCACCCCATTAACCCTGCAGCCCTGTCATTGCTGCAGGCCAGGCAGAGGGTGGGCCACCCACAGCGAGCTCAGCAGAGACTCCTGAGCTGATCACAAAGGCAGCAGTCCAAGCAAACTGTCCATCCAGACTAAGACCATTACAGAAGCCAGACAGAAGGGTGCCCTGCCCACAGCATGCCAACAACTGGGGCCCCTGCAAAATGGAGCCAGGCACTGGAGAGTAAAGAATCTGGAGCTTCTGGGAACCATAGCACAGCTTCTTCAGAAAGCTATCATCCATAGGCCAGAAAGCAGAGCCCAGACACCTAATACAAAGGAAGAAACAGAAGCCCTGACAAAATGAGAAGTCAGAGGGATTTGATCCAATCAAAACTACAAGACAGAACCCCAGAAAGGCTAAATGACACAGAGGTCACCAATCTTCTTGATAAAGATTTCAAATTTAGTCATAAACATGCTCACGGATTTACAGTAAAGTATTCAAGATCTCAGGGAGGACTTCAACAGAGACAGAAAACCTAAAATAAAGCCACTAAGTCTCACATGATATGATAAAGGGACTGCTGTAGATAGAAATGACCTGAAGGCTACACAGCTTTCACCCGTGAAAAGAAGCCCACAGTAAAGGTAGTAGACCAACTACTTACCAAGCAAGCACAAAATTAAAACAAAACAAGCAACATCAACTATACACAAAATCACTCAAGGGATACACAAAAAGTGCAGATTATGACATCTAATACAAGAAATGTGGAGGAGGAAGAAGAAGGGAAAAAAGTTCCTTTAGATTGTATTTGAAATAGAGTAATCAATTTAAGATAGACTATTATATAGTAAAGAAGCTACTCTTGAACCTTTGGTAACCCCAAAACTAAAGTCTACAATAAATACACACACACAAGAATAAATACATTTTAAGAAGAGAGAGAAATCCAATTACAACTCTAAAGAAAATCATCAATAACAGGAGTGTAAAGGAGTGCAGAGAGCATCAAGAGTCAGGAAAAAGAACTAATAAAACTTAGCTAAACCTTAACAGCAGACCATTCCGGAATAGTAAGAGATTCAATGTCTAAACTTAGAGAGAGGCCAGATCAAAGGAAGAGAGAGCGAGAGGCCAGCCAAGGGCTATTTGAATCCTGGTTTACTAAATCCCCATGGTTTACAACCCTGATATCCACCCTGGCAGGGCCCTTGCTTATTTTTATACTGCTTCTCACTTTAGGTCCCTGTATCTTAAACCGGCTAATAGCCTTTGTTAGGGAAAGAGTGAGTGCTGTTCAGGTGCTAATGCTGAGACCGCAGTATCATTCACTCACGCAGCAGGAAGAAACAAACATTCCATGATTGGAATGGTCAAAGGAAAGTGGGGAAATGTAGAATCTAAGCATTAGTAAGATTAGTAAATTAGCATAAGCATAGCCATCTTAGAAACCTAGAAACCATTTTCTGAGGGTGTGACTCAGGAAGAAGAAAAAAAAAAACCAAAAAAAAACACCTGGGCCTGCGTAAGGCCTTGAAAAACAAGTTAATCATGAGCACCGGGTGGTGGGTAGCTGTGACCCTTGGTCAGCTAACCTTGGCCCGCTAACCTTACATACCAAGCTTATCGTGCAGAACCTCCCTAACCATTGAGGAGTAGTCTTACCCTGCCCTTGCTTAACCCCAGGATGTATGTCTTGCAAGAATAATGTATAGTTGTGGAAAATTACTATGAGTTAAGTGCTTTGAAAATGCTATAGAAACCCTTGGCTCTGAGTGCTCAGGGTCCTTGTTGAGACCCGCTGCATCGAGCTGACGCTTGGACCCCAGCTAGCTGGCTGAATAAAGACTTTGCTTGAATTTACATCTCTATGCCTGTGTAGTTTGTTCTCTGGAGAAGCCTCGGAAGCCCGGACCCTAACAGGAGGAGAATATAAGAGAGGAAGAAAGGAACAGAGAGGAGATATAAAAAACAAGAGAAAAAAATAAAAAATAAAAAAAAATAAAATACAAGAGAAAACAATAAAATGGCAGTAAGTACGTATCTATCAAATTGTAGGAGGGGATATTTGAAAGGCGATTCCAAAGTTCATCTGAAAAAATAAATGTGAAATCCAGAGTCACCTGGATTCCAAAAATTCATCAGGAAGGTTTTTAAACAAAAAATAAGGCAAGAATCCCTTTTCTACCAGCTAACAAAAGCCACCATAATAAAAGCAGTATACTGGTGGTCCAGAAAAGACAGATCAGTAAAAGAAAAAAAATTAAATATAGAAACTGACCCACATATGTCTAATAATTTAGTATGTGGTAACAATGGCATGTCAAATTAGCAAAGAAAGGATGAATTATTTAATAACTGGTCTTTGTATAACTGTCTAATCTGTTGGAGATAAATGTAAGGCTGGATCCTTCCTTCGCACCTTGGACTGAAATAAATCCCAGATGGATTTAAGACTTAAAAAAAAAAAAAGTAAGTATACTTACCCAGCATTGTGGTATAACCACAATATCTACAATATAAAAAGATCTAAGTCACAAATAAAAGAGCAAACATATTAATCAGCATTTGCTTACAACTCACATTTCTTTCAAAACTGTTTTCCCCCCATGGCAAAATAAATATAATAGGCAAAGAGTGCTATGAGAACAAAATTTTATAATGACAGCAAAAACAATATCTGAGTCACAAAAACTCAAGTACCTCATTTATCAGTGCTTTCCTCTCAAACTTACATAGCTAAATGCCTCAACCTTCCACAAAAATGCCACCATCTTATTTACAGAATAAGCTGTTGTACGACTTTTAGGTTCTTAGGACTGAGTGGTACAGGCCATCCCTTGTTTAACCTCCAAATCCACTCACAAAGTTACAAGTTTCAAAAAATTTTCCCTGCCCCTCAAAAGTCAAAGCCCATAAAGGAAACCATTATAGTGAGACACTCGTGGCCTGTCTTAATACATAATTGTATTCTCACTATGAAAAGAAAGTAATTATTTTTTTAAGATTCAGACTGCCACCTTATGGCTATTTCACCCTATGATTTTATACCTTTGTGGTCTCTGTCCCTCTGTCAGATAATATGTGAACATGTCTCTTATAAGCAAGACCAAACATAACTAGAAAAATAAATATGCCAGGCAAAAAAAACTATGGTGAAGGGAAGGCAAATTATGAAAATTAAGGTTTTTCAAACTGTAAACATGTTGGGCTTATCTGTAGTACTGCTGCCCTCTAGCAACTCAACAGTCTTTCTTAAATGTGTGGGACTAAACCAGGAAGAACAACTAGAGAAGGATGGACTAAACAATATATTTGAAATGCTTTAAAAATAAAACCTTGTATTATATATAATTCACCTTAATTAATTTGTAAGATACTGAATCATTTTAATCCAAATCATTATAATTATCCAAAAGAATCCACTGGGTTCTCTATTGTCAAAACACTGACTTATCTTCTATTTTATAAAGACATTTAGGGTATAAATTTTTAAACCTTTTTTTAATGTTCAAAAGAATTTTTTAAATTGAAGTATAATGACATACTATTATAATATATGGGGTATAATTAAATTACTATAAAAAGGGAACTTAGAGAATCTTACAAGTTTTTTAAAAGTTCTTAAAGTACAAAAAATACAAAATCTCAATACATCTTCACCTAAAAACTGTCATCTCGAGCCCTCTGTGGAATAAGGTAGGGTATGTAAACTACTTAATTTATAAAACAAACCTAAAAACTTCATTATCAAGAAAGAGAGAGTTTTTAATAAAAGTAAAATAAAAAATATTTTATTAGGAAGGGAGAAGCTTCTGTTAGTGCCGTAAATGCAAAGAAACATCACCTGTTCTCCCAGAAGCATCCACGCCCTCTTCCCAATCTTCTCTCCTGCTTCCACTGAGTCTGGGGGAAAGGGAAATCAGTACAAACCTTCAGTGACAGCCTTCACAAACGACTTCTAACCGCTGTGACTGGAGCACCTGACAGACACTGGTACAGTGAGTGCAACTGGCACTCCCCTATTTCCAAGAAAAATACATTCATATTGCAAGCACATAACAAATCAAGATATAGATGATCTAATGTTACAAAAGAAATTTAGCCCCTAGACAATTATTCTTAAACCTACAAAAAAAAGGCCAGAGGGTGAATAAAGAATATTTGGCAAATACTGTCTAAACAGCACTGTACAACTTTCTGTAAAGATGGAAATGTCCTACTTCTGCAGTAATACAGTAGCCACTATCCACATGTGGCTACTGAGTGCTTGACATGTCACTTGTATGATAGATAAGTGGAATATTTAATTTTAAGTATTTCATGTCTGTTTTATTTTAAATAGCCACCTAGCCATTTTCCCTTTAGGGTACAAGTCAAAATTTGGGAGGGAGGGAGGGAAATGCAAGTTTAATTTGAAAAAGCATGTTCAATGCCATAAGCACACATGGAAAACAAACCTACTATTTCTGTAATACTAACTACAAAAGGCAAAACTCAACAAAATACTATGGCTTCACTATTTTCTGCTAATCAGCCCAGGGGAAGGGGTCATATCCCCAGAGTTGTGTGTCAAATGGTCAGCTGTCACTTCAAAGTCACCACTGCCTCCTTCTGTGTTCTCTGCAATCACAGGGGAGAAGCCAGGAAATACAGTCCCTTCCTTGGGACACACAGAGTCCTGAGTTAGATCTACCAAAGAGACATCGCCTAAAAGCTGGGAAAGCAGGGGAAGCAGCCCTGCGAGCAGACCGCTGGCACAGGATCAGCAGCGCATGCGGGTGAGCTCTTGCAAACCACCTGCAGCAGGCTGAGGGTCGCTGGTCCCCACGACACACACCTGTCCAGCACTTCCAATGGGCTTGTCAGCCTCTCGTTCTTTGTATCAAAACCTTTCACACTCGGAAAACCTAGAGCAGCTTCTGTTTTCCTGACTGAATCCTGATTGATATAGGTTGCAAATCAAAACTGGTGGGGAGGAGAAAAGTCTGGGATTTTTCTCTTTATAACATAGGTTTTTAAAGCTGCAGAATTAAAAAAAAGTTAAAAACCTTTTCATAGATCCTCAATGTGGAAAGAAGATACTGAAATACATATCTCATTATTCCCCTCAACACTCAAAACAAACCATACTCTATTTCCTTTTCTCTAAAATTTCAAAATGAAGTCACTGGAGGTCTAATTTTGTCCCTGGCCCATAAAAACAATCTAATTTTCAGAAAAGTCAGTAAGTACTAGCTTTTTAAAGCAAATCTACTCAAGAAGGTTCCTTACACATACTACTGGAATCAATACATTAAATGTAAAGGCTGTATTTGCTGTTTATCTAGAGGCTTTATTTTAATGCCTAACTTTGACTCTTAATATTTTACAAGATTACAAAGTCACACAGAGCAATGATTACTTGTGCAAACAGGAATATGGAAGTTGAGTATTAAATGGGGGCATTTCACTTCTTACACTATATTACTTGAAAAATGTTTTAAAAACTATTTTAAAAAGAATTTAAGGTTATTCCATAGGAATACATAAGACCTTTTAGTTAAAACAGGTCTTTTAAAATAAGAACATATTCATATCCATACCTATAATAATTTATTGATTATACCATGTGCTCACTAATAAAAACATTAAATGATAAAATAGAAGTTAGACTCATGAAGTAATTTATACTAAGGTTAAAAAATTCTCCCATATTATATAAACTATGTAGCCAAACAGCTTTAGTTAATTCAGATAAAATCTAATTCATAATTACTCTGGAATGCTGAGATATTTGATCAGTGATTACTAATGTGAGCAACAGTGTTACTTAAAGGAAAATAAACAATTCTCTCAAATATACCATAGTTGGCTACTGCTTTTCCGCCTTTTCTTCTTATTTCTGCAACAACTTTATCAGCAGCTGAAGAGCCTTGACCAATTCCCCTGTGGACCCCTCCTAAATCATTCACTGCAATGTAAGAACAAGCAAGAATTCATTTCTAGACCTTCAAAACACAACTCGGAAATGAAATTCTATTACTAGTGTATTTCTTCAGTTATCTATCTTCCCAATTTCCTTCTACCCCCATTGCCACCTTACTAAACACACTACGAGATATGTACTTCAAAATGCGCCTGTTTATAGATGTGTATGTGAAGCAGCAAAAATATTTAAACACAGGTTCATGTCATGAAATTTGTAACTTTGCAATACCCTTCCTTTTTTCAAAAGAAAAAGAAAATGATTCAACCCACTTTTAGGAAAAACAAAGGAAGAAATAACCTTAGGATCACAGTAAGATTAAACACACAGGAAAATAATGTAGAGGTTTCTCAAAAAATTAAAAATAGAATTGCTGTATGATTAATCAGTCCCACTCCAGGGTATTTACCCACTCCAGGATATTTACTCAGAAGAATTAAAATCAGGATTTCAAAAAGATATTAGCACCCCAATGTTCACTGTAGCACTATTCACAATAACCAAGACATGGAAACCTAAGTTTCCATCAATAGATGAACTGATCAAGAAAATTTAGCACATATATACAATATAGAATACTATTCAAGTTTAAAAAAAAAGAAATTTTGCATTATGCAGCAACATGGATGAACCTTGACAACAATATATTTAGTGAAACAACCCATTCACAGAAGGCCAAATACTGCATGATTCCACTTACATCAAAGTATCTAAAATAGACAAACTCCCAGAATCAGAGAGTAGGATGGTGGTTGCCAAAGATTAGAGGGAAGAGAGGAGGGTTGCTCATCAGTGGGCACAAAAGTTCAACAATGCAAGATGAATTCATTCTAGAGTCTGGTCTACAACATAGTACCTATATTTAATAATACTGTACACTTAAAATTTGTCATGAGGGGTAGATCTAATATTAAGTGTTCTTATTATAATTAAAAAAAATTAAATACACAATGTGAAATAACTTCTCTATGTCAAGAAACCTTTTGTTTACAGGAATGGTGATAAAGAACTAGTATGAGACTAAACTAGTAGACAGAGAAGCACACTTTTAAATCATAATAGAACATTCTGTGTCATGGGCTACACTGAAAGAAAGAAAAACAATGAAAAGAAGTAAAAAATTATCCACAGAACTAATACGTATTCCGTCACTAATTCATACTTTCTTTATATGTTCAACAAATAACTGCACTTACCACTTAACATCTCCTTATATCCAATTATACATATTAATTGAGCATTTACTATTTGCAAGGAAACCTACAGGGGGAGACAAACATGTCTAAGAGTGGTGCCTGCCCTTGATGAGTTTATAATCTGTTAAAAGTTAAGTGTGTGATGACTACAGCAATGCAGAGTTTAGCATAAGGTATAAAAAGACCAAATTAACTTAGTAATAGGCACAAAAAACAAAGTTAACTCATACAATAATTTTTGATAAAATTTACAAAATAATATGCAGAACTATCAAAAAGATATGTAGGTCAGTACCAAATAACTTGAAAAATAAAACAATTAAAAAAAATACTTCGGACAAAGAATTAATTTGCTAAAAAAAAATTGTTTTTTTCTTCTGAGGAATGGCTCCGTTTTTTGGACTGGGGTGAGGGTTGCATGGGGGATTGAGTACACAAAAGGATAATACAGAGAAAAAGCCAGTGTCTAGACACACTTTAAGTCAGCTGAGCTAAATGTTTTTTTTTTCTTAAAGGAAATGAGGTTTTCAAACTGTAGACTATATTTTTTCTAATATAGTTTTATCAGTTTTACTGCAAAATAAAAAATGCTGTGAAGGCACAAATGTAGTCTTATATTATCCCTGAAGAGATTAAAAAACATGTGGTTAAGATTCTCAAGACTAGATTCCTATTAATCATTCATTTCCATGCAATTATTCAAATGACAGGAAACAACCAGTACAAAATATCACGATTTTAAAACATACAGCGAACAGTCTTTTAAAACCCTTTTTAACCAAGCGAGGAAAAGCTCAATAGCCAATTGGCAAGTGTGATATTTCAGTAGAGAAAATTAGTTGTGCAATGAAGACTGCCCCCAAGTGGAAATTGTTCAAAGTGCAACCAAACAGGTGAACACTGAAACCTGGGTAAATAATTAATTCATTGACATAAATGATGTGCCGTGAACCAATATCAGAATATGTTTATTCAAGATAAGTCTCTACCTTAGCACTAAATTAACACTGACCTCATTCAGTCATCCTACTATCACCAGAGCTAACTCACAGGGACTACAGCCTAAACTAGAAAAGCCCAGGTTACAGGCTGAAGGGCTTGGATACAACGTTACAAGACTTTTTACTTGTATACAAAGAAAAATGTATCTATACTACATGACACTGTTACCATACAACTGTAAAACTAAAATTCTAATATAGTAATAATAAATAAAAATGTTAAATACCATCACTACTTTATACTGGGATGTGCATACTTTGTGTTTTCAAAGAACCATTATGTACACCGCTGCATTTGACCTCCAAGCAGCTTTTCAGGAGGTTGGCAGGAGCAGTTGTTATTACTTTCAGGGATGTGGAAACAGTTGGGAAAGGTTAGGTAACTTGTCCCAGGCTCCAAGGCTGCATGAAGTGGCAAAATTCAGTTTTGAACCTAGGTCTACTACAGTGTCACTCTGCTCCTCTAATGCTGCCAAGTTTTTGTTACCCTAAAACAGAACATAATTATTTCCACCCAAAAACAGCAACAAAAATCGTGTTTATATGGGGGAGGGAGTAAGGAAACAACAGATCAGCCACCTCTCTCAAGCAAAGGGCTTGAAAACAAGTAGTAAAAATTGTTCAGATTATGATAAAGACAGAGTACTTTCAGCTGAAACTATCAAAATATCCCAGAAATGTAATATATCTGTATGTCCTCCACATAAAATCCAGTTTATAACCCTGAAGGGCTTGTTTCCTGAAGACAAAATCTTTTGCCTACTTCTGACACGAAACCAGAGGACCTGAATACACATTTTCCCAAAGAAGAGACACAGGGCCAACAGGGCTATCAAAGACTAGATAAATTTCTTCCTAAAAATCCATCCCCAAGACTTTTTAAAAGTCAGCAGTGGCCTGCTATAAGCCAACCACAAGACAGGGATGTAAGGATCCAGGGACCTCTAAAACACCATTAGAGCCTATAAACGTACTCTGTAAATAGGTAAATGGACACCTCAATACTAAGCACCACGTTATCAGGAATGGATGGCCCGAAAATGGGACTATGTATTTGTGAGATTGCCTGCGTCCCCACTTCCTCACAACAGTGGACATAATCATTCTTTGCAGTCTGCCAATTAAATTATTATAAACTGTAGCTCATTATTCTAATTTACATTTCTTCCAACACTAGTAAGGTAACATTTTATTTTCATGGGTTATTGTTTGCACTGCTTAAATCACATTTTATTTGGGATGTTTGTCTTAAAGATTTTTAAGTGTCCTTTATTTATAAAACATTTAATTCTTTATCATACATACATATTGCAAATCAAAAATTATTTTATTGAAATGTTGAGCAAGAAAGAGAAGTAACATCTGAGCATAAATATTAGTTGATAAGCATATGTACACCATTTTTCAGTATTGTCTCATGGAAACCAGACAGAGAAATCTGGATTTGTCTTTAGTAATCCAATGTGCTGTACTGGTCTCATTGCTCTCAGAAGCTGATTGTCTTGCTCCTTCTCTTTGCCCTTCACCCCAGCCTTCCCTACTGGCCCCAAAGACTGAAGCAGTCTACAGATTCAATGTAATCCCTACCAAAATACCAATGGCAGTTTTTCCATTGAACTAGAGCAAATAATCCTAAAATATGCATGAAACCACAAATAAAACCAAATAGCCCAAGCATTCTTGTTTCCCTTTCTCCCCCAACCCCCAAGTAATCTTGAGAAAGAATGAAGCTGGGGGGTACCACACTCCCTGACTTCAAGCTCTACTAAAAAGCTAAAGTTACCAAAATGCTATGGTACTGGCACAAGAACAGACACATAGACCAATGGAAAACATAATTACAGAGCCCAGAAATATACCCACACCTACATGGTCAATCATCTTTGAAAAAGGAGGCAAAAACACACAATGGAGAAAGGACAGTCTCTTCAATAAATGGTGCTGGGATAACTGAACAGCTACATGCAGAAGAATGAAACTGGATCACTGTCTTGTACCATACACAAAATTAAACTCAAACTAGATAAAAGATCTAAATATAAGACCTGAAACCATAAAACTTCTAGAATAAAACACAGTAAATTCTTGAACATTGTCATTGGTAAATTTTTTCTGGCTATGTCTCCCCAGGAAAAGAAACAAAAGCAAAAATAAAAAGCAGGGCTACATCAAAGTAAAAGCTTGTACAGCAAAGAATACCATCAACAAAATAAAAAGGCAACAGACTCTATGGGAGAATATATTTGCAAATAATTTATCTGTTAAGGGGCTAATATCCAAAATATATAAAGAACTCATATAACAACACCAAATTAGACAACCCAGTTAAAATATAGGCAGAGGACCTGAACAGACATTTTTCCAAAGAAGACAGATGGAGGGGCAACAGACACAGTAATCAAGTCAATTTGGTACTGGCACAAGAACAGACCCATAGATCAATGGAATAGAATAGAGAGCCCAAATATAAACCCTCACTTACATGGCCACTTAATATAAAATAAAGGAGCCACGAATATACAATGGGGAAATGGCAGCCTCTTAAACAGCTGGTGTTGGCAAAACTGGACACCTACATGTAAGAGAATGAAACTGGATTACTGTCTAACTCCATACACAAAATGTTGGCAGCCGCGCTCAGAAAATAGCGCCCAATGCAGGGCAGCCGGAAGGCCCCGAACTTCCTAATGACAAATCATCCCACACCACTAAACTACATGCTAATTGCGCCTTGGCATAAGGACCAATGAGACCCACCAAATTGTTATGCTAATAAGGCATATGGAGCCGCACCAACCAGGTCAGAGCATGAGAACTATATAAGCAAGCCTCTCCTTCCCCTCTGGGTCCTGCCCAACTCATTTGTTTCACAAAGAGCTGAAGAATAAAGCTTTCTGCAGAAGAATCCTGCTGTTGTTGCGTGCTGTTCTTGCCGGCGAGGACGAGGCACACGACAAGTGGTGCCGAAACCCGGGAACCAGAACATCACCGGCACAGGGAGGACCCTTCAGACATCTGGAGAGGATTCAGAACTGCAGGTCAGAAGAAAGCCCGGAGGGGTAAGTTCCGAGAGGCCCCTGCTTTTTAGGATGATGGTTGATGGTTCTCTGTAAATAAGGAGGCACCATGGGGAATGCACCGTCATTAGTCACGGCGCTGCAGACAGCTCTCAAAGAGCGAAACTTGAAGGTCTCCAGCAAAGTCTTAGGATCTTTTGTGAAGGAGATAGACCGTGTGGCCCCCTGGTTCATTTGTTCAGGGTCCCTCTCAATCCCGAGCTGGGACAAACTGGGGAAAGATCTTGATAGAGAGGAGGAGGAGGGTAGCCTGAGGGGAGGCACCAGGCCCCTCTGGAAACTGATTAGAGCTTGTCTGCAAGATGAGAGATGTGAAAAGGTAATAAAAGAAGGTCAGAGAGCATTGACAGATATCCAAGAGAGCATGTCAGAAACGGAACGGGAAACAGAGAGCGCGCGCGGCCGAAAAAAGGCCACAAAAATGAAAGTAAAGAAACCCCAGAGTGAGGGAGAAAGCCCGCCTAGGGCAAAAGCGAAAGAGCCCCGAGAAGCGAGTGACGATCGCCTCGGAGAAAATAGTAAATACCCCTGGAAAGAGTTGAGGGACCTCCAACTCTCCAATAGGGAATCTGAGGAGGAATTAACGTCCGCAGAGGAAGGGGAAGAAAATAAAACCGCAGAGTGCAGAAGTAAGGGAACCAGCAAAGTTGAAAAGCGGACCAAGGAAAAAATGAAAGCAGGGTGTCCCCCGACGCCCGTTGCCCCGCCACCTTACGTGAGTGGCGCACTCTCCTTTTGCCACCCAGATACTCTTCAGGCAATTAGACAAATGTTTCCTGTATTTGAGGATAATGGTGTACGCTCTCACCAACCCCTGAGTCATAAACAAGTTAAAGACTTAGCGGAATCCGTCCGAGCGTATGGGGTCAGTGCCAACTATACCATAGCACAAGTTGAGAGATTAACAGAGACAGCCATGACACCCGCAGACTGGCAATATGTAACTAAGGCATGCCTTTCTAGTATGGGGCAATACATAGAATGGAAGGCATTGTGGCATGATATCAGTATGACCCAGGCACGCGCAAATGCGGCCGAAGGACAGCCTGCGTGGTCATATGATATGCTGACGGGCCAAGGACAGTGGGTAGCCAACCAGACCGCCTTCCCCTTACAGGTATACGCACAAATAAACACGTGCGCCGCCAAGGCATGGAAAGCCCTCACCAACAAAGGAGAAGTGTCCGGCAATTTGACAAAAATTATTCAAGGCCCGAGCGAGCCATTCTCTGACTTTGTCGCTCGTATGATGGAGGCCGCAGGCAGAATATTTGGAGATCAGGAACAAGCAATGCCCCTAGTGGAGCAATTAGTATTTGAACAATGTACCAAGGAATGCAGACAGGCGATAACACCCTGGAAACAAAAAGGGATACACGCCTGGTTGAAAGCCTGTAGAGAAATAGGAGGGCCACTCACCAATGCGGGCCTAGCCGCGGCCATATTACAGAGCCACAAACAAGCCAGGATCACTAACAGAAGTATCAAATGCTTTCAATGCGGGAAATTAGGACATATAAAGAGAGAGTGTAGGAGCCCAGCTTCAGAACAAACAACCCAAAAGACCCCTGGGTTGTGCCCTAAGTGTAAGAAAGGCAGGCATTGGGCCAATGAGTGCTGGTCTATTAAGGATATAGAAGGGAAACCCTTAGAACTGCCAAAAAACGCCCAGAGGGGCCCCCGTCACCAGGGCCCGCAAATATATGGGGCAACCAGCACGCAAGTGTCATTCGGGAACAACCAGGCCCCCCAAGGAGAGCCACTTCAGGTTCCGCGGGATTGGACATCCGTGCCACCACCAGAATAGTGTTGACTCCACAGATGGGAGTTCAGCCTATCCCTTCAGACTTTAAAGGCCCCCTACCACCAAATACCATTGGGTTACTCCTAGGGCGCTCTTCTGCTGCATTGAAAGGCCTGGTAGTTCATCCCGGAGTTATAGATCAAGATTATGAAGGACAGGTAAAAATCATGTGTTCGGCTCCCAGAGGAATCTATCCTATATCCCCGGGAGACCGCATAGCCCAGCTCTTAGTTTTACCTAGTCTCCACGCCAATTATCCTGCTACCAACACGGAGAGGGGAGAAAGGGGCTTCGGCTCCTCTGACTGGGATTCAGCCTTCATAGTATTAGATTTAGCAGACAGACCAAAATTAACTCTTCAAATAGAGGGAAAGAGCTTTGAGGGAATCCTAGACACTGGAGCAGATAAAAGTATTATCTCTGCAACCTGGTGGCCCTCCAAGTGGCCTGTGACCCAATCCTCACATTCATTACAAGGTTTAGGATATGAGTCAAGCCCTTCAATTAGTGCCAAACCATTGAAATGGCGAGCCCCTGAAGGACAAGAGGGTACAGTCACCGCTTATGTACTCCCTCTACCGGTCAATTTATGGGGGAGGGATGTCATGAGAGACTTAGGCCTCAAACTCATTAATGAATACTCCACCCCCGCCCAAGGCATGATGATGGACATGGGATACATCCCTGGCAAGGGGCTGGGGAAACACCAACAGGGACGCATAGAGCCCATCCTGCCCAAAGTAAAGAATGACCGTCACGGCCTGGGTTTTTCATAGGGGCCATTGAAGATGCCATGCCCATACCTTGGCTCACAGAGGAGGCCGTATGGGTTCCTCAGTGGCCCCTATCCTCTGAAAAATTAGAAGCAGCTCATTGCTTAGTGCAAGAGCAGCTCCAAGTGGGACACCTAGAACCCTCTGTGTCCCCATGGAACACACCCATATTTGTAATCAGGAAAAAGTCAGGATCATGGAGGTTGCTTCATGATCTGAGAGCAGTAAATGCTCAAATGAGAATGCTTGGACCCATACAACGGGGACTGCCACTCCTCTCTGCCTTACCCAAAGAATGGAAAGTGCTCATAATAGATATTAAAGATTGTTTCTTTTCTATACCTCTAAGCTCCAAGGACAGGGAAAGATTTGCTTTTACTTTGCCAGCTATTAACCATGAACAACCCGATGCCAGATTTCAGTGGAAGGTCCTCCCTCAAGGAATGGCAAATAGTCCCACCATATGTCAACTGTATGTTCAGCGGGCGCTAGACCCAATTCGTAAGACCTATCCCATGCTAAAGATCATCCATTACATGGATGACATCCTTCTTTGCTCCCCACAACCAGCGGAAATAGAAGAAGCATATATAGATCTCACTAGATCCCTAGAAAATTGGAGACTGAATATAGCAAGCGAGAAGGTCCAAAAATCTAGTGTTAGCAAATTCCTAGGAGCAACCATTTACACAGATGTAATTTGCCCCCAAAAGCTTGAGATAAGACATAATCAGTTGCGAAATTTGAATGACTTCCAAAAACTCCTAGGGGATATTAATTGGTTGCGGCCATACTTAAAGATACCCACCACTGAGTTGACACCACTGTTTAAAATCCTAGAAGGAGACCCACAACTAACGTCACCGCGCTCCCTCACACCTGAGGCATTACAAGCCATTCGCAAAGTGGAACAGGCTTTGATGACAGCACAGCTAAATAGGGTTCAATTGAATGAACCCTTTGAGTTGTGTGTCCTTCCCACCCCAGAGCTGCCAACAGCAGTCTTATGGCAGCACGGCCCACTGATCTGGATTCATCCCCAAGCCTCTCAGGCTAGGACAATAGAGTACTATCCGGCAGCCATGGCCAAACTTGCTTTGAGAGGAGTAAAAACCTCCATGACACATTTCGGAGAGGCTCCAGCTAAAATTATAACCCCTTACAGCATAGAACAGATACAAGTATTATGTGCTATGAACGATGATTGGGCCATACTTGCTTACAGTTTCTCAGGAACCTTTGATAATCATTTCCCTAAACATCCCCTCATCAACTTCGCCAAAAATCATCTCCTAGTATTCCCTCGGGTCACTAGCCTAACCCCGCTGCCTCATGGAAAAACAGTTTACATGGACGGGTCTAAGACAGGCACAGGTGCCTATGTCCATGATGGCAAAGTTGTGACAAAAGGCTACACGCCTGACACTCCACAAATAGTGGAATGTCGCATAGTCTTAGAGGTCCTACAAATCTTTCCTGAACCTTTAAATATTGTGTCTGACTCCTGTTATGTAGTTAATGCAGTCAAATCTCTAGAAGTGGCCGGGCTAATCAAAGCGTCCAGCCCAGTAGCCACTTTGTTCAAACAGATACAATCAGCACTACTTCATAGGCAATCTCCTTTGTATATAACTCATATCAGAGCACATTCAGGCCTTCCCGGGCCTATGACCCAAGGCAACCACTTGGCAGACCTCGCAACCAGAAATATAGCTTTTCCCCTGCTAGACCCTATCACCACAGCTTCAAAATTCCACACACAATTTCATGTCACTGCCGAAACGCTGCGCAAGCGGTTTAGCATAACCAGGGCCGAAGCTAGGAACATTGTCCTTAGCTGCCAACATTGCTGCAGCTTCCTTCCTGCACCTCATGTTGGGATCAACCCCAGAGGTATTAGGCCTTTACAAGTCTGGCAAATGGATGTGACGCATTTTTCACCTTTTGGGAAACTTAAATACGCACACGTATCCGTGGATACTTGTTCAGGAGTCATCTTTGCCTCCCCATTGTCAGGAGAGAAAGCTTCCCATGTCATCCAGCACTGCCTTGAAGCTTGGAGCGCATGGGGGTTACCACAGATTCTGAAAACAGACAATGGCCCAGCCTATACCTCTACAAAATTTGCTCAATTTTGTCATCACATGGGGATAAAACATATCACTGGCCTTCCCTACAACCGACAGGGTCAAGGGATTGTGGAACGCGTGAACCGCACACTCAAATCCTATTTACTTAAACAAAAAGGGGGAATTGAAGATATACCCCCCACACCAAAAACTGCCATAGCCCTAGCACTTTTCACTATAAATTTTTTGAATCTGGATGCTCAAGGCCATACAGCAGCGGATCGCCATAATCAGTGGCCAAAAGACCCACAAGAACTAGTAAAATGGAAGGACGTGTTATCTAACCAATGGAAGGGCCCGGATCCAATCATAATCAGATCCAGGGGAGCTGTGTGTGTTTTCCCCCAGGGTGAAGAAAATCCCTTCTGGATCCCGGAGCGCCTAATGAGGAAAGTCCTAACAAAGGAGATGACTTCGCTGTACCTCCTGACCCTGCTCCTGACACTGGAGACCCCGACTCAGGGAGTATTGAGATGGGGAATCCTGTCTGCCTTTCCTAAGCCTATGCCTGTCCGTTTCAATGCAGCCGTTTTTCCCCGCTTTTTCACCACCAACTCTAGTATGAACTTGCCCTACCTAGAAAAGGACACCCTAACAGCCCCGTTGGGAGAAAACCGATCCTTCGTAACTAATGGGTCATTATGCTTCACCACTCAGAATCTAGCTGGCTGTATCTCCCTGAAACGGAGGAAATACGGATGGTTCAGTGACATAATTCTAGAGGCCAGTGGCCTCCCCATTATGTCAGCTAAATTTGAAGGGCCTAATAAGGAAGGGAGCCCGCCCTATAAGAACATGACTATCCACCAGATGGTTCTCTGGATCAATGGCACATTTGTACACTCTACCAGGAACAATTCCACCGACAGACCTCGTCAACCCAAATATGCCTCCCATTGTGTGGGCGACTATGAGGGAGAGCTGTGGCCCTGGACTGACTGTCAGTCAACTGTAGTAACATGGGCAACTGAGAGGCAGGAGTTTACCATCTCCCCAGATATGGAGGGACGGCCAGCCAATGAGGCTTGGTGGCCAGTAAAGGTGCTCGAAGGCGAGTTTCGTCAGCAGCTGAGCATGAACCCCTTCCATAAATGGATGCTGTGTGGAGTCAATGGCTCGTGTACCGACCTCTCCCCCTTTTCTGCCCTCCAGGGTGGGGGAATCGGTGTAAAAAATATTACCTTTTGGTGCGAGAACAACCACACGCGCGCACACTGGAACATGACCATGACCCATAACAACGAGAACTACACGTGTTCAGCAAAATCAGGTCCAGAGTCACCTAATTCCCTTTTTCCACCTTCTCCAGTATGCGTATACCCCCCATTTCTGTTTATCTTATCCAATAGTAGCTTTGACTCCTGCTCCAATGAAACCTGCTTTCTGTCTCAGTGTTGGGATGCGCGTAACTTTACCAATGCTTTGGTAGTCCGCATCCCCCGTTGGGTCCCTGTTCCCGTAGACGCCCCTAACACCATGACTCTGTTTCGAGAAAGGCGCGATTTCGGCATTACAGCCGCCATAGTGCTCCTGATCTCCGCGACCGCGGTCGCAGCCACCGCCGCTGGTATAGCTTTAGACACCTCCATCAAATCGGCTACAGAGCTCAATAACCTTGCAGCCTCAGTAGCTTCTGCCCTGGACCAGCAGTCCACACTTGATGGGAAACTGAAAGGAGGAATAATGATCCTCAATCAACGCATAGATCTCGTGGAGGAACAAATGGAGGTGCTCTGGCAAATGGCCCAATTGGGATGTGAGTGGAAATATCGTGCCCTCTGCATCACTAGCATTCAATATGAAAATTTTACACGGGCAGCTAATCTGTCACGAGACCTGTCCCAGTATCTTTCAGGAAACTGGTCCCAAGACTTCGATGGGACACTAGAAGAGCTGCGGCGAGAAATAATCCACATCAACTCCACCCGTCTAGATATCTCCGTAGCGGAAGGACTCTCTTCCTGGTTCCTCAGAGCTCTCTCCCACGTCAAGGAGTGGGCGGGCATGGCTGGGATGGGCGTGTTCCTGCTTGGAGGTCTCATGCTCTTACTCTGGTTGTTATGCAGACTCCGCAACCAACATAAGCAGGACAAGGTGATCCTTGCTCAAGCCCTAATGGCGATAGACGTTGGCGCCTCTCCCCAAGTGTGGCTCAACATGCTTAAGAAGGAAGCTCGGCTTTAGCTTGAGGTAGCTCTTGCACCCAGAGCCCATGTGGCACTGCACCAGGCCCGAGTACCTCAATGCTTAATCACAGCTTTCTTTAAGAAGCTCATGGTGCAAGAGGGTTGAGAAAAAAAGGTCCAAACCCTTTGTACCAAGCGGTCCCAACGCCAGCCAGAGGATGCGAGGCAAAGCACTGCAAGAGGTCTTGGACCCCTCTGAGAGGCATGCCTGACTGCATAGGGGTAGATGCCCAGAACCCCTCTCCAAAAAGGGGGCATCAGGAAGTATGATGGAGGTCAGGCCTCTGTCTCTGCCTCTGCTGGCAAGGTCCGCCTTGAGCTTCTGTTAGACAAAAAAGGGGGAGATGTTGGCAGCCGCGCTCAGAAAATAGCGCCCAATGCAGGGCAGCCGGAAGGCCCCGAACTTCCTAATGACAAATCATCCCACACCACTAAACTACATGCTAATTGCGCCTTGGCATAAGGACCAATGAGACCCACCAAATTGTTATGCTAATAAGGCATATGGAGCCGCACCAACCAGGTCAGAGCATGAGAACTATATAAGCAAGCCTCTCCTTCCCCTCTGGGTCCTGCCCAACTCATTTGTTTCACAAAGAGCTGAAGAATAAAGCTTTCTGCAGAAGAATCCTGCTGTTGTTGCGTGCTGTTCTTGCCGGCGAGGACGGGGCACGCGACAACAAAACTGAACTTAAAATGGATCAAAGACCTGACTGTAAGTCATGAAACGATAAAACTCTTAGAAGAAAACATAGCAAATATCTCTTGAATATAAACATGAACAACTTTTTTCTTAACGTATCTCCTTGGGCAAAGGAAACAAAAGCAAAAATGAACAAATGGGACTACATCAAATTAAAAAGCTTCTGTACAGCAAAGGACACCACCAGTAGAACAAAAAGGCATACTACAGTATGGGAGAATATATTCATAAACAACTCATTGGATAAGGGGTTAATATCCAAAATATATAAAGAACTCACACTCCTCAAGACCCAAAAAACAACCGGATAAAAAAAATGGGTGGAGGACCTGAAAAGACACTTCTCCAAAAAAGAAATACAAATGGCCAATAAGCACATGAAAAGATGCTCCACATTGCTAATTATAAGGAAAATGCAAATTAAAACCACAATGAGATACCACCTCGTACCAGTTAGGATGGCTACTATCCAAAAGACAAGAAAGAACAAATGCAGGCAAGGATGCCAAGAAACTAGAACTCTTGTACACTCTTGGTGGGAATGTAAATTGGTGCAACCACTGCGGAAAGCAATATGGAGATTCCTCAAAAAAATAAAAATAGAAATACCATTTGACCCAGTCATTCCAGTCCTAGGAATTTACTTGAAGAAAACAAAATCCCTGATTCAAAAAGACATATGCACCCCTATGTTTATCACTGCACTATTTGCATATGGAAGCAACCTAAGTGTCCATCAATAGATGAAAATAGAAAAGAAGATGTGGCACATAAACACAATGTGGTATTATTCGGCCATAAAAGGAAAGGAAATCCACCCATTTATTTGCAACAACATGGATGGATCTAAAGGGTATTATGTTCAGTGAAATAAGCCAGGCAGAGAAAGACAAATACCATATGATTTCACTTATTTGTGAAGTACAAAATCAAAGCAAGAGATGGCTAAAAGATGGCAGTGTGAGAAGTGAGAAAGAAACTTCCTCCCCAAATCACATATAATATGAAAATATGGCAAATACAACTAATCCTGAAATAGCAACAAAAGAGAAGGCTGCGCAGACTGCCTACACCTGGGGAAAACAGCAGACCTCAGGATAAATGGGTAAAGTATCAAAGTCGTGATATGGCAGGATCCAAGCCCTTCCTTCACTCCAGCTCACTGAAGGGAGGAAGAGAAATGGAGCAGGGAGGGGGTGGAGGGCTAGGACTACTGAACACACAGCACTGGAGATCTGCTCTGGGAGCACGAACCAATTACATGGTGCTCTGGAGATTAGTGGGGTTAGAAAGATAAGACAGGTGGAATACATGGAGACTCTGAGATTCCAGTCACTTATGGAGACAGGTACCAACAACCGGCCACTATGGAACACAATAAAGCAGGCAGTCTCAGAGACTTCCTAACAGCTCAAGGGCAGCTCAAGGGGCAAGAGCTGCACAGAGCTTCCTGCTCAGGAGAAAGGGCAGGTAAACAAAATTGTCCCAGTACACTCTGCCCAGCGAACTTTCAGAAGCTTCAGAAGCTCCACCGCCCTGGCTGGCAATGCAGCTATGAGGCCCCCCACCACAATAGATAGCCTTCTGCTCCTTCCTCCTGTTGCTAACCAGCTACCCCCGCCATTGCACCAGGCCAGCCAGACGGTGGCCCCTCCTACAGCAGCTACAAGTGCATACATAGAGGCTCCCCCCTGTACATTCGTACCACTGGCCCTGGCAGTGGAGGCAGGCACTGCAGCCAAGAAGCAGGAAAGAGCTCTTGCCTCCTGACAGGCACCAGCGCTGCACATCTGTGACCCCTGCCATCACTCCAGGGGCTGAGCAGCTCCAGAGAGTAGAGCTTCTGAGCACTAAAGGGCGCCACCTACAAATATGAAATGTCAAAGGAACCTGGTTCAAACCAAAATCCCACAAACACCAGAAAGAGGATCAACTGAAACTGAACTCACCTGAAAGTTCCCGCAAGAGATTTCAAAAGAATCATCATAAACATGTTCACAGAGCTACAGAAAAATATTCAAGAACTCAGGGAGTAATTCAGGAATGAGACAGAAACTTAAAAAAATAGTATCTGAAATGAAACATACAATGGAGGGATATAAAGGCAGATTAGATGAAGTAGAGGAGATGTTAAATGAAATAGAAATTAAAGAACAGGAATACAAAGAAGCTGAGGCACAGAGAGAAAAACCTATCTCTGGAATGAAAAAATAGTGAGAGAACTGTGTGACCAATCCAAATGGAACAATACTCGCATTATAGGGGTACCAGAAGAAGAGAGAGAAAAAGGGATAGAAAGTGTCTCTGAGGAAGTAATTGCTGAAAACTTCCCCAATCTGTGGAAGGAGATAGTCTTTCAGGCCGTAACAGTGCACAGATCTCTCAACACAATGAACCCAAGGAAGATAGCACCAAGAGATATAATAATTAAAATGGCAAATATCAAGGATAAGGACAGACTATTAAAAGCAGCCAGAGAGAGAAAAAAGATCACATACAAAGGAAAATCCATCAGCAGACTTCTCAACAGAAACCTGACAGGCAACAAGGGAGTGGCATGATTTACTTAATGCAATGAAGCATAAGGGTCTCGAAACAAGAATACTCTATCCGTTAAGATAATCACTTAAATTTGAAGGAGGGATTAAACAATTTCCAGATAAGCAAAAGCTGAGAGAATTTACCTCCCACAAACCATCTCCACAGCGTATTCTGGAGGGACTGCTATAGATGGAAGTGTTTCTAAGGTTAAATAGCCATCACCAGAGGAAATGAAATCATAGTAAAGAAAATAGACCAATTAATTACTAAGCAGATGCAAAATCAAATCAACCACCCCCAAAGTCAGTCAAGGGATAGACAAAGAATACAGAATATGATACCTAATATATAAAGAATGGAGGGGGGGAGGAAAAAAGAAGAACTTTTAGACTGTTTGTAACAGTATACTAAGTGAGTTAAATTAGACTGTTAGGAAGTTACCCTTGAACCTTTGGTAACCACTAATCTAAAACTTGCAATGGCAAAAAGCACATAACATCAAGATCGCTGCTCTTGGAGGTTACAGAAGCCATCCACTGGTAGGATACGGTGTAAAACCTCACCGCAGAGCATCGGTATAGGTATGAGTGGCTTGTTTTAACTTTTCCTTTAAAAATAGGATTATTTCATTTAACAAATTTTCATTTTGCTTCTCCTGACATATGGCAAAATCTGGCCCACTTCAGAGACGTCTCTGCTCCCAGGTCCTAGTCTCCCTACCCACTGCCTTTCGGATCCTCTATCACCTGCCTGACTCCGGCAAGTAGCTGAGTTCACAGCCCGTGCCCGGATGTCAGCGGACTTGGAGCGCAGTGCTTCGGGCACACAAACCCCGGCGAGGTTCTTATCACATGCTCTCTTTAAAGAAGACCCTCTCAAGAGCTTAAAAAACTTCAGGCACAGGGAACCAAACACCGAACGCCTGACTTTTCAAACGCAAGCGTATGACGTCTCTACTCCTCTGGGGGTGATTCCAGCCCCTCGACGTCTTCTTCGCAACCTTGACCTGACGGCGGCCTCAGGGTCTACCGGCAGGAAGAGTCGCAATCGAAGCACAGACGAGCTGGAGGAAAACTTCCAACCCACAGCCCAGCCCGGCCTCTCTCCTCCCGCAAGCCCTGCGGCGAGGCGGGCTGCACTTGTGTGACTAGGTGCTCGTGGCTCCCCCTCAGGGCTGGCCAGCCCCACCTCCCCCTCCTCGGCCGACTCGGCGCCCCGAAACAGCCGCTCCCCTCCCGCCCCCTCCCGGCCGCCCGCAGCCCCGACGTCGGGACCGCAGAGACGCTGCACGCGTTTCCCCGGCCCGAAAAAGGGGGTCTCGGGCACCCGCCCTCCAGCCTTCTCGTGCTCACTACCCCCACGCCGGTGACAGTACCACCCGCCCGTCGAATCTCAGCTGCAAAGCCTTGAATCCGGCCGGCAGCGACACACGCAGGCAGAAACGCTGGAGTTCAGACCTTGGCGGAGGGAGGAGTGAGGGAGTGATTTCTCCGTTTCCGAGGAGCAGGAGGCCGTCGTTTCCCAAGTGCGCGTGCGCGGTGGTGTGGTGTGTGTGTGTGTGTGTGTGGGGGGGGGGGGGTGTGGGTGCGTGTGGGTGGGTGGGCTGTCCTTTGGAACTCTGGGAAATGTAGTCCAACGTGCTTTCCGTCCTGGGAAAACTTGCACGATGGGCCAAGCGGTAGTTTCTGCGGCTGGAAGTGGTGGGACTTGCTAGAACCCTTGTGGTAAAATGGCTGATTGGGCACCTTGCGTTTGTCCATTCACCCATCGTTTTGTCATTTACTTAAGCGCTTTCTGGATTTAGGCACTTGCTTAGAGAAATAAGGCATAGCCTCTATCCTTAAAGGGCTTTCAGAAATAGCCCCTAAGAAGGAAAGGCACCCATACCAATGGGTACAGATTTCTCAGGATATAATCCCTGAATTTCCTGCAGGAGAATGATCTAGGAAGTGTCAAAAAGAGTCAGGATCCCCACAGTGGCCTCCTGAAATAGAATCCCAGGGGACAAAAAAAAGTTCAACCAAGTTGTCCTACATGGTTTTTGCTTTTGTATGTTAAGAACAGTCATATGGTGTAATTCATTCATGTAGCATTAAGCATCTATGAGTGGCAGGCACAAATTCACAGATGAACGATTAGGTCCTTCAGAGCTATTCAGTTATTTAATAAGAGTTGCAGCATTCTACAACTCATGACAAATAGGCACAAATTGGTTAATGTTGCCAGAATAAATGGACCATATCTCTGCTGGAGAGCAAAAAGGAAATCTTTCCAGCGGAGATGGCCTAAAACAACTTTAAGAAGTGAACTCTGCAAATAAAAGAAGACATTACAAGTAATGGAAATACCAGCTAGACTGTGGGGGCGGGGGTTCTTTGGGGACGGTGGGGAGTGCAGAGTAAGGCCACAGTAACTAAACTCTCCAGTATTGATGGTTTTCTGTATAGTTATAGGACGTGAAGGCTTGGAAACACTGTTTAAAATGCTATCTCCTTGCATCCCTACAAAAACTGCCCTATATAGCTGTCATGTCCTTTATATACAGGAGGAACTGACACACTGTGAAGTGAACTGGCCTGTCCCATGCTACTTAGTTCATAAGCTTCCCCTTTGAACGTCCTGATTCCATCACTGTACAATTGCTTGCGATCTCTTTCCCAGATGCTCCAACCATCATTATGTTTTCATCATCAAAATAAAATTTCTTTTGAAAGTGCTTTGGAAAGTGACTGTCAACTTCTAAAGTGAAGAGCAGTTATTCTATTTTTAATGTGTGATGCTAAGTGCCTAGGTTTTCAATTAAGAGGAACTGTTGTTTTGCAAACAGGCACAACATATCAAACTAAGCCATAAACCTCTTCACATACAACATGCTCTGACACATGGCACACTTGTTGGGGTGCATCTTGCCATATGGACCTCGAACAGGATCACAGTCTGCGGTGCACACCAGCTTTCAGTTTCTCACCATGTCCCGGAATTCATGGCACTGATCCTGCAGGTAGGAGCGAAAAAGAAAAAAGATGTTACTATGATAATCTGATCGTTACATCTGAATATAAAATTGCATGGTTAGATACAAACTCATACCCTTGAGGGGGAAATAAAAACCTAGGGAAAATTACATCTTAGAGATGGAATACGTTTTAAAGGCACCCTAATTCAATATCTGCTTAGGGAGTGGGAATCCTCTGCAGAGCATCCCAGGCAAATAATTGTCTTGCCATGGTTGGTAGTATAATAGGGAAGTTTTCTACTCCTTTTACTCTTCTTCTGGGACTCTCATAATGCAAATGTTTGGATGTTTGATATTGTCCCAAAGCTCTCTTAACTTATCCTCATTTCCTTTTTTTCTTTCTTATTTCTGTTCAGCTTGAGTACTTCCTATCACTGCCTTCCAAGGTGCTGACCAGGTCTTCAGGACCCTCCAGTGTGCTGCTGATTCCTGCTCATGTGTTTGTCATCTTGTACCACTCCCTATCATGGCTCATAGGTGATATACTCATTAATTTAATAAAATGTTGGCTAATTGTTCTCCAAAGCAGCTACATAGGTCAATACTTCATTTTATATCATGAAGGCTCTTTGTTTTACCCATATGCTTACTATCATGTGTATAGGTTGATCAAATTTTTACCAACTTGGTATGTGTAAAATGATCTAATTTTTGGTTTGGGTTTTCCCAACAGCTGACAAGGCTGAGAATATCTTTGGAAATGTGCCAACTGTTTAGTGGCTGCCAAGAGGCCGAGCCCATGTGGGGGGCACAGTGTGAGGCAGGACCTACTGGAGGTAAGGAAGGCTGCAGCTGGCTGGATCACGGCCTGGCTCTAGAGCAGCAAATGCATACTGTCCCTCAGGGAGGAGACGGTGGGGAAGTGGAAGTAGAATGGAGCTAACTTGAGTTCAAACCCTGTACAGAGCTCTTTTGTTTCCAGGAGACTGGAGCCTAGAACAGAAGCCGGGGAATGAATCCTTCATGCTTGACAAGCACAGGATTCATGATGGCCATAGGATGTAAAGCCAGAGGCTTCCTCTTTCCCTGAAGGCTCCGGGGAAGTGACAGGGGAAAAGAGTTGCAAAAGAGACAATGGGTTGTTGAAATACATGAGCCTGTTCCCTACAGGGGGGAAAATCCAATAAATGTTGGGGCTATGTGGAATCACAAGGTGTTTGCAAACCCACTATAAACATACACCTCACATATAACTTACATGTGTACATAATTTATATGGTACTGTTAAGATAGGACACTTAACCATGTTCTATGGGGCAGGCATGGGTCTAGGCCTGTTTCTCTCAGGTAATGCCTTCCTCACCCTTGGGGAGATTTAGTAATGTGGTTACCCTAGATGCATAAAGTAATTGTCTTTTATTTAATCCATATCATTGGTTCCAAACTTCAATTTGATGGTAGAGTTTGTGTTGGGTAAAAGGGATCCCCCGTCAGTGGTTTGCTCTGATGCACGTGTCATGATGCTACGGAACCCTGCCTGACTTACATCATAATGGCCCTACTGGTGTACGTAAGCCCTGGCCAGGCCAGTGAGTGAGTGAGTGAGTGAGGAGAGAGCCCCTTCAGTTGTTTGTTGTCCTTGAATATACAGATCTGCTTCTTGGCTGTCATCACTTGAACCTCTGGCAGCAGAGTTCCAGGGAGGAAGGCACCTGATTTAAAGTCATTATCTGAAGTGCAGAGCCATGAAGCAAAAACAAAAAAGGAAACATTTTGAAACCACACGTTCAGAGAAGGTGCTGCACGTGAAGCCCCAGGATGAAAAACAAGCAAACATCATAAAAGATTTGGCCAAAACCAACCAGGTAAGGCATTTAAGGGGATATTTTACCATTTCTCTTACTAAAGCCTGCTTCTTCTGTATTTTATTTTTAAAGCCCACAGAGCTACCAGAGACAAAGATAGAGGCATGTGGCAGGAGATACTTGGGAATTCAGCCAATTGAAGCCATTTTCACATCTTCGTCAGGGCCTCTTTCCCTCCCTGCTAGTGTCTGGCCCACTTCATTCTCACTCTCACCCTGACCTCCACCTTCTGTTAAAATTACAATAACATCAAGGTACTAGCTGACTGGTAACATCAAGGTACTCATTGATATGAAGATGTAGTCCTTCCAAAGAGCAGATCCATTTTAAAAGGAAACTCTTAAAGTTAGATCAGTTTTGTAAAAATCCAACAGGCTAACATAATCATTTTATCATTTACTCACCTGATCCTGTACACAAGGCACACTGCCAGCCACCTTATGTAAATCATTTCAAATTTTCCAACAAATTTTCAATGTCAGAGTCATAACTTAATCCATTTAAGACAGAAGAACTGGTTTCAGATCTCAACCCTGTGAACATACTAGCTCTACTACCTTAGGCAAATTATTTACTAAAAAAGGAATTCGCCTCCTATACTATCTGTAAAGTGCATATCCCCAATTGTTCAAAAACAGTAAATTAAATGACCAAGATGACACATCAGATTTAAAACCAGAACCCAGTCTAGGCTTTATTCTAGCCACACACACCCTTAACTTCACATCAAATCAATCAAAGGTTCTGCCTATTCTCATTGCCAAGGGTTTTCCAAATCCATACTTTCCTCTTCATTCCCCTGCCACTGCCAAACTCAGTACCAGGACAATTTCAGTAGCCCCTTATCCAGTGTTCAGGGTTCTAGTCCTTGACCCCCATAAAACCAAGTCACACTGCAATCTGTTCTCCCTAAAACTGGATGATTGCATTCCTCCATGTGAAACTTTTTAGTGACAGGCAGCCTAGTAAGGAAAGAGCATGGTCTTCAGAGGTTCAAAGCCTAGCTCTGCACTAGCTCTGTGGCCTTAGGCCAGTTACTTAACCTCAATGAATCTCAACTGCTTCCTCTATAAACTGGGAATAACAATCATACCTACCTCTTACGCTTGTTCTAAAGACTAAGTGAGCTAATAACAATCAGAAGTGGGCATTGCCATAACAAGCACGCTAGAAGCTTCTTCTATTGGTATCTCTGTGGCGTTTGCAGTCCTTCATGATCTGCCAAACTGCCAGCCTCTGTGGGCTCCTGCTCCCCCACCCCCTTTATTGCCCTTTGAGCTCTGTGAACACCAAAATTTCACCTACAATGGCCTCGCACACATTCTCAGGGAGGAACACATTGCCTTTTCTACTTGGCTGACACCTTATTCTTCAAGACTGAGCTCTGGCAACGTCTCGTGCAGGAAGGCTTCTCTGTCCATCGACTCTCATGACCCAGTTTAAGTTGCTTCTTGTGCTCCTGCAACACCTTGAACTTGCCCCTGGCATGGGTCAGCACGTTGGGAATGCACAGAAGGCTCTGTTTCCCACGATAAACATCTTGCTTCTCATAAGTCCTCTGTTAGCCTCTATAATGCTGACACCCAGCTCTGTGCCTGGTGCTTAATAAATGCTCATCAAAGTTCACTGAGCCCTAAACTTTTGCTCCCATTACCCAGTTAGAACAGAGAAGTTGCTAGTAAGATTATATGGCCCTGCCTAACTTGCCTTTAAATCATACTATATCTCACATATCTCCAATTCATGCTATAACTATAGCTTTTTGATCAAAATAAACCAATAAATCTTGATTGGCTCATAGCAGCCTCATATCAGCACATAACAGATTAACCCAGAGGTAGAGTGGGATTCACCTACAGAACAGCCAGGTAGACTTAGGTATGCCTACAGGAATGGTGTGATGGGTGGAAATTGAGCATTTCCTTCACATTTCCCAGGCTGGGCAGCTGAACTTCATTTGGTTTCACAATTGAGTATGATTTTGAACAGCAAGAAATTGAATCTCCTCAAAATTATATTAATCTGAAAGCTATCCTTCTGGGCCCATTCACCAAATTTTTGAAATTCTCAGCTATAGGAAGAAAAACAGCAGGGAATCAGCAGTTATTAAATGCCTGAATGTCCCAGATCTCAGACCCATTTCACCATCTTCACAACACTTCCAGTGGAGTCCTGTAAGCCCCAATTTTTAGAGGACAGGGCTGAAACTCAAAGAGTGTTGGTAATTTGCCAAAGCACACACTGCTAGAAAAATAACAGGACTGGGATTACACCTACCATTGACACAAACTTGCCAGGAATTCCAGAGTTTACAGGGACATCTGGTTTTGAGGACTGGATGCAGTGTGGGGTGAAGGCAGGGGGATATTTTTAATCATGTTCCCAATTACAGACAGTTGCTCTGGCTAAATCTATTAAGAAAAACCCCAGTCAATCCCAAGATGGTGGAAGCAAACAGATTAACCCAAAGCTGCTCATTCTTTTTGCATTTACAGACACCATGTCCTGAAAAAGTGACCAGGGCAGATGTTTCTTTCCATCCCCTAATATTCAACAGTTCTTAAATATATTTGCAAAAAGCTCATAAGCTTCTTAAAAGAAGGGCCCATGCCTTAGTCAAATTGAACCCTAAATTCCTTTTGTGATGTATGGTACATAGCCTAACAGATATGTGTTGGGTGAGCAAATAAACAACTGTGACTAACAACTTATCTCCACAGCTTGATTTCTGGTATCCAGATGCCACCCACCACATAGCTGCTAACATGACAGTCAACTTCTGAGTTAGTGAAAAGGAATCCCAGTCCATCCAGTCTGCCTTGGAGCCAAATAAAATGCACTATGAGCAAGTCCTATGCAAATAATCAAATGTGTCAGATATTCATAGTTTGGGAATCTTGAAATTGATAGGGAAGTACTGTTTTTTTTAATTGGACCAAAGTTCACTCTGTGAGAGACAATTTACAGTTCCAAACAGACTATTGAAGCCTGCCAATAGAGATGATGAGCTCAAAAGTGGCCACTCCACTGCATCTTATGTTTGCTCTGATCTACAAGAATAACAATTACCTACATCTGCCATCTCTACAAGCCAGCCCCTGGTAAGGACTGAGTGCATGTGAGCAGGCATGGATGGCTTAGCCACACTCACCCAGGCAGGTAATCAGCCAGAGCTCAGGTGCTACTGGTGACTTCCAACACCACATTCCTGCATTTGAAGTCTTACGATACATAAAAGGAGACCCAAGTAACAGTGCTCACCTTTGAGATGTGGGAATATAAAATATATACTAAATAAAGAATTCTCTGTGTAAGAAATTCTTCCTCAGAGACTGCAAAAGCAGTGCAGTAGAATAATACCTAAATCCAACAGGAGAGAATTCTCAAATGGCCAAAGATACAGAAATGAGTCCTTATGGTCCCAGACAGAAATAAGAGGAAATCAGAATTTATCGAGCACCGAACATGGCCAGGCACGTCTGGGCCCTGGGGCAATGAAGCCCAGTGATAATATAACAAATCAACACATAATCTAGAAAACAAGATGTGTTTTTATACTTTTAAACATTGGTAATTTTATGTACTAAGGGGTCCTCTGCTAACTCCCCTAGCCTTGTCACCCCAGAATTTACCTTTATTGAGATCTTCACTGCTGGGCCCTGGGGCAATGAAGCCCAGTGATAATATAACAAATCAACACATAATCTAGAAAACAAGATGTGTTTTTATACTTTTAAACATTGGTAATTTTATGTACTAAGGGGTCCTCTGCTAACTCCCCTAGCCTTGTCACCCCAGAATTTACCTTTATTGAGATCTTCACTGCTCAAAACACTGCTAAGCACTAGTTCTTTCTCACTTGCTATTTCATGCCTACCTGCTACCTAACCCATTGCTAAAATTCAAAAAGCCTTCTCCTACCTGGGACAAAGATCCTGCAATGTCATATTTCAGAGCGGTAACTTACTGCCACTCATCACAATTTGATTGTACTTATGATACTGTTATAATAGCCTTCTTAAACATAAACTCTATTGAAATTAAGGAAAGACATGCAAGACAAGTAAACAAAAATGCATTCTTTTTCCTGGCTTAATGGCTTAAAAAGTAGCAGGCTATTATTTTTGGTTGTTGTTGATAACCATGTTTTTGCTATTTTTGCAACGGGTTGTGAAACAAATACAGAAGTAAATAAATGGAGCGAACGTATTCAAAAAAAACTTATGTCAGCTTTTCACCCTTTTTAATTAATATATGGATGTATGCTTTCTATTTTTTTATAAATTGTTAGAAATAGACAATTTATAAATATACCTACAAGACTGCAGAAATTAGTAGTGTGTTATGGACTCTGCTTACCCCAAGTTCAGCTGATATTTCAATTCCTTCATCTAAAAGAAATCTCCCCTCCACCCTATCTGCCCCTTGGTGACTGTCTTGATTTACTTCACAGCCAGGTTTTTCAAATGTGTGCTTCAATTATAACCTCACTCTTCACTTTACTTCATTAATATAGACCTGACCTAGTTGTTTGTAAGAATTCAGCCAATTCTTACAAAATATCTAGCCCAAGCTAAAATAAATTTTAGCTGGCCAATTTTGTATAATTTGTTTGAACAGCAAGGTAAAAATGAAGTACTATGTTTTCCTAAATATCCTGGTAATTTAGACCAGAAAGCTAGTTGCTTGACATGGATGTGGATAGTAGAACAAATCACTGTGACAGAAGAGACCTATGCAGGTGGCATCAAATAGGTCCCATCAGCCCCCCCGCCACCCCTTCCCCACTTTGGCCCTCTAGGCTTCTCCTAGCCTGAAACAGTTCTGACTCAAACAGAGGTCTACATTCAGATCCTCACAAATAGTGTGTTTTTCACTTTGTCTTATGCCAAGATACTTCCTTGCTATTTTCATCAACAACAAAAGTGTTAAACTACCTATAAAAATTACTTTATCTAATTAGGACATGATTTCTAGAAATTGGTTCAAATTAGCCACAGTTGTGGGAAAGCCACACAATTAGATAGTTACCTTCCTCAGAAATATAAATATGTAAAGTGATCTATGCAGACAAGAACTATTTAAAATCTTGTCTCCAAGTATTAATTATATAGATAATTTTATTTGCATATTAATTATATGTGTTACTTCATGTCAGTCAGTAACAGAAGAGGGTTCTAAGAACAGAAGCATCTGGTTGGACCCAGGCACTAGCCTGAATAAAACCACGTAATAGGCTGGTTTGACACAATCATTTACTTAGACACCCTTCATGAGACAGTACATATAAAACACTATTTAGAGTATCTGTGTGTGACATTTTAATTTTCAGAAAATTAAATTACTAAGATTTGATTTTAAAGTACCAGGTTTGCTTCCTCTTTTTTAGACTTTTACAAAATCATAAAAGGCTAAGTCCAAAAAAGTAAATAATATGTATATACTAACATACATGAACAAACTGGTAAATAAGTGTCTGAAGGGAAGCCTGAAGAAGCAGAAGCCATATTTAGATGGAGCAGTTAAAAACCCCACTGTTTGTACTAATTTTTAGATATTTGTATTTTAGATACATTTTAGATTATCCTTAATTTGATCAAAAGATAAAATTAGAAAATAAAGTTATTAATGAAAGGAATTCAGAAAACAGCTATTAATATAATAGTAGAACTCAAATGATATAATTGAGTAAAATCTTATTAAATCAACATAAGATTATGTGAGAAATGCATGAGATCTACACTAAACTGACAGTGATCAACACTTAATATTAGTGTCTAATGACCAATATATTGTTTAGTCAGACACAAATTCATTCTGCAAGTATATACACAGTCCCATCACATAACTATTCAATCTAACAAATTATTCTCTTGACTCATCCCGTTCATTTTTCCTTCTGCTCTACATTTTTATGTATTAGTTGCCCAAGAGCACAACGGGTTATACTGATACCTGTTACAAATGTCAGAGATGTTGGTCATGGTGGAAAGCAGACCTCCATGACAGAGAAGAATGTGGATTTCAGAGTGAGGCTGTCTGGGTTCAGTCCAGTTTAAACCACGCATTAGATTTTTTTTTTTGGTATCATTTATCTACGACTACATGAGGAACATTATGTTTACTAGGCTCCCCCCTTCACCAAGTGCCCCCACAAACCCCATAGATATTTAACATTGAAAATTGATTTAACTTTTATCCACCTCGTTTTCATCATCTTTAAAGTAATGGTTCAAAGAAGCTTCATGAAGACTGGGACCATAAAATCATTCTCTGCCAGGTTTCTTTACTACTACAAGTAAAGGAAAACCAGTTATACAAGTGCTTACATGAGTGCATGCGTGCACACTCACACATTCACACATACACACACGGCACAACAGAGGATAGCTAGAAGCTATCACCAGATGCTCTCTTTCCCTCCTAATAAATTAGTGCCTTAACATTTATTATCCAACACAAGTATCCGACTCAAGTATTGGGAAATCCATGTCAATAGATGTCGAGTTTGATACATGGTAACCCATTTAGGGAGCTACTAGAACAAATGGGATCTTGTGTAAACTGGAAATCATGCTTTTTGAGTAACCCCCATCCTGCAGGTGTGCAGGCATGGGAAAAGGGAGCGGTCCGGACCAGCCCATAAGGCCCCGTCACAGTGACTCTGCCTCCCTTCCCCCGGGCGTGCACACACACACACACACACCGAGTCTATGGCAGTTGTATATACTGGCCCAAAGTTCTCCATCCTTCTTTGTTACTCTTTAAAAGTAGCAGAAGGAGGGAGCCTTGAAATCATCAAAATAGAATTCATCTTGCCTCTTCCCTAAACTTCTTACCTGCTTTCTGACCTTGGTTCTGACAGGTTATATTGATACCTGTTACAAATGACACAAGACTTCCTGGAGAGCTGGTCATATCGGCAAACTTAGCACAAGCCTTACTGCACAAGGAGACTAACTACAGGGCTGGGGACAGGACACAAGGATTTTGCTCCTTGTGATGGAGGCATTGTTTTATAATGAACGGTCACAGCTAGAGTACTGAAGCCAAACTTCTCTAGGTTCAATTACCAGCCACCTTATTTTACCAGTTGTGTCAGCCTCGGAAATCTACCTAACCTCTATAAAAATGGGGGTAATAATGGTACCAATTAGTAGTGTTGATGTGAGCATTAAATGATAATATGTAAACACCGTGTTGAGCAGAATGCCTGGCACATATGAAAAGCTCAACAAACATTAGCCATTTACATTATTAAATAATTGTTTATCCTTTCACCTACATTTAGGAATTTATTTTAACAAATTAAGCAAATCTCAGAGTGCCAAAATAATATCTGAGAGAAAGTATTTGGTTTCATCTGCTTAAGACTGGCCGCTGGTTCATGCAAGGGCTCATGAAGATAACATCTGGCCCTAGCTCTTAATTTCCAGCCTTAGGTTTACTTTCTAGTCCCTGTCAGCAACAGTCTGGCATGGTTCCGATGTCCTCGTGCAGCTGCTTTGTGGAAAAGTCATATTTCAGCTCACACGATTTTCTTTTGCTGCTGTTATCACAAGATCTAAACTGATATGTGTCAGTCTAAAAATATTCTTAGATACCAGCTTCCTGTGACTAATACTGCCTTAGGTTACAAATCAACCTCTACGACCATAAAATTTCTCTTTCACCTCATTCCTCCACTTCTGTTAATGCAGATTGAGCAAAAGCCATGTGCTGTTCTTTGGAGCTTAAACAATTAATTATGTCTGTAGTGACCACCCAAAATATAATTTCCAACCTTCTCAGGCCTTGTATGAGTTTTACTACAAAGTGTCCTACCTGATTCCAAATTTGTTGTCACAATGTTTTTTCTCAGAAATCCCAGGTTTATCGTAAGCCAAAAGCCAAGCATAGAGTTAGATATAATCTGCATAATAACGTGCTTGTCAGTGAAGTTAATGAAAATCAATATTCATGAGCAGTACTTGGTATCATGTGCTAAAAAATCTCTAATTAGGAGTATACCTTCTTTATATTCTGCCTCCAAACTCAGATCAGTTAGTCAATCAGCAAGAAGGAATCAAGAAGAGGGGCTCTGCCAGTGTCACAATTCATTATGACAGGAAATGTAAGAACTCAGAGTCCAACAACCACACACTACCAAGGCCTGGTCCAAAGATATGCTAGTCTGTGAAGGAGTCATCAATTTTGTGACAGAATTATACTGAGGTTCACTGGGTGCCTATGGCTCCCCAATCACTTCCCATCTTTCACTTCATTTCATTCTCATCACAATCCTGGCTGGCATGGTCGGTCCCATTGTAAAAGTGAGTAACTGAGGTTCAGAGAAATAGTTAACCCACCCAAGGTAACACTAAGCATTAAGTAGCCAAACCTGGGTTGGAACCCAAGAGTGTCTGACCACAGAGCCTCTTCCCATTAAATCACTGCTTCCTCATTTGATAGAATTTATCGAAGTGAAAGAGTGCACGATACTGTCCTAAATGACTAGAATGAATGCTAAATAATAGACTGCATCTTCCCATCTAGGACTACTGCTAACAGACGGAAAATGCATAAGCAACAAAAGGTGGGTAATGCCTTTTTTATATAGAATCAATAGGAAATAAGATAATCCAAATGAGGAAATTTTCAGAAAAGGACAACTTCAAAGAATCCATTATTTTAAATATTCTCACTGAAGCTACAGTGCCCTACCCTGCAAAATGCAGTGCACTGAATATAGGTTATGCTTGGTTGACAATGTAGCATTACCAACATGCCTGCGTGCAGTGCTGTAAGACGATAATAACCTCAACAGTTATTAAGTCACTATAATATACTGGGTCATTGGGATTGACACCAGAGGACCACTATGACTTCAGTGTTTGCTAAGTCATGTTTATGTAGTTTTATTTCTTTTTTCTGCTGTCAGCTACCACCTGTTGATAGTATGCTTGCTTCCTGTGAGTCATTTTCCCTGTATCCAAGGCATTCCTTCTAGGTTAAACAAGCTCTTTATAAGTGTATCTAAAATAAGTTGTGTATCTAAAATAAGTTGAACAATGTTTTTTGTGAGGGTGTTGGTAAATCTATATATGGTTATACCATAGTGTTTAACATATTAAGGAACCTAACAACAAGTTTTATTACAACCATGTATCAATGGGCAATAATAATTTGATCCTATCAATAGAGCCATATGAATCTCAAAATGGCAGTCATTATTCTTAATGGTAAAAGATGAGTTTTCTTGTTAAAACCAAAAGAAAAAAAATGCCTTCTTTCACCACTATTATTTTCCATTATTTAGAGTTTTGTCAATGCAATAAAGGGGGAAAATAGCTATTGGAGAAAAGTTTGACTTTGGTAAATAGATTAACCAATTTTTTTCAAAATACAATTTTTTGCAGAATATACAGAAAGCCCTAAAGACATAACTAAAAAAATCTTAGAGTAAAAAAATCATTTTTAAGCTAATAAAGTGGTTAACAGATAAGTATAACCAAAGCAATGTTTTTTAATATATGAATAATAAGCAGTTCATATGTTTAATGGGGAAAAAGCCACTCACAAGAGTAACAAAAAATACAATGAATAAGCAAAAAAACAAAATTATACTGAAGAATTTGAGGCACCTATTTTATGGTCCATTATTAACTATAAGATTCTTCTCAAATTTATTCATAAATTGACATAATTCTAATCCAAAGCACATTTTTTCTCTAACAATTCCATTAATTTCTAAAATGATTCTGACAAAGCATTTATTAAAAACAGGTGAAATTCCTAAAATTTTGTAAAAGAATAGAACATTTTACTAAAGACTACAATTCAGTATTAAAACTATAGTGAAATATGGAGCTCATAAGGAGCACAATAGAAAATTTCAAAACAGACAAAATACACAAAAAAACGTTTGCATGTGATGACAGTAGCATTTTTGAAACATAAATGTTAAAGTCAGGCATACTTGCATTCAAATTCCCAACTCCACCACACACAAATTGTGAGGATTTAAACTTTTTGAGCAACAATGTCCCCATATGTGAGATAGTGATAATATTAGCAATATAATATAATGTATGTAAAGCAGCACCTGACCCACAGGAAGCAAATAGGTGTCCAAGAGAAAACGTCAGGCCATTGCACGTGCCAGTCGCAGGAGAGGCGGAGGAGTGCTGGCTTCAGCGAGAGCCCAGAATTAGAGACACGAATATGGGCAGCCATCAGCTCACCATTAAAGCCATGGTTTCAATAAACTGATAACTCAAGAAGAGATGAAAGTACAGCAGAAGGTAGAGGTATATGCCTTCTGGTCCCCAACATTAGCCCCCCAACGATTCTTCCCACATCTCAGTTCTCCTCCTCCAAACCAGCCTACCCATTTTCTAGCTCTGTAACCACGGGCAAGTTATTTAAACACTTTGTGCCTCCATTTTCTCATCTGCAAAATGAGGATATTAATCTCATGTGAAGATTAAATGAGTTAATGTACATGTGATTTGATCAATGACTGGCACATGGTGAGTGCTTACTATTAGTGTTATTACTCAAGTTTTTTCTCAGCTTTCCAAGTGTGAGATGGTCAGTATATTTGTGCATAAGAATGTCCATTGCTGCCCGTGTTGTGTGTATGTGAATATGTGTGCTTTGGAGAAAGTTGGGGAGTGACGGAACAGTGCTGACCAATATCAATATAAAGCAAGCCAGTGTGCGATCTTAAATATTCTAGTAGCCACACTTACAAAGTAAAAAGCAACAAGCGAAACTAATTTTACCAATATATTTTATTGAACCCAGTATATCCAAAGTATTACTTCAAAATGTAATTAATATAAAACTTGTGAAATATTTCACATGACTCTATGCTAAGTCTTCAAAATCCAGAGTAAATTTTACATATCCAGCAATCTCTGGGACAAGCTCTACTTTTTAAGTGCTCTATAGCCATGTGTGGCTAGACTGCCATGTGGAACTGCACAGCTCTACATAAGTGGGAAGATCTGCAGCCAGACACATGACATGTCTAAAAGGGATCGTTGGAGGATAATGAAGAAATGGGGCAAACTTGAGAAAAAGGAAGAGGAATTTTCTGAAAATGAAAGATAACTTTTTTCTTTCTGTGGTAAATGTGTATTTTATCATTTTCCTGTCAAACAGAATCTTGATTCATGATCTGCAAAAAGAGATTGAGAAACAGTTTGATGTTCAGGAAGAAATCCCAGGCAAGCACGACTGTGCAAAATACAATAACTGGGACAAGGGACAGAATAAAATGCCTGCACTTTAAAAAGAAATGTTACCTCCAACTTTTCTTGTCGTTTAGTTTTCTTTTATTCAAATTCCTCAAAATTGGTTTTGCTCTTCAGATTGTTGCTTGGATGGATAAAATGGTGCAGAAGTGTCCTGAAGTGGTCTCTCATATTAAGATTAGAACTGTTGAGGATAACCCACTATATGTTCTTAAGGTAAAAACCATTTAAGAACTACTGAATCTTATTACTGTTGAAAAATATGAGTTCAAAAGTTACTTTGTGACACAATTAGCTAATTCTCAGATAATAAAAAGTCTTATTTTTTTTGAAGGGCATATTGTAAACACCCATTCAAGAACAGAAATGACAAGTGGTTTTAGATGGAACCAAAAAAAATCCCTGAGTAAACCATTTGTCAGACACGGAGGGCAGACCAAGACCGGTATTTTGTTCCATATCTTTACTGTAAGAGTTTATTATGTCCCTGATGTATAAAGCAGTTTTCCATCCATTAAAACTCAGTGAAACTGATGGCTAAATGTCATGAAGAAAAGAGACATTTAAGTATCACAGAATCATAGGATCCCGGAACAGTAAGTGGCGCACTTCCACTTGTTATTGATGGAGAATTCCCTTCTATAACCAGGCTGACAACTGACATTCAGCTGCCGCTAATTTTTACATCCTAAGATGCTCCTAAATTTTACATCCTAAGATGCTCCCTGACGCATCCCCTTACTACCTGGGAAGCCCTTCCTCACCCTGAATTCTCATCCACTCATTCTCTCCAACCACCCAAAACAAATCAAAACTCTCTTCAAAATGACAGCCCTGCAAATATCCAGCCACTATTCTTCTTCCCCACTGCAAACGCAACTACAAACTCTTTTCCATTTCAGGCTAAGCATCCTGTTTATGAAGCCAGAAAAATAATTATTTTGTGACTTTAACTCTAAAAGCAACTCTGACCCTAGGGAAAAGTTTTGAAAAATATACCGTGTACTAGATTATGAATTATGTATAGACGTAAGGATATGGCCCTCCCTGAGAACAGTATGTGCATAAAAAGTTATTCACTCAACAGGGAACCGGGGAAAGAGTTGCTTTGAGGATATGAATGAGTTATTGGACAAAAAGGGATCAGTGTGTGAGTTCAAGCAAAATAGTATCTCAAGTCTATTTTTAAATAGATGGGGACAAAAGAAGAAAGAAGAAAGGTTATTTTTATGGATTGTGGCATTCATGCACGAGAATGGATCTCCCCAGTATTCTGCCAGTGGTTTGTCTATCAGGCGAGTGAATTGGAACACATACAATTCTCCTTCCATTGTCAAGTCTCCAGCACTTCACTGAGCGGCAACACCCCTTTCCAAACGAGTGCAGTTCCACTTACCTAGAAGAGCCCACATCTGGCGCCATCAGGAAATAAATGCTCTGGATTTTACTCATCGTTGCAGTTTTTATAAAATTGACACCTTCCTTCAAACTCCTTGACTCCAGCTGACAGTTTATAAAACTAAAAGAATTTTTTTTAGCTATAATATGGATTTTCCTATATTTAAATATGAAAAAATCTGAAACTATCCATTTTACAACCTACAAATGTGGTCTTTCTTCAATGACCTCAGAGCACAAACCTTTAGTTCCTGTTTAAATACTTAATTGGACATGAATACACTTTGAATTTTCCTACTTAAATTTCCTTTCTAAGTAAAAAATAACTCCCTTTTTTAAAAGGCAAATCCAGTATGTAAATTTGTTCTTCTCACTCCATTGTATTCTGACCCCTACTATCTTTTAATTTTCCCTTTGCCGCCAGCTTTTTGCGTACAACATGCTGATGGAATATGCATGGCAATGGCTGTCTGGGCTCACGTACTCTCACTAGGAATGAATCTTCCAGGGACTGATGTATCCTGCGGTGTTTTAGCTCTTCAGCTGAGGACTGAGGGCTCCCCTTACTCAGCCCACAAAGGAACACACGTGAGAGGGTATAAGAAATCTCCAGGCTCTGGTACACACATACCTGGGAAACATTTTCCAAGAATGTTAAGAGAGATTTCAGGTAGCCATAGAAGTCCAGATAACTGGAGAAATTTCAGTCCAATGTGAGAAAAAAATTCTGATTGGTCAATTTAAACGCTTAAGTTTTTTATTAATTAAACTAATACTTGACTTATTAATAGAGCATTTTGAGGAATTTTTTCATTGATCCTGTTTATAATTAATTTTTGAATCCTCTCCAATATTTATATTTTTGCTTATAATTTGTGCTTATCCCTATGCTTATCTTTACCTAAAGGATGTGAGGAACAGACTTCATTTAAAACAAGTTGTACTGACAATTTTTCACTTGGCCTCCATTATTTCTATGAAACGTATCTTGCATGTTTTATTCAGAATGCTACAAGTCTTAATAATTAAATGGTCATCTAAAGAATGTTCAGTTCAGTTAATTTCAGTAGTCTAAATAAGTGTCATCTTTTTCTGTCATCTATATGGGTCACCTATTTTTATGCAGTTTAGGGAAAATATATTTGAAATCATGTGACCTTGGCCAAATGACTTAAGGAGTGGTAGTTTTTACTATTATAACCACAGTCTTCCACAAACTAGCTAAAATGTACACCAATATGTTAATTTTCTCCTACCCTTACAGGCAACCGAAACTTACGGAAAAAACAAAATTATGACCAAACTCCTGTACCAAATGGATTTTAATGTTCTTCCTGTGTTCAGCATTGATGGATATATTTGGTCATGGACATAGGTACTACTCTGTATTTACTGACTTTAATGCAGATTGATTGCTGTGTATTAAGCTTAAGGTTTTTTTGTTTAAACTTTAATTTCAGTTAATTCCAATTCAGAAGAGTATGTTTTTAAAAAAAATCTCAATTTCAGACTGAAGCAAGCATGATTTCCTGGTTGCAGAGGGACCTGACCTTGAAATAATAGTTTTTTTCTGCGCTTGAAGCTAGTAATGTGCAAAAGTGAAATGTAAAAATCAAACGAATAATCATATTTGACTTGATTGTTTATAGCTCATGATGCGTAATCAAAACTGAAAGTTTCTGTGATATGACTGCCCTTGCACTGTTCACCATGTAAGAACTTATTCACTATGTAAGAACTTGTTTGTTATGCTTCAGAAGATTGGAGACTGTTGAGAATTAGGCTTGGGGTGGATTAATGATTATGCATTGAGTCCCCTATACAGAATTTTATTGTTGTTAACAACCATTTGATCAATAAATATGAGATGCCCTCTCAAAAAAAAAATATGCAAGAGTGACACAGATATCTGTTTATCTGTCTTTTTAAAGGATGCTTCATTGCCCTGATGTTGCTAAATAAGATTAATATGGAACTTTCAGTATTATTAAATTTATACTATACAGTAATAACTATGTTATGATCATTACTATACTGTTATATTTATATATTATTACATCAAGCTCCTTTCTGAAAATTATGCTTCAACAGTCACAATTTAACTTGTATTATATCTGAATCTATAGATGGTAGAAGATAAAATGAACTTATGATTTAAATTTAGGTAACTTCAGAACATCATTGGTCATTTTCTATTACTGAGAACAAATGAACAGTTTTTAAAACTAACAGAACTTTTTTATCAAGGTCTTCGAATGTTCATATAAAAAACAAAATTTCTGAAAATATTACAAGTTATAATAAAACAATATAGTTTTCTTTATATGGGCCTCAGGTTAACTAGAAATATTTCAAGTAACTGCAGAGAGGATCTCAAATGATCAAATTGAAAAATGCAAACTGACTTGGTGTAAACACTTCCATCATTCCATCCCACAGAACCGCATGTGGAGAAAAAATCGTTCCAAGAATCAAAACTCCAAATGGATTGGCACTGACCTCAATAGGAACTTTACTGCCTCGTGGAACTGTGAGTAGCAGACTTGATCTCAAGGAAAAAAGTTAACCAAAATGAGTTAAACTTTTTTCAGAGAAGATAGGTATCCCCTGAGTGAGTGTTAATTTTCCAATCTAAAAAGTGAAAGATAATCATCACTATCATAGAATTCTTATGAATATTTTGTTGTGTGGGAGGAAGTGGGGGATGGGTTTGTTTATCAAACTATCCCTTACTTAATATATCTAGCTTGCTAAAAAGCAGGCACATTCCACACAGGCAAAAATTTAAATAATCTGAAGAGAGGTCTCTAGTCCTGACTCTTCCTGGTCTGAAAAAAGTTGAGAAATACCAGTGGTTAAAATGAACATATGGATAGTTATTCAGATTTTAGTGAAAAGAAACATCTGAGAAAAGGATTAAAGATGGCGGTGTGAGAGGTGAGACAGAGGCTTCCTCCAAAAACTGCATATAATACAAAAATATAATAAATACAACTAACCCTGAGAGAGCAATAGGAAAGAGGACTGCGCTACACTGCACACACCTGGAGAAAAGAGCAGATCTCATCGAACAGGGTAACATACCAAAGCTGTGGCCTGGCAGGACCCAAGCCGCTCCCCCACCCCAGCTCACATGTGGGAGGAAGAGAAACTGAGCAGGGAGAGAGTGGAGGCCTGGGACTGCTGAATACCTGACTCCAGAGATCTGCTCTGGGAGCACAAACCTACATTTCATGGTACTTTCATCATACTCTTGTGATTTCGGGGTTGGAAAGCTGGGACAGGCAGAGTTCCTGGGGAGACTGAGATTCTAGCTGCTTGTGGAAAGTAGGCATCCATATCCAGCTGCTCTGGGACAAAAGCTTATACCCGTGTGACCAGCCCACTAGTCCAGGCAGTGAAGGCAGGCATAGCAGCCAGGTAGCAGGACACTTTCCTCCCCCCAGGCACCAGTACCGCTCCCCTGCAACTCTTGACATTGCTTCAGGGGCTGAGCAGCTCCAGAGAGTAGAGCCTCTGGACACTAGAGGGCGCCATATACAAATATGAAATGCCAAACTTGGTCCAGAGTAAAATTATTAATACAACTCCTGAGAAAGATTTAAATGACATGGACGTTGTAACTCTTCCTGAAAGGGAGTTCAAAATAAAAATCATTAACATGCTAATGAAGGTACAGAAAGATATCCAAGAACTCAGGAATGAATTCCGGTCAGAGATCCAATCATTGAAGAACACAATATAGGGTATTAAAAGCAGGTTGGACATGGTGGAGAGAAAAAAGGATCTCTAAAATGAAAGAATATTGAAGTAACTGTGTGACCAATCCAAACAGATCAATATTCACATTACAGGGAAACCAGAAGAAGAGGAGAGAGAGAAAGGGATAGAAAGTGTATTTGAGGAGGTAGTTGCTGAAAACTTCCCTAATCTGGGGAAGGAGTCTCTCAGGCCATGGAGGTGCACAGATCTCCCAAAACAAGGGACCCAAGGAGGACAACACCAAGACATTTAGTAATTAAAATGGCAAAGATCAAGGATAAGGACAGACTGTTAAAAGCAGCCAGAGAGAGAAATAAGATCACATACAAAGGAAATCCCATCAGGCTATCATCAAACTTCTCAGCAGAAACCTTACAGGCCAGAAGAGAGTGACATGATGTGTTTAATGCAATGAAGCAGAAGGGCCTGGAACAAAGATTACTTTATCTGGCAAGATTATCATTTAAATTTGAAGGATGGATTAAACAATTTCCAGATAAGCAAAAGCTGAGAGAATTTACCTCCCACAAACCATCTCTACAGTCTATTTTGGAGGGACTGCTATAGATGGAAGTGTTCCTAAGGTTTAATAGCTGTCGCCAGAGGTAATAAAACCACAGTAAAGAAAGCAGAACAGCTAATTACTAAGCAAATGTAAAATTAAGTTAACTATCCCCAGAGTCAATCAAGGGATAGAAAAACAGTACAGAATATAATACCTAATATATAAAGAATGAAGGAGGAAGAAAAAGGAGAAAAAGAAAAGAACCTTTAGATTGTGTTTGTAGTAGCATATTAAGTGAGTTTAATTAAACTCTTAGATAGTAAGGAAGTTAACCATGACCTTTGGTAACCATGAATCTAAAGTCTGTGATGGCAATAAGTACATATCTATCAATAATCACCCTAAATGTAAATGGACTGAATGCACCAATCAAAAGACATAGAGTCACTGAATGGATAAGAAAACAAGACCCATCTATATGCTGCCTACAAGAGATTCACTTTAAACCCAAAGACATACACAGACTAAAAGTGAAGTGATGGAAAAATATATTTCATGCAACTTATAGAGAGAAAAAAGCAGGAGTTGCAGTACATGTATGAGACAAAATAGACTTCAAAACAAAGAAAGTCACAAGACGTAAAGAAGGACATTACATAATGATAAAGGGGTCAATCCAACAAGAAGATATAACCATTATAAATATCTAGGCTCCCAACACAGGAGCGCCTACATATGTGAAACAAACACTAACTGAATTAAACGGGGAAATAGAATTCAATGCATTCATTCTAGGAGATTTCAACACTCCACTCATTCTGAAGGACAGATCAACCAGACAGAAAATAAGTAATGACACACAGGCACTGAACAACACATTAGAACAGGTGGACCTAACAGGCATCTACAGATCTCTACACACAAATGCAGCAGAATACACATTCTTCTCAAGTGCACATGGAATATTTTCAAGAATAGATAATATACTAGGCCACAAAAAGAACCTCAGTAAATTCAAAAAGATTGAAATTGTACCAGCCAGTTTCTCAGACCACAAAGGGATGAAACTAGAAATAAATTATGCAAAGAAAATGAAAAATCTGACAAACACATGAAGGCATAACAGCATGCTTCTAAATAATCAATGGATCAATGACCAAATAAAAACAGAGATCAAGCAATATATGGAGAGAATTGACAACAACAATTCAACACCACAAAATCTGTGGGAAGCAGCCAAGGCTGTGCTAAGAGGAAAGTATATTGCAATACAGGCCTACCTCAGGAAAGAAGAACAATCCCATATAAGCAGTCTAAAGTCACAATTAATGAAACTAGATAAAGAAGAACAAATGAGGCCTAAAGTCAGTAGAAGGAGGGACATAATAAAGATTAGAGCATAAATAAATAAAATTGAGAAGAATAAAACAATAGAAAGAATTAATGAAAATAAGAGCTGGTTCTTTGAGAAAAATAAACAAAAAAATAGATAACCCCCTAGCCAGACTTAACAAGAAAAAAAGAGAGTCTACATACATAAACAAAAGCAGAAATGAGAAAGGAAAAATCACTATGGACACCACAGAAATACAAAGAATTATTACAGAATACTATGAAAAATTATATGGTAACAAACTGGATAACCTAGAAGAAATGGACAACTTTCTAGAAAAATACAACTTTCCAAGGCTGATCAAGGATGAAAGAGAAAATCTGAACAGACCAATTACCAGCAATGAAATTGAACTGGTAATCAAAAACCTATCTAAGAAAAAACTCCTGGACCAGATGGCTTCACTGCTGAATTTTATCAAACATTTAGTGAAGACCTAATACACATCCTCCTTAAAGTTTTCTGAAGAGTAGAAGAAGAGGGAATACTTCCAAACTCATTCTATGAGGCCAGCATCACTCTAATACCAAAACCAGGAAAAGACACCACAAAAAAGAAAATTACAGACCAATATCCCTGATGAACATAGATGCAAAAATACTCAACAAAATATTAGCAAACCAAATTCAAAAATACATCAAAAAGATTATCCATCATGATCAAGTAGGATTTATTCCAGGAATGCAAGGATGGTACAACATTCGAAAATCCATCAACATCATCCACCACATCAATAAAAAGAATGAAAACCACATGACCATCTCCATAGATGCTGAAAAAGCATTTGATAAAATTCAACATCCATTAATGATAAAAACTCTCAACAAAATGGGTATAGAGGGCAAGTACCTCAACATAATAAAGGCCATATATGATAAAACCACAGCCAACATCATACTTAACAGCAAGAAGCTGAAAGCTTTTCCTTTAAGATCAGGAACAAGACAAGGATGCCCACCTTCCCCACTTCTATTCAATATAGTACTGGAGGTCCTAGCCACAGCAATCAGACAACACAAATAAAAGACATACAGATTGGCAAGAAAGAAGTCAAACTGTCCCTGTTTGCAGATGACATGATATTGTACATAAAAAACCCTAAAGAATCCACCCCTAAACTACTAGATCTAATATCTGAATTCAGCAAAGTTGCAGGATAAAAAGTTAATACACAGATATCTGTGTCATTCCTGTACACTAACAATGAACTAATAGAGAAATCAGTAAAACAGTTCCATTTACAATTGCATCAAAAATAATAAAATACGTAGGAATAAATGTACTCAAGGAAGTGAAAGACCTATACCCTAAAAACTACAAGACACTCTTAATAGAAATTAAATAAGATACCAATAAATGGAAACACATCCCATGCTCATGGATAGGAAGAATTAATATTGTCAAAATGACCATCCTGCCTAAAGCAATCTGTACATTCAATGCAATTCCTATCAAAATACCAACAGCATTCTTCAATGAACTAGAGAAAATCGTTCTAAAATTCATATGGAACCACAAAATACCTCGAATAGCCAAAGCAATTCTGAGAAGAAAGAATAAAGCTGGGGGCATTACACTCCCCAACTTCAAGCTCTACTACAAAGCCACAGTAATCAAGACAATTTGGTACTGGCACAAGAACAGACCCATGGACCAATGGAATAGACTAGAGAGCCCAGATATAAGCCCAACCATATATGGTCAATTAATATATGATAAAGGAGCAATGGATATACAATGGGGAAATGACAGCCTCTTCAACAGCTGGTGTTGGCAGAACTGGAAAGCTACATGCAAGAGAATGAAACTGGATTATTGTTTAACCCCATACATAAAAGAAAACTCAAAATGGATCAAAGACTTGAATGTAAGTCACGAAACCACAAAACTCTTAGAAGACGACATAGGCAAACACCTCCTGAATATAAACATGAGCAAGTTCTTCCTGAATGCATCTCCTCGAGCAAGGGAAACAAAAGCAAAAATGAACTCATGGGACTACATCAAACTAAAAAGTTTCTGTACAGCAAAAGACACCATCAGGAGAAAAAAAAGGCATCCTACAGTATGGGAGCATATATTTGTAAATGACATCTCCAACAAGGGGTTAACATCCAAAATATATAAAGAACTTACATGCCTCAACACCCAAAAAGCAAATAACCCAATTAAAAAATGGGCAGAGGATATGAAGAGACATTTCTCCAAAGAAGAAATTCAGACACATGAAAAGATGCTCCACATCCCTAATCATCAGGGAAATGCAAATTAAAACTACAATGAGATATTACCTCACACCAGTAAGGATGGCCAGCATTGAAAAGACTAAGAACAACAAATACTGGTCAGTATGCAGAGAAAGGGTAACCCTCCTACACTGCTGATGGGAATGTAAATTAGTTCAACCATTGTGGAAAGCAGTATGGAGGTTCCTAAAAAAAACTAAAAATAGAAATACCATTTGATCCAGGAATCCCACTCCTTGGAATTTACCCAAAGAATACAACTTCTCAGATTCAAAAAGACATATGCACCCCTATATTGATGGCAGCACTTTTTACAATAGCCAAGATATGGAAGCAACCTAAGTGTCCATCTGTAGATAAATGGATAAAGAAGAGGTGGTACATATACACAATGGAATACTATTCAGCAGTAAGAAAGAAACAGATTCTACCATTTGCAACCACATGGATGGAGCTGGAGGACATTATGCTCAGTGAAATAAGCCAGGCGGAGAAAGACAAATGCCAAATGGATTCCCTCATTTGTGGAGTATAACAATGAACAAAACGGAAGGAACAAAATAGCAGCAGACTTGGAGACTCCAAGAATGAACTACTGGTTACCAAAGAGGAGGGGTGTGGGAGGGTGGGTGGGGAGGGAGGGAGAAGGGGATTGAGGTGTATATGTTTAGTACACATGGTGTGGGGGATCACACGGAGAACAGTGTAGCCCAGAGAAGGCACATAGTGAATCTGTGGCATCATACTCCACTGATGGACAGTGACTGCATTGGGGTATGGGTGGGACTTGATAATATGGGTAAATGTAGTAACCACATTGTTTTTCATGTGAAACCTTCATAAAAGTGTATATCAATCATACCTTAATAAAAATAAGTCAAAAAAAGAAGCGTCTGAGGCAAAGAAAACTGAAAAAAGTTTAATGGAAATGCAATGATAGGCAGAGAGGCGTGCTAAATCAGATGACCCTGTTATTGCTGCATAAATGACTTTATCTTTTTATACATTCAAGGAGGAATTACCACTACCCCAATTGAAAAAATTTTTCTTTTCACAAATTTGTTGAGAATACAGCCTCAGTATTTTACTCTATTCTACCATAATGAATATGGTAATAGCAACTATCCCACACTGAGAGCTGCCTGCTGAAAGAGGTTGAAAAAACTCAGGCTCAAAGAAGGTGATTTACACCAGTCCCCAGTGAGTTAGAGCAGGGGTTGAATTGAAATGGATCTATCTGGCTCCAGGCCCTGGGCTGCTTCTGATGTATTATTCCTGTGACCCTGGGAAATTGAAGGAAAATAAACAAGGCTAAGAATAGTCCAGGGGGTTGCTTGTTACACACTGTGTTGTGTGTACAAAGCTAGCTGCAGTGGCTATGGCACCAGAGACACTGAGGCAGCCCTACAAGCCTGGGAGACTAAAGTGTTTAAAATATTTTGTGAATTCACACCAGAAGAGGAAGGGGCTATACTGATGAAGAGCAGACTGTGATCTACCCATCAGTGTCTTCTACAGCATTTCCCAACACCAACAAGAGGAGGCGGAGGAGGCGGCGGAGGGAGAAGCAGAGGAGGAGGCGGCGGCAGAGGAGGACGTGGAGGAGGAAGCGGGGGTGGAGGAGGAGGTGGCGGTGGAGGAAGAGGCAGAGGAGGAGGTGGAGGAGTAGGTGGGGGAGGAGGAGGAGGCGGAGGTGGAGGCAGAGGAGGAGGTGGAGGTGGAGGCAGAGGAGGAGGTGGCAGAAGAAGAGGGGGCGGAGGAGGATTAGGGGGCGGAGGAGGACGAAGCAGAAGAGGAGGTGGAGGAGGAGGCGGAGGAGGAGGCGGAGGTGGAGAAGGATGAGGTGGAGGTGGAGTAGGTGGCGGAGGCGGAGGAGGCGGAGGAGGAGGTGGCGGAGGAGGAGGAGGAGGTGGCGGAGGAGGAGGAGGAGGTGGCGGAGGAGGAGGAGGAGGAGGCGGAGGAGGCGGTGGAGATGCAGGAGGAGGAGGACGAGGAGATGGAGGAGGAGGAGGACAAGGTGGAGGAGGAAGAGGAGGCGGAGGTGGAAGAGGACGCAGAGGAGGAGGCGGAGGAGGAGGCGGCAGCAGAGGAGGAAGGGGAGGATGAGGTGGAGGTGGAGGCGGAACATGAGGTGGAGGAGGAGGAGGAGGAGGAGGCAGAATAGGTGGAGTAGGAGGAGGTGGAGGAGGAAGTGGAGGTGGCGGAGGAGGAGGAGGTGGAGGAGGAGGCGGAGGAGGTGGAGGAGGTGGAGGAGGAGGTGGCGGAGGAGGAGGCGGAGGAGGAGGAGGTGGCGGAGGAGGAGGTGGTGGAGGAGGAGGAGGCGGAGGAGGAGGTGGCGGAGGAGGAGGCGGAGGAGGAGGCGGAGGAGGAGGCGGAGGAGGAGGTGGCGGAGGAGGAGGCGGCGGAGGAGGAGGCGGAGGAGGAGGTGGCGGAGGAGGAGGTGGAGGAGGAGGAGGCGGAGGAGGAGGCGGAGGAGGAGGTGGCGGAGGAGGAGGAGGCGGAGGAGGAGGAGGCGGAGGAGGAGGAGGCGGAGGAGGAGGAGGCGGAGGAGGAGGTGGCGGAGGAGGAGGTGGCGGAGGAGGCGGAGGAGGAGGAGGCGGAGGAGGAGGAGGCGGAGGAGGAGGTGGCGGAGGAGGAGGCGGAGGAGGAGGTGGCGGAGGAGGAGGTGGAGGAGGAGGACGCGGAGGAGGAGGTGGAGCAGGCGGAGGAGGCGGAGGAGAAGGAGGAGGAGGCGGAGGCGGAGGAGGAGGAGTAGGCGGAGGCGGAGGAGGAGGAGGAGGAGGCGGAGGAGGAGGCGGAGGAGGAGGAGGAGGAGGCGGAGGAGGCGGATGAGGAGGAGGAGGTGGCGGAGGAGGAGGAGGCGGAGGAGGAGGTGGCGGAGGAGGAGGTGGCGGAGGAGGAGGCGGAGGAGGAGGTGGCGGAGGAGGAGGTGGAGGAGGAGGAGGCGGAGGAGGAGGTGGCGGAGGAGGAGGTGGCGGAGGAGGAGGCGGCGGAGGAGGAGGCGGAGGAGGAGGAGGCGGATGAGGAGGAGGCGGAGGAGGAGGAGGCGGAGGAGGAGGAGGCGGAGGAGGAGGAGGCGGAGGAGGAGGAGGCGGAGGAGGAGGTGGCGGCGGAGGAGGAGGTGGCGGAGGAGGAGGCGGAGGAGGAGGTGGCGGCGGAGGAGGAGGAGGCGGAGGAGGAGGCGGCGGATGAGGAGGAGGCGGAGGAGGAGGAGGCGGAGGAGGAGGTGGCGGAGGAGGAGGTGGCGGAGGAGGAGGCGGAGGAGGAGGTGGCGGAGGAGGAGGTGGAGGAGGAGGAGGTGGCGAAGGAGGTGGTGGAGGAGGAGGAGGTGGCGGAGGTGGCGGAGGAGGAGGAGGTGGCGGAGGAGGAGGAGGCGGAGGAGGAGGAGGTGGCGGAGGAGGTGGCGGAGGAGGAGGCGGAGGAGGAGGCGTCGGCGGAGGAGGAGGCGGAGGAGGAGGCGGAGGAGGAGGAGGCGGCGGAGGAGGAGGAGGCGGAGGAGGAGGTGGCGGAGGAGGAGGAGGAGGAGGTGGAGGAGGAGGAGGCGGAGGAGGAGGAAGTGGCGGAGGAGGAGGCGGAGGAGGAGGAGGCGGAGGAGGAGGAGGTGGCGTAGGAGGAGGAGGCGGAGGAGGAGGAGGAGGCGGAGGAGGTGGAGGAGGAGGAGGTGGCGGCGGAGGAGGAGGCGGAGGAGGAGGAGGCGGAGGAGGAGGAGGCGGAGGAGGAGGAGGAGGCGGAGGAGGAGGTGGCGGAGGAGGAGGTGGCGGAGGAGGAGGTGGCGGAGGAGGAGGAGGCGGAGGAGGAGGTGGCGGAGGAGGAGGTGGAGGAGGTGGCCGACGAGGAGGAGGCACATGAGATGATTGAGGAGAAGGCAGAGGAGGAAGAGCAGTAGGAGGAAGACGTGACGGAGGAAGAGGTGAAGGCGGAGGAGGAGGAGGCGGAGGAGGAGGAGGCGGAGGAGGAGGAGGCGGCGGAGGAGGAGGAGGCGGCGGAGGAGGAGGCGGAGGAGGAGGAGGAGGAGGAGGAGGAGGGAGGCGGAGGAGGAGGTGGAGGAGGAGGAGGTGGAGGAGGAGGAGGAGGCGGAGGAGGGAGGCGGAGGAGGAGGTGGAGGAGGAGGAGGTGGCGGAGGAGGAGGAGGCGGAGGAGGAGGATTCGGAGGAGGTGGAGGAGGAGGAGGTGGAGGAGGAGGAGGTGGAGGTGGAGGAGGAGGAGGTGGAGGGTGGAGGAGGAGGAGGAGGGTGGAGGGAGGAGGAGGTGGAGGTGGAGGAGGAGGAGGCGGAGGTGGAGGAGGAGGAGGCGGAGGAGGTGGAGGAGGAGGAGGTGGCGGAGGAGGAGGCGGAGGAGGTGGAGGAGGTGGCCGACGAGGAGGAGGCAGATGAGATGATGGAGGAGAAGAAGGCAGAGGAGGAAGAGCAGTAGGAGGAAGACGTGACGGAGGAGGAGTTGAAGGCAGAGTAGAAGGAGGTAGAGGAGGAGGAGGCATCGGTGGAGAGAGAGATGCTGGGCTCCTCAGAGAGAGAGAGTGAGAGATAGACGCTAGTCTCCATTGACAGAGACAGAGAGAGAGACAGATGCTAGGCTCCTTTGAGGGAGAAAATGAGACATAGAGAGATGCTATGCTCCTTTGAGAGGGAGAGAGTGAGAGAGAGAGAGAGAGAGAGAGAGAGAGAGAGAGAGAGAGAGAGAGAGATGCTAGGCTAGTTTGAGAGAGAGAGAGAGATGCTAGGATGCTTTGAGACAGAGAGAGAGATGCTAGACTCTTAAGAGAGAGAGAGAGATGCTACAATCCATTGGGAGAGAGAGAGAGAGACGCTAT